>NC_060119.1:1130418901-1130725276 GCF_021461395.2 Schistocerca americana
GGAACGTTTGGATCTGGCCGTAAAGTGTGCTCGGATAGCCTAACGGTAAGGCGAGCGCTAGCGATAAGTGGAAATTCGCGTTCGAGTCCCGGTCCGACACAAATATTCATTTTCATCATTCCATCATACAGGTGATGGTTGTCCATAATCGCAGCTGCCAATACATGTTATGCATTTAGTGAGTTTTCAGCTGTAAAAAAAAGGTTGCGTGTGTTTTAGTAGTATCGGCGATTATTTATTTTGTACGAAAATGTATCGGAGAACTTGCTTTAAATGTTGTTATGAGAAAGGAATGGAGTTCAAAAATGATTCAAATGGCTCTGAGCACTATGGGACTTAACTTCTGAGGTCATCAGTCCACTAGAACTTAGAACTACTTAAACCTTACTAACCTAGGGACATCACACACATCCATGCCCGAGGCAGGACTCGAACCTGCGACATAGTTGTCGCGCGGTTCCAAACTGTAGCGCCTAGAACCGCTCGGCCACCCCGGCCGGCAGGAATAAAGTGAAACAAAATTTTATGTTAAATATTGCTTTTGACGAATCTGCTATGAATGAAACAGGGGTTTACGAGTGGTACAAGCGCCTCGGAGAAGGACTTGAAGATATTGAAGATGACGAGCTCCCTGGACACCCAAACACATCACCTATCGTTAAATTAGTGGGGATGTGAAAGAAATTTCGACCAAATCCAGCGGCGAGTACAAGTTGCTGAGAAGTCTCTAGATGAAATCACCAACGATGCCCGAACTACTGAAACGTGTTATAATAGTCGTTGAAACGCGGGTTGACGGATATGATGTCAAAATTACGTCTCGGTCGTCCCAGTGGAAGCATTCTGGCTCACCAAGACGGACAAAAGCTCGAGAAGTCAAATGTGATGGTTATGCTCATCGTGTTTGGCATAGTACACTATGAGTTCCTGTCACGAGGAGGATCGATCTATGAGATATACTATTTAGAAGTTTACTGTCATTTCCGTGAAGCAGTCCGGGAGATAAACGCTCACATTTGTGGCGAAACAATTTACAGCTGTTGTACCGCTCATTGCTCAGAAGTTTTGCCCAAAGGCAATACTGTAATGATGTCCCAGTCTCCATATTCGCCACACACGGCTCCATGTGATTTTTTTCCTGTTCCCAAAAACGGCACAGTGAAAATTAAGCCGTATCGCTGAGAGAGCAAAAAGCTGTGGCAAAGATCAGTATGGAAGTATGAAATTACAGTGAAATCCAGACCTTTAGCTGCTTACAGGCGTTGATAAACATCAACGGGGACAGTTGAAAATTTGTGCCCCGCCCGGGATCTGCTCCTTAAATGGCAGACGCTCTATCCATCTGAGCAGAGGACACAGACGATAGTGCGACTGCTGGCACGCTCCGCGTGAGACCCACATTCCCAACTTTCTGTGCACACCCTACATTTGTAGTTCCCCTGCCCAGAATACTCATTACTCGCCGCAGTCAATCTACCGATTCCCGTAAGAGTTCGGGCAATGTGAGTGCATCCGCACTGAAGAAGACCATTGGCCGGTTAACCTTATCTATATAAAGATGGCATACCAGTGGTGATCTTGTAGCTCTCGAAGAATGAAATCCAGAACTATAGCATGCCATAGATAAGTCCCTGCAGTCGCACTATCCTCTGTGCCCTCGGTGGCTCAGATGGATAGAGCAGGTGCCATGCAAGCAGGAGATTCCGAGTTCGAGTCCCGGTCGGAGCACACTGTTTCAACTGTCCCCGTCGATATTTATCAATCCCTGTAAGCAGCTAAAGATTTCATTGTAATTTCATTCTTTGAGAGCTGCACGATCACCAATGGTATACCATCTTCACAATATAGAAGTGTTTCAGATGGTTGAAAAAGAACTGGAATTAGTACACAAAATGTAATGGGGCAATTTATTAAGGGATAACACTGATGCAGAAGAATAAATGAAATTCTTTCCAGAAAAACAAAACTTCACGTAATTTTTTTTTCATTGGTATACTCTCGCATAGCTGCTGGTCGCCATCGAATGGATGAATACGACTCGAAAATTGCTGACGGGGGTAGATTACTCTGCGAAGTGATGCACTGGATTCGTACACAAGCGGGGCCTTCCAGATTTAGGTTTCGAAATGTTGCCCGAAATCACATGGCGCACATACACCTGTGACAGAAAAGGAGTATTTATTTACTAGATGCCGAAATAACGACAACGTGATTGGCAGATATCTAATTCTGAGATATGGTCGAATTTCCAACTTGCGGAATTTTCGTCGTGTCAAAGGTTGGAAACGGAGTGAGGTTGTGCAGCAGTCGGCTGTTGGATTTTACTTTTTTAGCTGACACCGGGGAGGTCAGTTTGCTCTGAGGCAGGGGGAAGGGCACTGCATGGAGGAGAAACTCGTTCCAAATCCTGAACTGTGAAAGACACGCGGTACAGAAACCACAAAAAATAGCAGTCGACTAAACAGCCAACATGTCAGTTGCAGAGTACTTCTTATAACGAGCTGTACGTAGTCGATAACTTAAATACTCGAGATAGACTGTGAGCATAAAGCGTTTTCCTATTAACAAAAATTTGTTTCTAAGGAGCTATCGTAGAAAGAGGTATGTAGTTTGTTTCTAAATGTAGTTAAACTCATACAGTTTTGTTATGGATATACTTCCACACGTGTTCCGTTTGTTGCCCGTAGAAGAACTAGGCGATAATCAATTTCACTCGTGTCTTTGCCAACATCCCTTCCGTCACTGTCTCAACTGGAAAATGTGTTCGTGCCGTAAGAGCGTGCACACCAGGCACTGATGAACTGAGTGCTTTACCCATGAGGTAACCCGACGAAAAGAATCAAGGGGGTTCATGACTGGTGAAAGTAGTGACCGTGATGTGTTTACGTCGCTACACATCCATCTTCCCTGAAAGATTTCATCCAAGAACCGGCGAACAAATAGGCCTAACCCCTAGCGCGGAGGCACCATCTTGCTGAAATACTGCCCATGGTTGAAACTCCTGTAACCGAACTGCAACGTGAGGTTCAAACACATCCAAGTAAACTTTTTCCGTCATGGCTACCTCAGTGAAGAAGAACGGTTGTGTTGTGCATTATGCCACACCACAAATTCATTTTCTGGCTGTTTCTGACCTGCTGTACCAAGATATGTGGGTTCTCCGAGCGTCAGATGCAGGCGTTATACCTACTTGCTTCTGCTGAGATGTAAAAAGTCCCTTCATTGGATCACTGTCTGAATCGGTTCGTTCCAGCATCTTCTTAGAAAACTCAGGATACCTGGTCCTGTCATCTTGCTGTAAAACTTGCAGGATTTGTACTTTGTAAACTTGGAAATACTGTCGTTCGTCTAAGATCTTCTCCACCTGTGCTGTGTGGCATGCCTCTTTTCTATGGAAACGCAACGCCCAGATTTTCGTTGACTGCTTTGAAATGCTGTTAAGTCTGGTATCAACATTGGTGTCGTCGCTCACTGAAGGTCTTTCGCTTCGTTACTTGTCACCGACACTGCCAGTCTGTTTACACTTTTCATTCCGTCCTTTCATGCCCTTCACCTCTGGTAGATCTCACTTCGGAACTGTCGTTCAGCTGCAATAGGCGACGATGTTTCATGAAACCACGAAACACATTGCTCTTTCTCCGCCACAGCACGGCACGGCACAACTCCTAAATTGCACTGCCTGGAACAAGAGAGGGAGGCAGAAAAAATAAATTAGCTGCTGTTAGAGCACAGATAGAAGTCTATCCATAAAAAAACTTTATGAGCTAAGCTGAAAAAAAAACTTCATAAGCTAAGCTACCATCTGCGACAAATCGCATATTTCTAACTAGCTTTGTTCCTTAGAAATAATTTTTTTCATCCCTGTATAAAAATAAAAGGTAGCAAAACACAAACAAAAGAAATCCCATTTTATTGTAATCGCCATCTACTCCTACAAGAAAACCCACTCTGTCTTTTCCATTTAATCAACATAACTTAGTTTACCCCAGCCACTTTCCTATCCTATTTCACAAAGTCCAAACGGCGCGTAGCAGCACGGCTCGCTGTGGTGTCTCTGTCAACACAGCCGCATCTTGCTCCATCTCCAGGCACTCCAAACCCTTCTCCAGCACGATCTCAGTCGCCATCCCTTCTCGCACTATAAACTCATCCCTGAAGTCCAGCGTCCATTCCAACCATTTCCTACCCTTTGCATCCCATCCCAGATGAGGATTCAATCTACCATTCCCTGCTCAGCTAGCATCCCACCGTCCCCTAGCACCCACATCGTACCTACAACTTCCTTCTCACATATACATTCCACAACAATTTCCACAGAATATCCTCTCCAACACTTCCCACAGCCCAACCCCTGTCACAGTTACCACGAACTCCGATAATATTATCTTAATAAAGACGATGTACATCGCATCACCAAGACCTTATAAATATAATCTATTTCTAGCTTGTGTTGCTTGAGGCTTTCCCGACGGACTAATTGTAAATATAGATCTCGGGCGAGATGTCGGATGTCGTTGTGGAAGTTCCGCAATATTTCGTTGGCGCCACTGACTGACGTCCTCAGGCACACCGCACCTGAAAAGGTTGATAAATTGCGCCCACGAAATATTGCGGAAATTTCACTAAGACATCCGACATCTCACTCGAGATCCGTATTTGTTACTCTTTCTACCTTTTGAACCTACTTAATATTTCAAAAATTGATTGTTCACCGCTAACAGCTGCTGATTTTCGAGCCACAGGCCATAATCAGGTATCATAAAATATTTACAAGGCGATATAAAATTAGTAGTGTCGTATAACATCGTGTAACTTACAGTAGGGTAAATGCAAACAGAAAGCGGCAGGGGAGATGTGGGAGGGGGGACAGTGTGGCCGAGTAACAGCAGGCAAAAAGTAAACAGCAGCAGAAAACAAGAGAAAAAGTAAGTGAAAAGTTAAAGAAGTTACGACATACGTCGAAAGGCATACACACACACACACACACACACACACACACACAAAACACATCCACAGATAACGAAGACGAGATAACAAATAACGAATTAATGGAGCGATTGTATAAGCAGAGATTGACAATACAATGTGTAAATAGAAAATCAGCGGAAGGAACTCCACTGAAAAGGAACGAAGCACAAAGAGATCACCGTAACGTAAGAAGAGATGGTTGCGCGAAGCAAGTAATATATTGTCCAAGGCACAGTTTCGATTTCTTAGGGGTTCTGATATAGAGAAAATTATTTACACTTACAGTAAGAATGTGGTTAATTTACTAGATAATAAATTAGAGGGCACTGGCATTTTCTGTGAACTGTCAGAAGCCTTTGACTGTGTGAACCATATCATTCCTTTAAGTAAATTAGATTATGGTACCACCGGCAATGCTGTGAAATGTTTTGAGTCTTATCTATCTAACAGGAAACAAAGGGAATCGTTGTGAAATACCTGTGCAGTAAGCAGTCAGTCTTCATCTGACTGGGAATTAATTACATATGGTGTTCCTCAAGGTTCCATCTTGGGTCCATCGCTTTTTCTTGTTCACATTAATGACGTCTCATATGTTAAATTGCCAGATGCTAAATTTGTATTGCAATAAGTAGCAAGTCAAGCACAGATTTAGGAGTAACAGCTCAACAAATTTTAAGTGACATTAATAAGTGGTTTAAAGCTAATTCAGTGTCATTAAACTTTGAGAAGACCCACTATATGCAGCTCAGAACCTGTAAGAGATTTCCTTCCAGCATGTTCGGGCGGAGGAAGGCAACGGCAAACCACCTCCATTAGGACCTTGCCTAGTACGGCGGTGCGGGTCTCCCGCATCGTTCCCCTAGCCCCGTCAAGAAGCATGGGACTTCATTTTCATGTGTATAACATATGAAGACATGCAGATCGAAGAGGTTTACTGTTAAATTTCTGGGATTACAACTCGATGATAAATTCAGTTGGGAAGGGCATACCACAGAATTGCTTAAGCGCCTAAACAAGTCTATATTTGCAGTGAGAATGATGTCAGATATAGGAGATATAAATATAAAAAACTTGCATACTTTGCTTACTTTCATTCTATTATGCCATATGGGATCATATTCTGGGGCAACTCATCAAACCGAGCAAAAGTTTCTAGCATGCAAAACCGTGTGATAAAAATCATTTTTGATGTAAATTCAAGAACATCATGTACATACCTGTTCAAGGAACTTTGTACTCTAACTACTGCTTCTCAGTATATTTATTCCTTAATAAATTTTTTGCGAGTAATACATCTCTATTTTCAACCAATAGCTCAATACATAGTATCAATACCAGGAATAAGAACAATCTGCATAAAGACCTAAAATCACTTACCTTGGTCCAAAAAGTGATCCAATATTCAGGAACACACATTTTCAATAAAGTGCCAGGAACCATTAAGATTTTTGTTTCACATAAAGCACGGTTTAAACAGAGTTGAAAGAGTTTTTGATAGGCAACTCATTCTACTCTATAGATGAATATCTTAACAGAGACTGTTAAGCCAGCTTAAATAAAAATGTCTGTTAGATTTCAGTTTTGACAGCACTTGGTCACAACAGTCAAGATTAGGTATTCAGTGTATTATAAATTTATTAATAGTGCATAACAATGTTTGATTCTGACAGCAAATTAATTCTGTAAATATTAGCTGTTCCAGTTTTCCGCATTGTGTCCACCTATTTCGACAATCTCCTGACAAATGATGAGGATAGTATGTGTTATACTCAAATGTTTATTGTTTTGGGTGTTATACTTTCTGACGTGTCCCACGCCAATGAGAATCATCTCATTTTTTGGGTCTATGGAACGAAAACTGAATCTAATCCAATTTAATCTACCAAGTGCATACCGGAGAACTAATTCCCATACCTGGAGTTCGAGAGCACTGGTACTGGGACGGAGAGGATTCGCATAACGCCGATGTACAGGAAATGACGTGACCGTGGTCGCGTCGGGGCCAACGCACGACTTCCCGTGGACCGAGGAAAGCGCCGGCGTTCTCACGTGGCCACTTGTCAGCCTCTCGTTCCGCCATGTTGGGGCCAACTCTCTGCGTCTCACAGAATGTGGAGCCCGATCACCTGATCACACACTGAAACGCGCAGCGCAGCAGCTGGTGAGACAGTTTGTACGTCTCACCCATGTACCCTCTCGCTGTCACATCACTGGTAGCCAGTCCAGCGAGATACAAGGCAATGTTTCGTTCGTGAGGCCGCAGCGTCCGCTTCAACCTTCCGATGGCCAAGTCCCAAGCGGCGCTTAGCTGCAGGCCGCCGTCTTTACTGAGGATGTTTTCAGAAATTTTGATCTCGGTTGCTTCTTTTCTGATGCTATCCCGGAAACTATTTGTCTTTTTGATATTAGATCTCCGTTTGATGCAATTCTCCGTCTGTTTTCCGCAACACGCTCTGTTAGTGATGATTTCTCGGGATGCTGTTCAGTGTTACACAGTCTGTCCTACACTGTATGGTGTTTACTCCTGAACGCTCTAGTCCTACATCTGCTTTCATTTACCTCACGAGTTGACGGATTTTTGCTGATGGTCTGAAGATTGCATTGATCTTTATGCCTCTTTAGAAGCCGGCTAATGTTCCCTGTCACTCTTTCACGGAATGTTAAAAACGCAACTTTCTCCATGTCTTCCACAGGGGCCCTCTGCTTACGTGTCTTCTGTGAAAAGGCTTGCGAAATTTGTTGCAGGTGTACTCTTTCAGAAATTTCCATAAATGGCACAGTTCTTTCGGCAGGTTCCCAGCATGTGAAGCGGCTTCCGGTGAATGTACCAAGGTCCTCAGAACCGAACGATGCTTATTGGTGGGTGATAGTTGGTAGCGAGCAGATATCTGTCCATGTAGGTGAGTTTTTAGTAAACACTGTGGCTCACACGGGTTTGCTTTTCGGCGGATAAGGAGATCAAGGAAAAACAAGGCAACGTCGTCTCTACATCCATCTCGAACTTGATGTGGTCAAGGATATTATTGATATGGTCTAAGAAAACATGCAGCTTCTCATAAGCAGTTGTTCTCTGCCTCGTGATGACTGGGTGTTGTGTGATGTCCTTAGGTTAGTTAGGTTTAAGAAGTAGTTCTAAGTTCTAGGGGACTGATGACCTTAGAAGTTAAGTCCCATAGTGCTCAGAGCCATTTGAACCATCATAAGCAGATGGGCTTTTCAGGACACGCGTCAGTGCGATAATGCCCTCCAAGAACTCCACAAGCAGCTTGACTATGCTGGAGCTAACCTCTTCACGACAGTGTAGAAGAAATGCTAGAGAGCTCAATAAATTAACTTCTTAACGCACGGCTTGCCCAGGTGTATAACGCTGCGCCATGTTTCCTGCTCGCAGATGCACAGTATATATGAGTTTGTAGTTTACCGGCGATTTGTACAGGAAACAAGCTAAAAGGTCTGTAGTGCCCGGCATTAAAGTTTTAAGAGATATGTTTCATATACAACTTATGTATTTCTTCTAATAATATTTGATAATATTCAGTGAATATATTAATTTCATTCAGCCACCTGAGAGTTTATATTTAAATCAGCGAAGACTGCGGTTGTTGTTCTCTCGACAAAAAAGAGAAATTAACAGTGACTTCTTAGAGGTGCGTACTCGACGTCTACAACTCCAGACGTACGCACGCGGACAGCCAAACATATTTACAACAACTGATCTTCAACAGATTAAAAACAGATTCAAACATGGTAGTTTTACCATGGTTTGTGGCCAGAGTCCTGTATTACCTTTTAAGTAAAAGTTCCACCAATTGATGATACAGACCTTTCATTCTGCTGTACAATCATGATTCTGACCTTTGGCCACTTTCAAATACCAAGCTGAAATATATATATATTGATATATATACATATTGTCATAATGTCTGTCTCTCTCTCTTGCACACACACACACACACACACACACACACACATATATATATATATATATATATATATATATATATATATATATATATATATATATATATTGGTCCATTGATCGTGACCGGGCCAACTATCTCACGAAATAAGCGTCAAACGAAAAAACTACAAAGAACGAAACTCGTCTAGCTCGAAGGGGGAAACCAGATTGGCCTGCTAGATGGCGCTGTCATAGGTCAAACGGATATCAACTGCGTTTTTTTTCAATAGGAACCCCCATTTTTTATTACATATTCGTGTAGAACGTAAAGAAATATGAATGTTTTATTTGGACCACTTTTTTCGCTTTGTGATAGATGGCGCTGTAATAGTCACAAACATATGGCTCACAATTTTAAACGAACAGTTGGTACCAGGTAGGTTTTTTAAATTAAAACACAGAACGTAGGTACATTTGAACATTTTATTTCGGTTGTTCCAATGTGATACATGTACCTTTGTGACCTTATCATTTCTGAGAACGCATGCTGTTACAGCGTGATTACCTGTAAATACCACATTAATGCAATAAATGCTCAAAATGATGTCCGTCAACCTCAATGCATTTGGCAATACGTGTAACGACATTCCTCTCAACGGCGAGTCGTTCGCCTTCCGTAATGTCCGCACATGCATTGACAATGCGCTGACGCATGTCATGAAATATGCTATTCAATACCGCTTCAACCGCACGCGGGCTATGTGCCGGACATCCATCATTTTGGAAGTACATCGCCATTCTGTCACGGTATTTGCTTCGTGATACATTACCCGTGTTAAAATGGACCGTTTACCAATTGCGGAAAAGGTCGATGTCATGTTGATGTATGGCTATTGTGATCAAAATTCCCAACGAGCGTGTGCTACGTATGCTGCTCGGTATCCTGGACGACATCTTCCAAGTGTCCGGACCGTTCGCCGGATGGTTACGTTGATTTAAGGAAATAGGAAGTGTTCAGCCATATATGAAACGTCAACCAAGATCTGCAACAAATGATGATGCCCAAGTAGGTGTTTTAGCTGCTGTCGGGGCTAATCCGCAGACCAGTTGCAGACAAATTGCGCGAGAATCGGGAATCTCAGAAACGTCGGTGTTGAGAATGCTACATCAACAACGAGTGCACCCGTACCATAGTTCTATGCAACAGGAATTGCATGGCGACGACTTTGAACGTCGTGTACAGTTCTGACACTGGGAACAAGAGAAATTACGGGACGATGACAGATTTTTTACACGCGTTCTATTTAGCGACGAAGCGTCATTCACCAACAGCGGTAACGTAAACCGGCATAATCTGCGCTATTGGGCAACGGAAAATCCACGATGGCTGCGACAAGTGGAACATCAGCGACCTTGGCGGGTTAATGTATGGTGCGGCATTATGGGAGGAAGGATAATTGGCCCCCATTTTATTGATGGTAATCTAAATGGTGCAATGTATGTTGATTTCCTAAGTAATGTTCCACCGATGTTACTACAAGATGTTTCACTGCATGATAGAATGGCGATGTACTTCCAAAATGATGGATGTCCGGCACGTAGCTCGTGTGCGATTGATGCGGTATTGAATAGCATATTTCAAGACAGGTGGATTGGTCGTCGAAGCTCGCACGTTCACCGGATCTGACGTCCCCGAATTACTTTATGTGGGGAAAGTTGAAGGATATTTGCTATCGTGATCCACCGACAACGCCTGACAACATGCGTCAGCGCATGCTCAATGCATGTGCGAACATTACGGAAGGCGAACTACTCGCTGTTGAGAGGAATGTCGTTACACGTATTGCCAAATGCATTTAGGTTGACGGACATCATTTTGAGCACTTATTGCTTTTATGTGGTATTTACAGGTAATCACGCTGTAGCAGCATGCGTGCTCAGAAATGATAAGGTCACAAAGGTACATGTATCACATGGGAACAACCGAAATAAAATGTTCAAACGTACCTACGTTCTGTGTTTTAATTTAAAAAACCTACCTGTTACCAACTGTTTTCTCTGCCTCGTGATGACTGGGTGTTGTGTGATGTACTTAGGTTAGTTTAAGTAGTTCTAAGTTCTAGGGGACTGATGACCATGGATGTTAAGTCCCATAGTGCTCACAGCCATTTGAACGATTTTTTTGTTACAAACTGTTCGTTTAAAATTGTGAGCCATATGTTTGTGACTATTACAGCGCCATTTATCACAAAGCGAAAAAAGTGGCCCAACTAAAACATTCTTATTTCTTTACGTACTACACGAATATGTAATAAAAAATCGGGTTTCGTATTTAAAAAAAAAACGCAGTTGATATCCGTTTGACCTATGGCAGCGCCATCTAGCGGGCCAACCATAGCGCCATCTGGTATCCCCCTTCAAGTTAGACGAGTTTCGTTCTTTGTATTTTTTTCGTTTGATGCTTGTTTCGTGAGATATTTGGCCCGGTCACTATCAATGGACCACCCTATATAATTTTTTTCCACTGTGATACTTGAAAATGGCCAAAGGCCGAAATCATGATTGTATAGTAGCATAAACGATCTATAAGGTCATACGACAGAATGTTTATATAAAAAGATACAAAATTACGAGTGCAATCAATATGGAGGTTAAATAATAACACGGAAGAAGAGTTGTTTTTACGTCATATTTTCTCTTAATCTTTCAGTTACAGCATTCGACAAAATTAATTCATCACTGCCTGTGCTCCTGGCCTGCCAGCACAGCAGCGAAAATCTAATAAGTTCTCAGTCTGGTATTAACGTAGAGCAATGGCGGATTCCGTTCTGTTCGCTCGGATACCAACTCTAGAAGACAGATCAAATAACTGAGGCACATACACTCCTGGAAATTGAAATAAGAACACCGTGAATTCATTGTCCCAGGAAGGGGAAACTATATTGACAGATTCCTGGGGTCAGATACATCACATGATCACACTGACAGAACCACAGGCACATAGACACAGGCAACAGAGCATGCACAATGTCGGCACTAGTACAGTGTATATCCACCTTTCGCAGCAATGCAGGCTGCTATTCTCCCATGGAGACGATCGTAGAGATGCTGGATGTAGTCCTGTGGAACGGCTTGCCATGCCATTTCCACCTGGCGCCTCAGTTGGACCAGCGTTCGTGCTGGACGTGCAGACCGCGTGAGACGACGCTTCATCCAGTCCCAAACATGCTCAATGGGGGACAGATCCGGAGATCTTGCTGGCCAGGGTAGTTGACTTACACCTTCTAGAGCACGTTGGGTGGCACGGGATACATGCGGAGGTGCATTGTCCTGTTGGAACAGCAAGTTCCCTTGCCGGTCTAGGAATGGTAGAACGATGGGTTCGATGACGGTTTGGATGTACCGTGTACTATTCAGTGTCCCCTCGACGATCACCAGTGGTGTACGGCCAGTGTAGGAGATCGCTCCCCACACCATGATGCCAGGTGTTGGCCCTGTGTGCCTCGGTCGTATGCAGTCCTGATTGTGGCGCTCACCTGCACGGCGCCAAACACCATACGACCATCATTGGCACCAAGGCAGAAGCGACTCTCATCGCTGAAGACGACACGTCTCCATTCGTCCCTCCATTCACGCCTGTCGCGACACCACTGGAGGCGGGCTGCACGATGTTGGGGCGTGAGCGGAAGACGGCCTAACGGTGTGCGGGACCGTAGCCCAGCTTCATGGAGACGCTTGCGAATGGTCCTCGCCGATACCCCAGGAGCAACAGTGTCCCTAATTTGCTGGGAAGTGGCGGTGCGGTCCCCTACGGCACTGCGTAGGATCCTACGGTCTTGGCGTGCATCCGTGCGTCGCTGCGGTCCGGTCCCAGGTCGACGGGCATGTGCACCTTCCGCCGACCACTGGCGACAACATCGATGTACTGTGGAGACCTCACGCCCCACGTGTTGAGCAATTCGGCGGTACGTCCACCCGGCCTCCCGCATGCCCACTATACGCCCTCGCTCAAAGTCCGTCAACTGCACATACGGTTCACGTCCACGCTGTCGCGCCATGCTACCAGTGTTAAAGACTGCGATGGAGCTCCGTATGCCACGGCAAACTGGCTGACACTGACGGCGGCGGTGCACAAATGCTGCGCAGCTAGCGCCATTCGACGGCCAACACCGCGGTTCCTGGTGTGTCCGCTGTGCCGTGCGTGTGATCATTGCTTGTACAGCCCTCTCGCAGTGTCCGGAGCAAGTATGGTGGGTCTGACACACCGGTGTCAATGTGTTCTTTTTTCCATTTCCAGGAGTGTAGAAAGAAGGATCCTTTATTGTATGATTATATGATAGCGGAACAAACACTGGTAGCAGTTACTTCTGTAAAATATCTGATAGTATGCGTACAGAACGATTTGAAGTGAAATGATCGCATAAAATTAACTGTTGGTAAGGCGGGTGCCAGGTTGAGGTTCATTGGGAGAGTCCTTAGAAAATGTAGTCCATCAACAAAGGAGGTGGCTTACAAAACACTCGTTCGACCTATACTTGAGTATTGTTCATCAGTGTGGGATCCGTACCAGGTCGGGTTGATGGAGGAGATAGAGAAGATCCAAAGAAGAGCGGCGCGTTTCGGCACAGGGTTATTTGGTAAGGGTGAGAGCGTTTCGGAGACGTTAAGCAAACTCAAGTGGCAGACCCTGCAAGAGGGGCGCTCAGCATCGTGGGCTAGCTTGCTGTCCAGGTTTCGAGAGGGTGCGTTTCTGGTGAGGTATCGTATATATTGCTTCGCCCTACTTATACCTCCCGAGGAGATCACGAATGTATAATTAGAGAGATTCGAGCGCGCACGGAGGCTTTCCGGCAGTCGTTCTTATCGCGAACAATACGCGACTGGAACAAGAGAGGGAGGTAATGACAGTGGCACGCAAAGTGCCCTCCGCCACACACCGTTGGGTGGCTCGCGGAGTATAAATGTAGATGTAGATGTAGAGAGAAGTAGCTGGGAGGCGCCTGGTACCGGCCCGTGCCACCCATCGCTGTGGTGACGGATCGCGCCTCTGGCGTTACGGCACCGCGCCGCGTTACGTCACACCTCCCCACCTCCCCAGACATCACCACATCACATCACATCACGCCACCAGCCGCCAAGCGTGGCCGCTGCCGCAGTCTAGGGCACAGCCGGTATGAGCTTCGCGTCCCACTACCCCCCCTCCCCCCTCCCTCCAACCTCCTAATCACCCAACCATAGACACACACACACACTCAGCCGACTCACCCATGCGTGAGCCGATAAGCCCACAGCAATGTTTCCTGTCTCATTCGGAATGGTGACATAACAGCACCTCGGCGCGTCATGCAGACAGCTTTTCCCGTCAGCTATCTCGTCAGCGGGTGGCCAGTTCGGAATTGCGGGCGCTTCGGTTATCGCCTTGTAACGTTCTTTCAAGGATTTAAAAATGGATTACTTGTCAACACATTCTCGATATGTCCTGAGTTAAGAAAAATAGCCTCTCAAATACAGGTCGTTTTCATCGTGAGATAAAACACTCCTCCTGTGTGGGCGGAATCAACTTTGTATTTTCAAATGGGAACCCCCATTTTTATTGCATATTCGGATTCTACGCCAAAAAAATACGCACGGTTTATTCAAACCTGTTGGCTGGGTGTTGGTTTGGAGAGAAAGGGACCAAACTACAGGGTCATCAGTCCCCTCCAACCAGTCTTTCGCCATTCGTGGTAGATGGCACAGTAATCGACAGATATCAAGTGTGCCTGTTTTTGCAGTAAAAAACCGACTCACTTGATTCCACATTTCATTTACGACATAAACGCAGGTCTTTGTAATATATAAGAAACTATCAGCCTCGATTGCGGTAATGAAACCAACCCCTACCTAGGTTTCAGGCCAAGTAATTGAGCCTTCTTCAGAAGATATACCTGATTCTATAATAGTCTACGAGGGCATGGTCTAGAAATAAAACTAAACCAGCCTGAATAGGCGTAGTCACTTTCAGGCTGTTTTAGTTTTATTTCTAGACAATGCCCTCGAAGACATATTATAGAATCAGGTATATCTTCTGAAGAAGGCTCAATTACTTGGGCTGAAACCTAGGTAAAGATTAGTTTCATTAACGCAAACGAGGCTGATAGTTTCCTATATTCTAGGTTATCACGATTGCTGACTGGGCTGCAATGTTGAAAGTACTAAAAAAGCAAGTCTTTGTGTTCTAACGGTTGATATTAATGTTCGAAATTTACTTTAGTGTTGCAAATTTAACTGAAGAGTGCAATACGGTTAGCCGTTTTAATGCCTGGTTACAAACTATGTTTAGCGCGATCCAGGAACAGCGGCGTGGATGTAACAGTTACCTGTTCCCATCGGGCTGCTTGGTTTCGCCGTGTACCCTCCCCCTCTCACCACTGGAGTGCCTGACGTCTTTGAGTATCCATGGCAGATGCGTCTGTCATTACCATTTCATGGACATTTCGTCTTATTACAGTGGTTGTGCTTTGTATTCCGACGGTAGTAGTGGCCAGCTCAAAAGTTTTACCGGCGGGTTGGTTGCAAATACGCACCGAAATCGGTCACCCTGATGGTGGGGTTCGAGGGCGGCCACCGAAATCAAGCATTCCGATGGTCTGGGGACTCATCACAATCAACACCGTAGGGAACAGAAAAGTACGTTACCATACTAGTAGCTTATTTCCCAGAAATGTCAATATCTAGCCATAATATTTGTACTGTACTACGACATTTGCAACAGTAAAGTAACGTATGGACATCAATATAAACCGTTAGAACACAAAGGTTTAAATTTACATCGTAAATGATATGTAGATTCAAAAGAGTCGGTTCTTGCTTGTAAAAACAGACACACTTGATATTTGTCGATTACAGAGCCATCTACCACGAATGCGGAAACAATGGTGAGCCACGCGTGGCTCATGTTCCCGCCATGGTGTATTTTACACCCTATTTTTAACGTATTTCCACCTCACTACGTTAATTTAAATTACTACTGTCACTGAGTTTCTGCTTTGCCTGACCGTGAGCGGCCTTGGCAACGTGTATCGATATCGTAGTATCTTTGTTTGACTGCTGTTACTTCCCGGTCGTTGTCTGTCGGGAGTTGGGGGCGGTTCGGAGTCACGAGTTCGGGCGGCCAGCCACTTGGAACGCGTTTGCAGCGCAGTCCGGACCTGCCAGTCGGGGCGTTGCAAATGCGGCACTAGTGCAGTCGGGTTGGAGCAGCTTTGAGGTCTGCGTCGACATGGCCCGCACGACCACTGCCGTCACGCATCACTTGAGAGCCCGCATCTCGTGGTCGTGCGGTAGCGTTCTCGCTTCCCACGCCCGGGTTCCCGGGTTCGATTCCCGGCGGGGTCAGGGATTTTCTCTGCCTCGTGATGGCTGGGTGTTGTGTGCTGTCCTTAGGTTAGTTAGGTTTAAGTAGTTCTAAGTTCTAGGGGACTGATGACCATAGATGTTAAGTCCCATAGTGCTCAGAGCCATTCGCATCACTTGAGCTGGGCCACGGTCTTGGTGGGTCGTCGGTCGGTCGTCCTACCAGACGAAGCGTTTTGGCTCGCCGTTCGTTCATGAGTCGGCTGTGTGTGTGTGTGTGTGTGTGTGTGTGTATGTGTGCGTGCATCGACTCCCGATTTGTCTTCGTGTGTGCTTAGTTGCTGTTGTATCGTTCAGGTCTTCGTGCAAGTGTTTGTCAGGTTGTGTGTGTAGTTGGCGTTAGTTCCACTGACGATTACTTTTAATGTTGGCGTACTGACTCTGAGAGGTCGGTCGTCTCATCGGATGACGTGTAACTGGTTTTCCGAGCGCTTCTGGGTCCTCTTCAATTACCATCTTGTGGAACTAGGGTAGGTCCTTTCCTGGTGCAGGGATGCCGTTTAACCAGTGGGCGTGTTACCTCTGCATGGTTGGGTCGGAGCCAGTATTTCCGCCGTCGTGTGTGTCTGCAAGTGAATCGGAGGCGCACCAGCAGTGCAGTCGCGACGGAGCAGTAGTCGCGGACGGATCAACAAGCAGTCGATGGTTTGAATAGAACGTACGTATTTTTTGGCGAAGAATACCAATATGCAGTAAAAACGAGGGGTTCCCATTTGAAAATAGAAAGTTGACGCCATCCACGCAGGAGGGGTGATTAGGAGGTGACCAGCTGTAACACAAACGAATGTCCCTTTCAGTAATATTAGATCTTCACCTCGAACATTTTTTTCGTACGCTGCTGCGTTTTCAAGATGTTTAGTTGTCTCAAGTTTAAGCAAACGCCCTGTACAATGTTTAGACACATGAATGAAACTGGTAACGCGACCACGCTGCACAAATGTTGCAGAATATTACCAAGACCGGGAACGTTTATTTCGCACAACGATTAGATGCATGATGTTCAGTAACCGCAACAAATGCCTCACTAAGCGTGTAAGTGTATAAAGCAATGAGGCTTATAGACCTGTTCAGACCCGGTGTCTTATAAGAGCTCATAAATTAAGGCATCAAAGAAGCACATATTTCGTAGAATATAGGAAAGCGACTCTGCCTACTGTGTCAACAGCGACACCTATCTTCCGTGTTGAAAATCAGGTAAAGAAACGCGAACTGTACTATTCGTGATGAGTGATTCTAGTTTTGGTATTAAAAACAGTACGCAATCCGTAAAGATTCTACAAATTGTTGAGGACAAGTAAAAATTATTCGAATGGCTCTGAGCACTATGGGACTTAACTTCTAAGGTCATCAGTCCCCTAGAACTCAGAACCACTTAAACCTAACTAACCTAAGGACATCACACACATCCATGCCCGAGGCAGGATTCGAACCTGCGACCGTAGCGGTCGCGCGGTTCCAGACTGTAGCGCCTAGAACCGCTCGGCCACTCCGGCCGGCGAAGAGAAGTAGTAGGCCTACATTTCATATCGGATGATCGAATACTAACTGCTGAATGCAAGACGGCATAAATTCCTATAAAGAACAAAGTACTGATTTGAAAGTACATTTGAATGTAAATCCATATAACTGAAACCCAAATGAACAAATGTAGTTAAATCACAATAGCACGCGTAATGTTAATACTCTAAAAACACGTGGCGCACAGAGTTTCAAAGCCTAATAAAATCAAAGCGAATTGTATAGAGGTCGCAAAACATTTACAAATGTTTAGTGATAGGAAGACTGACAAAATTAGTTGTTCTAGCATTCGAATCAATTAATAGAAAACAGATTCTGTAACAAGCTTCGAAACATACTCTCTCCTCAGAAAGAAACAAAGAACGAATCTCAGCAGTCGAGACACGGCTGCAAATCATGAAAGTTCCAGTGACTTCGCTACGTGAATGAACAAAAAAAATTATTCAAAAAAATGTGTGAAATCTTATGGGACTTAACTGCTAAGGTCATCAGTCCCTAAGCTTAAACACTATTTAACCTAAATTATCCTAAGGACAAACACACACACCCAAGTCCCAGGGAGGACTCGAACCTCCGCCGGGGCCAGCCGCACAGTCCATGACTGCAGCGCCTTAGACCGCTCGGCTAATCCAAAATAATTGTGCATGAACGATAGCTTCTCAGTGAATGACTAACAAAATTGTACTGCAAGTGCCCTCTTCGTGCCTACAGCCACACTACATCTTAGTACCACACTCTACAGCAGGCAACAGGCCATGAGATTCGAAAACACATGCTACTGCAAATACGCCAGGATACAAGCGCTTATGCAAAAAATTGCGACCGAGAATTTCCGGCAAGGTGGGCAGCGACCTGATTGGTTAGCACACCAGAAACTCAAAAATACTTGCCGAACATCTCGTACACTGACTGGTCGCAATCGACAACTAGACACAGAATTCCATCTCTGCAGAAGATCTGTCTTAACTAATACGCGAAATAATTGAATTGTGAAACCAGCGCGTTAAATATTGAAAGTTTCAAACGTAACAGCCAGAGTTCAACTTTTCAAAATTCTCTCTCTAGTCAAGCCATTGTAATTTTTCTTCCCTCTGGAATTCGTGTGTTGGTCGTCATTACTTCGATTTGGTAATATAACAAACCCTTCAATTTCTCTGGACACAAAATTCGGAAGCAAGGAGACGAGAAAAACCATTACACAAGTGACATTTTGACAAAGACCGTGAGGAAGAAGTCCTATATGGTGGTTAGACCAAATTCAAAAGGATACAGGCACTGGAGTAACTGTTCCGAGAGTTGAAAATTGTAGGCATATTTATGATAAAATTTCATGGAGAATAACGAAATTGCATTGTCGAATAGAAGAATTAAAAAAAATTATCTCTGTTCAATAGATTCACCAGTTAAACATGGAAAGAATGACTGTTAATATGCTCCTGTAGAGAGCTGTTTGTGAGTTAACTTTGTCTTCTCGGTAGTTTCTAAGAAGGCTTTCGCAGAATATTAGGTATGTGTCTTCAAATAACTTTTAGCTTTCTTTGTGAAAATGTCATTTTGGAGATGACATATATATTATACTGTGAATGGCCGTAAAAGATCACGCGTGGTGTTGTTATGGATGAACATGAAAATGAAATGAAGGGAGAGGTGAAACGTAATGTTGGCCCATAACCTACACATGAAGGAAAGCTCCCAGTACGCTTAACATCCTCATTCGACAGAAGGAACCCTCGGTAGCGGTGATACACGCTCCCACCCGGGTAGAATATAAACTAGGTTAAAGCAATCAGTCTAAAAGGAGACTGATTGCTTGCAAACTGGCGTGGCGCCCTAGACGTAGACGCCGACAGCGCCACGGACAACTCATTCATCATGCGGGTTGCAGCGACCTCAGCCCCTACCGTCCAGACGTCACGGAACTTAGCAACCCCGGAACTCCACGGCCAGAACAGCACTCGGGCCAGATCAGCAGGCGGTGTACACAGTGACAGCAGAGGTTGTTGGCCCACACCGCCTCTTCAAGTATCCGTCACGGCACGTGTCAAAAACAGGCCCGCACGTATCCATCTACAAGGCGGCTGTTTAGGTCGGCGTACGAGATACGGAGGGCAGTTATGTTGCAGCCAGCAACCTGGAGACCTCCGCTACACCACGCCAAGGGCCGAGCCGTCGGCTTCTGGACAGCACACCGCCCCCTCAGATATTTCATTACCGTTGGTTCTCAATACCTCTTCAGTGAAATACACTATAATAATCGTTATGTGTTTATTCTTCTTGACTGAAACTTGGATTTGGACTTGGGTTTTCAGCCTGAAGTGATAAACGTAGTTTTCCGTCTTAATCTAAAGTTGTTAGAACTTGGAGACTGTGCTCAGTAAAGAAGGTGTGATTGCAGAGACTTAACTCACTGTTTTTAGCGTAAAGCTCTTAAGACTTTAAGAGTATGTTTACTGAAGCGCATGTAACTCATGCAAGTATTACAGAACATACTTACTCACTTTGAGATTCTGTAAGTCTAGGTGCCTCCGTTATTTACGAACTATCATTTATTTGAAACTTCCTGGCAGATTAAAACTCTCCTGCGAACCTTGCAGAACTAGCACTCCTGAAAGAAAGGATATTTCGGAGACATGGCGTAGTCACTGCCTGGGGGCCTTCGCAGGAGCTTCTGTAAAGTTTGGAAGGTAGGAGACGAGGTACTGGCAGAAGTAAAGCTGTGAGGACGGGGCGTGAGTCGTGCTTGGGTAGCTCAGTTGGTAGAGCACTTGCCCGCGAAAGGCAAAGGTCCCGATTTCGAGTCTCGGTGCGGCACACAGTTTTAATCTGCGAGGAAGTTTCATATCAGCGCACACTCCGCTGCAGAGTGAAAATCTCATTCTCGAAACATCCCCCAGGCTGTGGCTGTGGCAGAAGTAAAGCTGCGAGGACGGGGCGTGAGTCGTGCTTGGGTAGCTCAGTTGGTAGAGCACTTGCCCGCGAAAGGCAAAGGTCCCGAGTTCGAGTCTCGGTACGGCACACAGTTTTAATCTGCCGGGAAGTTTCATTTCAGCGCACACTCCGCTGCAGAATGAAAATCTCATTCTGGTATCATTTATTTTCTTTCACTTACTGAAGGAGTGGCATCCATATTGTTTCACTTTCTTTTGTTTCATTGTGGCGAATATTTCTGTGGAAATAGTGTTAAATAAGCTATTGTTTGCTCTCTGCACAATGGGAGGTGTTTATTTGTTCCCACCAGCAGCGGAAACGTCACAAATAACCAATGCGACCCGTCCTATAATATTGCTCAAGTGTGTGGGACCCGTACGAAATAGGGGTAACAGGCGACGTGTACAGAGAAGGGCAGCACGAATGGTCACAGGCTTGTCTGATCCCTGGAAGAGTTTCACGGGGATGCCGAAGCAACTGAACTGGCAGACACATGAAAATAAACTGAACTGACAGACACATGAAGATAGAGTCCAACTGTCCAGAGAAACCCTGCTTACAAAGTTTCAGGAACCGGCTTTACAAGACAAAACTTCCCGGCAGATTAAAAGTGTCTGCCTGACCGACACTCGAACTCGAGACTTTTGTAAGGGTCCCGAGTTCCAGTCTCGGTCCGTCACACAGTTTTTAATTTCCCAGGAAGTATCGTATCAGCGCAAAACACCGCTGCAGAGTCAAAAATCTCGTTCTAGCTTTAAAAGACGAATCTAGTTATATGCCATAGCTCCCTACGTACCGCTCCCATGGAGATCAGGAGGACACGACTGAATTAATTACAACAAGCACAGAGACATTTAAATAGTTATTTTTCCCGCACTCAATAAGTGAATGTAACGGGACAAACCCTAATAACTGGTATACACTGGGAAGTACCCGGTGCCACACTCTTCACAGTGGCAGAGTACGGATGTAGATGTATATAGAGATTTAATGTGACCAACTTTCGAAAACTGACTCTTCCTTTCAAGCGTACCAACATCTTCAGGGAAAAGGGCACTACGAGGAAAGTGAATCACACAGCCTAACAAGAATCTTCTCGTATCAGGTAGGAAATGCGTCATATCATTTCCAGAAAGCACACTTAAGACCTGGAACAGGATGAAAAACGTAAGTGTAGGACGTACACCCATTACCACCTTCGAAAAAAATATTTCAAAATTAATAATTCTTTAACTAAATCCTTTCGATTACTTTGCAGATTACACGCTGTCAAGCCAGAAAAACAATCCAACCTGTGCTAAACAAGTTTCTCAATTAAGTTGCAGATGAGCAATAAAAAGAAATAATCCACTTGTTACAGTTTCTAGGCCTAAAACAGAAAAACAGCCATGAAGTTTATGTAATATTTTGCAGTATCAATACACAGAAGATGACGTACACAAGGGGCAGTCAAATGAAGACCCCACATCCACCACAACGGGACCGTGGAAGGGTTCTATCCAAAAGTAATCAGCACACGCGTTAAGACTTGTCCCACTGGGACAAGACCGATCAGGCGGTCGGCCGCTGAAGGATCCACAACCGCACTCACTCTTTCACTTCCTCGTCCAACTGAGACCGTCGTCCAAGCCAGTCCTTCTTCAGGTCGCTAAAGATGTGAAAATCACTCGGTGAAAGATCCGCACTGTATGGAGGATGTCTCAGTGCTTCCCAACGCAATCGCTGAAGTATAGCCTTTGTCCGATTTGCGGTGTGGGGGCGGGAATTATCGTGCAACAGGAGGATTCGGTCCGACAACATTACTGGGCGTTCTGAATTTGTGGCGCGTGGAAGAGTGGGCGCGGTTGTGGAGCCGTCAGCGGCCGACCGCGTTCTACGGAACAGAAAGTGATCGTCTCTTCTCCCAGTGGGATAAATGTCTTAACGCGTGTGGCGGTTACTTTTGCATGGAATGTTTCCATGGTCCCGTTGTGGCGAATGTACGGTCTTTATTTGACTGCCCTTGAGAGCTGTCGAAACTTGTCTAGGTAAATAGGAAAAACAGACGCATTGAGTTTTGCAGAAAATCCAGTTCTCCCTTTCGGTACTAAACGTTCAGAACATTGCTATTTATTGAAGAGCAACGTGAACTGTTTGGAACAAAAATTAAGGAAGTTAAAAGGTTAAGACTTTTAGGTGAATTAGCGAAGTATAAAATGACGCAGTTTAACACAAAATTAACAATGAATGAGATTGTAGAAGAAAAGCGAGAGAGGTAAGAGAAAAAAAAGTGTTGGTAAGCGTAATAATTACAATTTAAGATGACTCACTCAGCCCGTTTACACGGGGCTCCCAGAACCGGATTTCGTAAACCGATTTCCCGATACCGCTTCTGGATGGACATGTAAACACTTCACAAACGATTCTGGAAATCCACTTCTGGTTGACGGTTTTCCAATTTAGCAATCGGTTTTCGCTCCCGTGTAAACGCGATCGGTTTTTGAAACGTGCTTGGGCTGCAGGTTACGTCTTGTTTTCAGAAATTTTCGGCTAATATGGACGGAGTGGCTTTTTGCACAGTGAAAGGTAAGTAGAAATATTACACGGACGTCTAATTGAAGAGAAATAGCTTTTGTGTTGACTAAATCATAAACTCTAACAATTGTTTTCCAGGCGCCACATTTAACTGGACTAACAAATCCGCTTCAGACCTTAACGTGTAAACACGACAGCGAAAAACGGTTTCAGAAGTACCCTGAGAGGATATAATAGCCGTTAAAGATTATGAGATGGGTACGTGATAGAAAGCTTTAACAGCGTTGAAGTAAAGGTCAGATTCTGTACCGCGATAGCAAACACTTGTTGGTTCCTCGTAATTTGCTTAGGCGTCTGTCTCAGCCACTGATAAGCGACACACGGGCTGCAGGGTCGCTTATGGTTGAGTGACGTCACGTGTCGGCTGATACGCTTTGTTGAAGATAAATGTCAAGGACCACGGCGCCGAACTAGTTGTGAATCTCGGCGTGTGGCGGCGTATCGCTTCCACCTCCGACAGACGCAGAGAGTTACGGATACCTGTTTGCCTCTGCAACTCAGTCCCTGGTGCAAGCTCGTATCTACTTGCACTGAGATTTCTCCTTCTGTTACACAGTCATACATATTTTAAAATTCTGTTCATTACGCTTTTAACACTGAGGTATTTCTTTCGCCGTATCGGACTCGTATAAAGACCACAGTCGGTCTGCATAACGAACATCTCTTGATATAGAAAAGACCGATTCTATTAAACTAAAAAAAACGTAATACAAAATTTAAAGTATATAGTGATTCATGGACAGTGCAACTAGCACTAAAACGATAGGTATGTTTGTTGATCAGGAGTTAAAATAGAATGAACGTATCAGAGTACTTAAAAAAAGAATTAGCACAGGAGTCGTGGTCTACTTAGATCAATAACAGTGCGTAATAAGACATGACTGAAACAACATACTTTGCAGACGTACATTCTGTCATCGATTACGGCAGAATGTTGTATGTGGAAATGCTCATAACATCGCAAATTTGCTGAAACTACAAAAAGAGGACAATTAGAATAATGACGGAAAGAGATAAAAGAGCGCAATGCCTCTAGCTGTGTAAAAAGTGAGGTATTTCGAAGGACCGAATAAACAGACATCCTAAAAAGCAAATTGAGCAATATGTCGCAAATACGTACGTTTGATCACCAAACGAGAGACAGTGGTTGCCGAAACCTGAATGGAAAGTATAAAGTTAAGGTATAAACCACTAGGTCCTACCATCGACTCTGTACTCTGTACTGCCCAAGGATATGCAACACATAAAGGAACTGTGCAAATTTAAAACAAGTCTCAATGTATATTTACTAAAAATAGTTTTTACTCAGTAAGGCATTTATGCAATGAAAATTATGACAAATAAATAATCAAGTTCAGGAATATCCTGGTAGCCACAGAGGAAGGACTATATTTTGAAGCAACACAATATATGTTTATTTTGTAAATTTTACCGTGCAATCTAAAAACTGAATAAGTATTATCGGAGCAGCCTTGTTTAATTTTCTTGCTTGAATGAGATTCTTTCTCTTCCTTTAATCTTATCTCGTATAATTCAAAGATAAACCTTGCATATATGTTTGTATTATAAATTTATTACGTATATTCCAGCTATAAATAGTTGGCACACTGTACGCACACTATTATTAGGAGATTTTAAAAAAAAGAGTTTTGTACACGAATCAATGAATAAATAACTAAAAACATATTGATACCATATCTTCGAAATTCCATTTTGCATGCGACATCAACACTTCACATCCTATTTGGAGCACAGGCAACGAACATTCGTAACACCAACGCTAGGACCATCTACATCTACATGGACACTCTGCAAATCACATTTAAGTGCCTGGCAGAGAGTTCATCGAACCACCCACAATTCTCTATTATTCCAATCTCGTATAGCGCGCGGAAAGAAGGAATACCTATATCATTCCGTACGAGCTCTGATTTCCCTTATTTTATCTTGGTGATCGTTGCTCCCTATGTAGGTCGGTGTCAACAAAATATTTTCGCATTCGGAGGAGAAAGTTGGAGACTGGAATTTTGTGAGAAGATTCCGTCGGAACGAAAAACGCCATTCTTTTAATGATTTCCAGCCCAAATCCTACATCATTTCTGTGACACTCTCTCCCATATTTCGCGACAATACAAAACGTGCTGCCTTTCTTTGAACTTTTTCGATGTACTCCGTCAGTCCTATCTGGTAAGGATCCCACACCGCGCAGCAGTATTCTAAAAGAGGACGGACAAGAGTAGTGTAGGCAGTCTCCTTAGTCGGTCTGTTACATTTTCTAAGTGTCCTGCCAATAAAACGCAGTCTTTGGTTAGCCTTCCCCTCAACATTTTCTACATGTTCCTTCCAATTTAAGTTGTTCGTAATTGTAATATCTAGGTATTTAGTTGAACTACGGCTTTTAGATTAGACTGATTTATCGTGTAACCGAAGTTTAACGAGTTCCTTTTAGCACTATTGTGGATGACCTCACACTTTTCGTGATTTCTAAGGAAGACGTGCTGGCTATTCGTCGAAAAAATGTGTGAAAGATGGAATCACAACTCGAATCGACACCAGAAAACATACCCCCATTGAATCACACGGACGTTACCTCAGAAATCACGTTATAGAGGGTAATTAAAAGAGAACGAACTTATTTCAAATGTTTATTGGAAAGAACCTATGAAAGATAGAAACACACTGCACGTGTTACTGGATAGAGGAATGTTCAAAGTATTATGTTCGCACAGACGCTGTAGTATACACTCAACATGAACATCAATCGTTGCTCGAGGAGCGTCGAACCGCTAGTCCATTTCTTTGCACACAATAATCAACAGCACACGAGTTAACGGGCCCCTGCTTACTGAATCGATAGGTTCAACAATTCGATTTCTCAGCTCTTGAATTGTAGCTGTCATACGTGAGAGAAAAAAGGTCTGTCTTTTATGTACCTTCACAGAAAAAATCGCAAGGTTTGGTGTCTGGTGACCAGGGAGGCCAAAAGCAATGATCAGGATCCTGCTATCCAAGTCTTACAGTCCAACGCCATGGGTCGCTGTTGTTAAGATAAGGCCGCACCTCAAGATGTGAAGTTGAGGAAACAACCAGTTTTGCAGCATGTCCAGTTATGACATTCCTGTCACAATCTCTTCTGCAAAAGAAGAAAGGTCCATAAAGAACAGAAACGGCACAAAACAGATTCATTTCGATAAGACCCAGTCAGGTTCGACGATGAAATCAGAATTTTGCGGCCCCCAAATTCCAAAATTATTGCGGTGTACTTCACCCGGTGGATAAGGCGTCGATTCGGCCCAAAAGATGAGTCGTTCGGAATAAGTGTCCTCTGCCATACCCTGGAGAACTGAAATGCACAATTCGCACCTTCTATTACGGTCACTGGGACGCAGTTGTTGCAGTAACTGCGACTTGTAAGGTTTCATGTGCGGACATCGTTTCAGAACACGCCACGCCTTTGTTTAAGGAAGTTCAGCTTTCTGGCCTGCCCGTCTTGTGGACTTCAGAGGCCTCCGTGTGAACGCATCTGGGGAGTGCTCGACATCTACATCTACATCTACAACTACATGACTACTCTGCAATTCACATTTAAGTTCTTGGCAGAGGGTTCATCGAACCACAATCATACTATCTCTCTACCATTCCACTCCCGAACACCGCGCGGGATAAACGAACACCTAAACCTTTCTGTTCGAGCTCTGATTTCTCTTACTTTATTTTGATGATCATTCCTACCTATGTAGGATGGGCTCAACAAAATATTTTCGCATTCGGAACAGAAAGCTGGTGGCTGAAATTTCGTAAATAAATCTCGCCGCGACGAAAAACGTCTTTGGCTGGCTCTGAGCACTATGGGACTTAACATCTACGGTCATCAGTCCCCTAGAACTTAGAACTACTTAAACCTAACTAACCTAAGGACATCACACACATCCATGCCCGAGGCAGGATTCGAACCTGCGACCGTAGCAGTCGCGCGGTTCCGGACTGAGCGCCTAGAACCGCTAGACGAAAAACGTCTTTGCTTTAATGACTTCCATCCCAACTCGCGTATCATATCTGCCACACTCTCTCCTCTATTACGTGATAATACAAAACGAGCTGCCCTTTTTTTGCACCCTTTCGATGTCCTCCGTCAATCCCACCTGGTAAGGATCCCACATCGCGCAGCAATATTCTAACAGAGGACGAACGAGTGTAGTGTAAGCTGTCTCTTTAGTGGACTTGTTGCATCTTCTAAGTGTCCTGCCAATGAAACACAACCTTTGGCTGGCCTTCCCCACAATATTATCTATGTGATCATTCCAACTGAAGTTGTTCGTAGTTTTAACATCCAGGTACTTAGTTGAATTGACAGTCTTAAGAATTGTACTATTTATCGAGTAATCGAATTCTAACGGATTTCTTTTGGAACTCATGTGGATCACCTCACACTTTTCGTTATTTAGCGTCAACTGCCACCTGCCACACCATAAAGCAATCTTTTCAAAATCGCTTTGCAACTGATACTGGTCTTCGGATGACCTTATTAGACGGTAAATTATAGCATCATCTGCGAACAACCTAAGAGAACTGCTCAGATTGTCACCCAGGTCATTTATATAGATCAGGAACAGCAGAGGTCCCAGGACGCTTCCCTGGGGAACACCTGATATCACTTCGGTTTTACTCGATGATTTGCCGTCTATTACTACGAACTGCGACCTTCCTGACAGGAAATCACGAATCCGGTCGCACAACTGAGACGATACCCAATAAACCCGCAGCTTGATTAGAAGTCGCTTGTGAGGAACGGTGTCAAAAGCTTTCCGGAAATCTAGAAATACGGAATCAACTTGAGATCCCCTGTCGATAGCGGCCATTACTTCGTGCAAGTAAAGAGTTAGCTGCGTTGCACAAGAACGATGTTTTCTGAAACCATGCTGATTACGTATCAATAGATCGTTCCCTTCGAGGGACATTTTCATCAGGCGTCCGTGGTCGACAGGTGATCTTCCTTTTGCATATGCAGCTAACTTCCCAGAATTTTTTATGCCACCCACAAAGCTGCTTGTGCGCAGGTGACTTCTTGATGAATCGACGGCAGAATGCACTTGAACGATGGATTAACTTCACACAAATTCCAACACGCAAAATGATTTCTGTTGTGGTGTAGCCGCCATTTTGTTACAAATAAAGTACAGCGCATCCGTGTCAAAACTCTGAACCTTGTTCTAGCCAGTGACATGCGCAATGTGTTTCTATCTTTTACAATTTGCCTGTAATAAAAAAATTGAAATACATTCTTTCTTTTTCAATCACCCTTTACGTAATGATCATTGTAGCACGATTCTCTACACTTTCTTCCTAGCGCTTAGGTCGAATTCCGTCGCACGTGGTATCTGGTATATAGAACTCATGAAACACCGTACTTTCATAATTGTTAAGGAAAACTGTCAGTCGCTTCAATGAACAAAACATTGTTACTTACGAGGGGCTTATGTGAATAACAACGCAGTGTATTGCACGGAAGTTTGTTAAACGGTCATTCCACTACTGAAACAATTTGCAATTATGCAGGTGATAAGTTGGTGGTAACGGAAACCACAGAAGAAACTCTACAGGTAGTTAACCAGCTTTTTGCAAATAATCAGTTCCCATTGAATGTATCTTTCAGTCTAAGTGTAATGTGTGGTGTAAAATGTGACGCCAGGTGTCAGCTGTGCTAATTTGTGTTGTACAATAAGAGAAGATAAAATCATTTTACGAACAGAGTTACTTCATTAGGGAACAACTTTTAGCATCTTCATGTTGAGTAACTGAGGTCTGACAGCATCTGAAACCGAATGGGCCAACAGTCCTGAAATTTCTGCTGTGCGGAGATTACACTTGAGGATGTTGCAGAAACATCTATTAGAAAACAATACGGTTTTACAAAGAGCACTGGGTTCCCCTTACCTTGTCTGCGTTTATCGTGTATCTCTCGCCCAGCACGAAGTTCCAACCGACTGGAAAAAAACACAGGTAGCTCCATAATATAAGAAACGGAGAAGAACGGACCCGCAAAATTACAGACCAGTATCCCCAATTTCGGTTTGCTCCAGAATCCTTGAACATAGTCTCAGTTCGAATATAATAAATTTCCATGAGAATGAGAAGGTTATGTCCAAGAATCAGCATGGTTTTAGAAAGCATTGCTCGAGGGAAGTACAGCTTGCCCTTTTCTCACATGTAATTCTGCGAACTATGGATGAAGGGCAACAGCCATATTTCTAGATGTCCGGAAAGCGTTTGACACGGTGCCCCATGGCAGGCTGTTAACGAAGGCACCAGCATAAGGTAAAAGTTCCCACATATGTGAGTGGCTCGAAGACATCTTTAGTAATACACACATCAAAAAAGTTTTCGATCTCCTCCGTTCCGAGACTTCCGGAACCTGTACAGAAAATTGGTATAGACATCAACACAAACATCATTTCTCCCTTTTTATTGCTCATGAAAACCACACATTGCATGTTGTATCACCATGCAGAACACTTTTAAAGGTGGCGGTCCAGATTGCCGTACACACCGGTACCTCTAATACCCAGCAGCACGGCCTCTTGTGTTGAAGCATGCCTGCATTCGTCGTGGCATGCTATCCACAAGTTCATCAAGGCACTGTTGCTTCAGATCGTCCCACTCCTCAAAGGCGATTCGGCGCAGATCCCTCAGAGTGGTTGGTGGGTCATGTCGTCCATAAAGAGCCCTTTTCAATCCATCCCAGGCATGTTCGAAAGGGTTCATGCCTGAAGAACATGTTGACCACGCTAGTCGAGCGATGTCGTTACCCTGAAGGAACTCATTCGCGAGAGGTGCACGATGCGGGCGCGAATTGTCGTCCATGAAGACGAATGCCTAGCCAATTTGCTGCCGTCATGGCTGGGTTGCACTATCGGTCGGAGGATGGCATTCACGTATCGTACAGCCGTTACGGCGCCTTCCATGACCACCAGCGGCGTATGTCGGCCCTACGTAAAGCCACCCCAAAACATCAGGGAACCTCTACCTTGCTGCGCTCGCTGAACAGTGTGTCTACGGCGTTCAGCCTGACTGGATTGCCTCCAAAAACGTCTCCGACGATTGTCTGGTTGAGGGCATATGCGACAATCATCGGTGAAGAGAACGTGATGCCATTTCAGAGCGGTCCATTCGGCACGTTGTTGGGCACATCTGTACCGCGCTGCATGGTATTGTGGTTGCAACGAAGGACCTCGCCATGGACGTCGGGAGTGAAGTTGCGCATCATGCAGCCTATTGCGCACAGATTGAGTCGTAACACGACGTCCTGTGGCTGCTCGAAAAGCATTATTCAAAATTAAAATTGAAACAAATGAGCCCTCGATCACTATTATTTTTAGTCTTATTGACCAGGTTTCAACACTTCTAAGAGTGCCTTCATCAGAATTAAAACAATTAAAATGGCCTATAATATAGTTACAAATTTATAGGAAAAGACATTTTTATATCAAAAGTGTAAGTACTGACTAACAATAACAGACAGAGGCAGTGCTTACATGTCACATATAAAATAATTAAGACATTTTTATATAAAAAGTGTAAGTACTCACTAACAATAACAGACAGAGGCAGTACTTCCATGTTGTTGTTGTTGTGGTCTTCAGTCCTGAGACTGGTTTGATGCAGCTCTCCATGCTACTTATCCTGTGAAACCTTCTCCATCTCCCAGTACCTACGGCAGCCTACATCCTTCTGAATCTGCTTAGTATATTCCTCCCTTGGTCTCCCTCTACGATTTTTACCCTCCACGCTGCCCTCCAGTACTAAATTGGTGATCCCTTGATGCCTCAGAACATGTCCTACCAACTGGTCCCTTCTTTTGGTCAAGCTGTGCCACAAACTACTCTTCTCCGCAATTCTATTCAATACCTTCTCATTAGTTATGTGGTCTACCCATCTAATCCTCAGCATTCTTCTGTAGCACCACATTTCGAAAGCTTCTATTCTCTTCTTGTCTAAACTATTTATCGTCCATGTTTCACTTCCATACATGGCTACACTCCATACAAACACTTTCAGAAACGACTTCCTGACACTTAAATGTATACTCGATATTAACAAATTTCTCTTCTTCAGAAACGCTTTCCTTGCAATTGCCAGTCTACATTTTATATCCTCTCTACTTCGATCATCATCAGTTACTTTGCTCCCCAAATAGCAAAACTCCTTTACTACTTTAAGTGTCTCATTTCCTAATCTAATTCCCTCAGCATCACCCGACTTAATTCGACTACATTTCATTTTCCTCGTTTTGCTTTTGTTGATGTTAATCTTATACCCTCCTTTCAAGACACTGTCCATTCCGTTAAACTGCTCTTCCAAGTCCTTTGCTGCCTCTGACAGAATTACAATGTCATCGGCGAACCTCAACGTTTTTATTTCTTCTCCATGAATTTTAATACCTACTCCGAACTTTTCTTTTGTTTCCTTCACTGCTTGCTCAATATACAGATTGAATAGCATCGGGGAGAGGCTACAGCCCTGTCTCACTCCCTTCCAAATCACTGCTTTCCTTTCACGTCCCTCGACTCTTATAACTGCCATCTGGTTTCTGTACAAATTGTAAATAGCCTTTCGCTCCCTGTATTTTACCCCTGCCACCTTCAGAATTTGAAAGAGAGTATTCCAGTCAACGTTGTCAAAAGCTTTCTCTAAGTCTACAAATGCTAGAAACGTAGGTTTGCCTTTCCTTAATCTTTCCTCTAAGATAAGTCGTAGGATCAGTATTGCCTCACATGTTCCAACATTTCTACGGAATCCAAACTGATCTTCCCTGAGGTCAGCTTCTACCAGTTTTTCCATTCGTCTGTAAAGAATTCGCCTTAGTATTTTGCAGCTTTGACTTATTAAACTGATAGTTCGGTAATTTTCACATCTGTCAACATCTGATTTCTTTGGGATTGGAATTATTATATTCTTCTTGAAGTCGGAGGGAATTTCGTCTGTCTCATACATCTTGCTCACGAGATGATAGAGTTTTGTCAGGACTGGCTCTCCCATGGGTGTCAGTAGTTCTAATGGAATGTTGTCTACTCCCGGGGCCTTGTTTGACTTTGGTCTTTCAGTGCTCTGTCAAACTCTTCACGCAGTATCATATCTCCCATTTCATCTTCATCTACCTCCTCTTCCATTTCCATAATACTGTCCTCACGAACATCGCCCCTGTATAGTACCTCTATATACTCTTTCCACCTTTCTGCTTTCCCTTCTTTGCTTAGAACTGGGTTTCCATCTGAGCTCTTGATATTCATGCAAGTGGTTCTCTTTTCTCAAAAGGTCTCTTTAATTTTCCTGTAGATAGTATCTGCCTTACCCCTCGTGAGATAAGCCTCTACATCCTTACATTTGTCCTCTAGCCATCTACTTACATGTCACATATAAAATAATTAACAGACCAGAAGGGCTTTAGTCACAAAATATATAAAAAAGAATACATGAAGGCGAGCCACTATGGGCTGCTCGTACCTGTACAGACACAGGTGACAACTTTATTATTCAACATGGTGGCGTTGCTGTCAGGGTTCCTCCGAGCCATAATACGCAGGTAGCGGTCATCCACTGCAGTAGTAGGCCTTGGGCGGCCTGAGCGAGGCATGTCATTGACAGTTCCTGTGTCTCTGTATCTCCTCCATGTCCGAACAACATCGCTTTGGTTCAATCCGAGACGTCTGGACACTTCCCTTGCTGAGAGCCCTTCCTGGCACAAAGTAACAACGCGGACGCAATTGAACCGCGGTATTGACCGTCTAGGCGTGTTTGAACTACAGACAACACGAGCCGTTACCCCCTCCGTGTAATAGGCGCTGCTCATGCATGGTTGTTTACATCTTCGATCGGATTTAGTGACATCTCTGAACAGTCAAAGGGATTGTGTCTGTGATACAATATGCACAGTCAACGTCTATCTTCAGCAGACCGAGGTGATGCAAAACTTTTTTGATGTTTGTAGAACCCAGTATGTTGTCCTCGACTGCGAGTGTTCATCAGAGACAAGTGTATGGTCAGGAGTGCCCCAGGGAAGTGTGGTAGGACTGCTGTTGTTTTCTGTATATCTAAATGTTTTGGCGGACAGGGTGGGCAGTGATCTACAGTTGTTTTTGCTGCCGTTGCTGTGGTGGACGGTAAGGTGTCGAAGTTGACGACTGTAGGAAGATGCAAGACGACTTAGAGAGAATTTCTAGTTGATGTGATGAATGTGGGAAAATGTGAGTTAAATATCTGGACGTAACGTTGCAAAACAATGTGAAATGGAACGAGCATGAGAGGACTGTGGTACGGAAGGAGAATGGTCGATTTCGGTTTATTGGTAAAATTTTAGGAAAGCGTGGTTCATCTGCAAAGGAGACCGCGTATTAGGAAAATGTGCTTTACTTAGAGGAAAGAGCACAGAGGACGCTGGTACGACCTATTCTTCAGTACTGTTCGAGTGTTTGGGATCCGTACCAGGTCGGACTGAAGGAAGACATCGAAGTAATTCAGAGGCGGGCTGCTAGCTTTGTTATCTGTAGGTTCGAACAACACGCAAATGATTTGAAGGTGCTATGGAAACTTAAAAGGGAATCCCTGGAGAGAAAGCGACGTTCTTTTCGACAAACACTACTGAGAAAATTTAGAGAACCGGCATTTGAAGCTGACTGCCGAACGATTCTACTGCCGCCAACATGCACTGTGCGTAAGGACCACGAAGATGTTGTTGTTGGCCGGCCGTAGTGGCCGTGCGGTTCTAGGCGCTGCAGTCGGGAAACGCGAGACCGTTACGGTCGCAGGTTCGAATCCTGCCTCGGGCATGGATGTGTGTGATGTCCTTAGGTTAATTAGGTTTAAGTAGTTCTAAGTTCTAGGGGACTGATGACCTCAGAAGTTAAGTCCCATAGTGCTCAGAGCCATTTGATTTCTTTTGTTGTTGTTGATGTTTTCAGTCCTGAGAATGGTTTGATGCAGCTCTCCATGCTACTCTATCCTGTGCAAGCTTCTTCATCTCCCAGTACTTACTGCAACCTACATCTTTCTGAATCTTCTTAGTGTATTCATCTCTTGGTCTCCCTCTACGATTTTTGCCCTCCACGCTGCCCTCCAATGCTAAATTTGTGATCCCTTGATGCCTCAAAACATGTCCTACCAACCGGTCCCTTCTTCTTGTCAAATTGTGCCACAAACTCCTCTTCTCCACAATTCTGTTCAATACCTCCTCATTAGTTACGTGATCTACCCATCTAATGTTCTGCATTCTTCTGTAGCACCAAATTTCAAAAGCTTTTATTCTCTTCTTGTCTAAACTATTTATCGTCCATGTTTCACTTCCGTACATGGCTACACTCCATGCAAATACTTTCAGAAACGACTTCCTGACACTTATATCTATACTCGATGTTAACAAATTTCTCTTCTTCAGATACGCTTTCCCTGCCATTGCCAGTCTACATTTTATATCCTCTCTACTTCGACCATCATCAGTTATTTTGCTCCCCAAATAGCAAAACTCCTTTACAACTTTAACTGTCTCATTTCCTAATCTAATTCCCTCAGCATCATCCGACTTAATTCGACTACATTCCACTATCTTTGTTTTGCTTTTGTTGATGTTCATCTTATACCCTCCTTTCAAGACACTGTCCATTTCGTTCAACTGCTCTTCCAAGTCCTTTGCTGTCTCTGACAGAATTACAAGCCGGCCGAAGTGGCCGTGCGGTTAAAGGCGCTGCAGTCTGGAACCGCAAGACCGCTACGGTCGCAGGTTCGAATCCTGCCTCGGGCATGGATGTTTGTGTTGTCCTTAAGTTAGTTAGGTTTAACTAGTTCCAAGTTCTAGGGGACTAATGACCTCAGCAGTTGAGTCCCATAGTGCTCAGAGCCATTTGAACCATTTTGAACAGAATTACAATGTCATCGGCGAACCTCAACGTTTTAATACCTACTCGGAATTTTTCTTTTGTTTGCTGTTTGTAGTAGCTTACCCGCACTCCTATTTTTTTTATTCATTATTAAACCTACCCCTGCATTACCCTATTTGATTTTGTATTTATAACCCTGTATTCACCTGACCAAAAGTCTTGTTCCTCCTGCCACCGAACTTCACTAATTCCCACTATATCTAACTTTAACCTAAGAGACATTATGGCTCATGCGGAGTCATATAGACAGTCGTTTATCCCTCGCTCTGCGAGTGGAACAGGAAAGAAAATGACTGGTAGTGGTATAGGGTACCCTCCTCCAAGCAGCGTATGGTGGCTTGTGGAGTATCTATGTAGATGTAGACGTAGATTAGCTGCAGCCCTTGCTGTTTCGGTCGTCTGTCATACGGCTGGTTTGATGCAGTTCTCCAGTCCTGCCTTTCCTCTGCTGCGCTCCTCGTTTCAGCACACCTGCGGCGTGTTACATACGTCGTCAGCTGTCTGCTTCATTTACACGGAACTCCCTCATCTCTTAAGGTACTGTTTTTGAAGACGGTTCATGTCGTAATATCAGCCTAATCATTCTACACTTATTATTAATTATATTTAGGACAAAAACGCTTTATCGTCTTCCACGGCCCGACAGTCCATCTGCATAACAGCCCTGCAAGTCCAAGGAAAGCTTTAGGTATTCATTACTAGCTGGCAAACATGACGATGCCCAGGTATTCAATTTGCCAATTTTCTATTAGGAACGGAAACAAAAATTGATTTCCATGTATTCCTGAAAATACCTCTTAAATTATGAAACAATCGTACAAAGAAGTATACAATGTACAAGTGTGTAAGTGCAGTATCCAAATTAAGAAACATAGTATGCAAAATACAAATTTTCTGTAAAGTTATTTAATTCAGAACTTGAAGAGGTAATTAAATTTAAACGTTATGCATGACGCAACCGTTTTTCACGCATTTCAATGTTAATGACTTCATATCTCCTGAACTACGGTAGGCATTTGGTTCATATCCCCATAGCGATTGTTGCCTTATAGTAAGGGATATGTGTACCGAATCTGGTTGAAAGGACATGTGATACCTTCACAAATACATTTTTGTAATGTATATGGATGTCAGTCAGTTATCATTGGAGGACATTAAAATAAGAAATATTCATTCTTTGCATCGGAAAGTACGTTGTTGCGAAACTTCTTGACCAAAACTGTGCGCCGTACCGTGATTCCAAACCAGATGTTTCTCTCTAGCCAGATCGAACACCCATCAGACCCGACCAATACTCGAACTCGAGATACTGTGTCTCTTTGCAACACTTTACCAAGTGAGCAGCTGGTAATGCGTTACTCGAAAAAGGAAATATTTCGATTTTCAGTTCCAGGACCGCATACGATTCTACCTGGATGTTTTGAAAACTGTATTGTATACAGAAAACGATGACTAATACTAGCTGAGAGAAATCAGCCGAAATCTGTGACGACGCGGGAAGAATGATATCATAATTTGTAACGTGAATCATATCGGCGTGAGGAAAAGGTTACAAAACAACGTTGTTGAGTAAGAACTGCGTTCGCTGATCTACAGCTGACTTCCTGCGATAGAGTGCTGTCCACAGCTTGAGAAACTGCCTGATCTCTTCCAGGTCTACAATAAATTAAACAACCAGCGCAAAAAGTTGATTAGATACGTTTGTAGCATCTCGTAGTTGTTTTCCCTTTTAGTCACTTTGTACTGAGTATCAACTATCGACCTACTGAGACCGTGATACTTTTGCAAATGTCGCCGCACGGGATTAGCCGAGCGGTCTTGGGCGCTGCAGTCATGGCCTGTCGGCTGGTCAAGGCGGAGATTCGAGTCCTCCCTCGGGCATGGGTGTGTGTGTTTGTCCTTAGGATATTTTAGGTTAAGTAGTGTGTAAGCTTAGGGACTGATGACCTTAGCAGTTAAGTCCCATAAGATTTCACACACATTTGACCATTTTTTTGCAAATGTCGATATTTTATTCCTCTCGAATACTCCGTCTGTATTCCATTTCTTCTCCCGAATACTCCAGAAACTATCTTCGCCTACTGAGATATTTTTATGTATGGTTTGTGAGTAGTCTTATTCTGTCAACAGTTATGACCTATCACCTACAGGGAAGTATGATTTGTAGATCATAACTGTACGACTCTCTGGGCCCTGATGTCCAGCTCTGCACATTATGATTAAGCGAAGAATTTGTGTATGGGACAGATTTATGGCTGACTCACTAAAATGGTTGCCATTAAGTTCTTTTAAGAAACAATGCAAAGCAGCGTTTAATAAATAAATTTTAATTCTTTTTTTAACCAAACATGTATCGTCAAAACCATTTTTATGAAATTTTAGCACGATTTTAGAGATTTTTAGAAGAACTTAATAGCTGCTCTGTAAAACATATCTACTGTCATACTGCACACTGAATGAAACTGACATACATACTACGTAAAATTTGTGTAGGAATGTTATTATCAAATATGGAAAGGTACACACGTAGAAGTACTACTGGAAAATTAGCGGAGACATACTACAGATATGTGTCATGATAACAATGAGCAACAATAGATAATGGCGACTTTCAAACAGTAACCTCATTTCACTAACGGACGACTCAGTGTATAGTACATAGTAGCATAAAGGACACAGTGTTCGTATGTGAGGTACTGAGAACAGCTCGAAATTTACAAATGTTATACTATAGAATTACTTTACTGCTTGCATGTGAACGGCTTAGCTCTGTTACAACCATTGCAATGAATCGTTGTGACTGCTAGAAAACTGTTAATATACTTTAACGTTTTGTGTTTCAAATTTTGACAAAAGATGTACTTCTCACCTCGGTAATGGTTTGAAAATGAGCGAAACTAGTAACCATTAACTCAAATGTGAACGTAAATATAGCAGAAAATTAAAGCAATGGTAATATTTAAAAAAATGTTGCTCCTTCTGCAAAGGGACTGTTGGAATTCCACATACAGACGATTTAATTAAAAAGTTATAGCTGACTTTAATACGGGGTACATACCGATGATTTTACTGAATGAAACGGTGTAACGCTCTGTTTCTACAGTCTGCGAGACAGGCTCTTAAGGAACAACAGCGTATGCTCGTGTTAACACCTGCTGCCTGTTGACAGTTCTGTGTGTACCGGCGTAACTGGCAACTGGACCATTTTCTCGTAAACCAGCCAACAGTTGATTCAGGCCTCTCCATCAAGTGTGAGTTCGCCGTTTATTTTGCGTTTCTCATGTTGTCTCGCGGCTGAATGATAACCGACGGCAACTTGGCGCTGTATTTGTCCCTCTGTTAGGAGTCAACACTGGGTTTCCTGTGTTTTGCTGGCTTCGGAGAACTGTATGCGATGCTGACGCCTCGCAACAGCCAGTGAAGGCGCAGTTCCCGATGGTGGGCGGTTTTGCACGGTTCAAGCCGGTCCACAGCTGCAGCGCTGTCTTGCTTGCACGCTCATAAAAAAATCTGATTTATTTTACAAGGCCACCACACTGCCACTTGTCGTTGGCGTCTTCAGTCGAGAGACTGGTTTGATGCAGCTCTCCACACTACTCTATCCTGTGCAACCCTCCTCGTCTCCGAATAACTACTGCAACCAACATCCTTCTGAATCTGCTCACTGTACAAACTTTGTCCCCCCCCCCCTCGCCCCACACACGTCCCTTCAATACTAAATTGATGATTCCTTGATGACTAAGAATATGTCCTATCAGCACATCCCTTCTTCTAGTCATATTGTGCCCAAATTTCTATTCAGTACTTTCTTATCCGTTACGTGACCTACCCATCTAATCTTCAGCATTCTTCTGTAGCACCACACTTCAAAAGCTTCTATTCTCTTCTTGTCTAAACTATTTATCGTCCATGTTTCACTTCCACACAAGGCTACACTTCACACAAATACCTTCAGAAAAGACTTCCTAGCACTCAAGTCTGTATTCGATGTTAACAAATTTCTCTACTTCAGAAACGTTTTCCTTGCCGTTGCCAGTCGACGTTTCATCCTCTCTACTTCGGCCATGGTTAGTTATTTTGGTGCCCAAAATATCAAAACTGAACTTTTTGCTTTAGGTAATGTTCATATTACATCTTTCTTTCTAGACACTGTTCATTCCCTCCTACTGTGTTCCAAGTCCTTTGATAGAATTACAGTGTCATTGGCAAACTTCAAAGTTTTTATGTATCCTCGCTGTATTTTAATTCCTACTCTAATGTTTCTTTGATTTCCCTTATAGCATACTCAATGCACAGATTCAGTAACACCGGGGGTTACTACAACCCTGTCTCACTCCCTTCTCAACAACTGCTTTTCTTTCAAGCATGGCCGAGCGGTTCTAGGCGCTACGGTCTGGAACAGCGCGACCGCTACGCTCGCGCCGCGCGGAATTAGCCGAGCGGTCTCAGGCGCTGCAGTCATGGACTGTGCGGCTGGCCCCGGCGGAGGTTCGAGTCCTCCCTGGGGCATGGGTGTGTGTGTTTGTCCTTAGGATAATTTAGGTTAAGTAGTGTGTAAGCTTAGGAACTGATGATCTTAGCAGTTAAGTCCCATAAGATTTCACACACATTTGAACATTTTTGCTACAGTCGCAGATTCGAATCTTACCTCGGGCATGGATGTGTGTGATGCCCTTATGTTAGTTGGGTTTAAGTAGTTCTAAGTTCTAGGGGACTGATGACCTCAGAAATTAAGTCCCATAGTGCTCAGAGCCATTTGACCCATTTTTTTTCTTTCAAACACCACGACTCTTATAATTGCCATCTTGTTTCTGTACAAATTGTAAACAGCCTTTCACTCCCTGTATTTTACTCCTGAAACGTTCAGAATTTCAAAGAGAAAATTTAAGTCACCAGACAAAAGCTATGTGTAAGTGATATTATGTGGATGTGGTGCTGTACAAGGTCTGGTTCAAATGGCTCTGAGCACTATGGGACTTAACATCTGTGGTCATCAGTCCCCTAGAACTTAGAACTACTTAAACCTAACTAACCTAAGGACATCACACACAACCATGCCCGAGGCAGGATTCGAACCTGCGACCGTAGAGGTCGCGCAGTTCTAGACTGAAGCTCCTAGAACCGCTCGACCACACCGGCCGACTTTACAAGGTCTGTTCCAAATATTCCAGAAAATTCGTAATTTCGCGCCAATGGTGAGTTGAAACGAAATGGGGTTGGCATCCCTGCACACAGTTGTGTCGGTTTCGTTTAATGTGTAACTGCCGGAAGTTTGTGTTGTAAAAACTGTTAGTTATTGCCCAATGCTGTATTGAGTACAACGTTTTATCACGCAGTTTGCGAATTTCGAGATGACAGAGTTAGAGGAGCGAAGCATCAGCGTTAAATTTTGCGTCAAACTCAAGAAAACCTCTACAGAGACACACCAAATGATGCAGGAAGCCTACGGTGATGAGTGACTACGCCGCAGTTGGTGTTACGAATGGTTCACACGGTTTAAAAATGGCTCTGAGCATCTGAGGTCATCAGTCCCCTAGAACTAATTAAACCTAACAAACCTATGGACATCACACACATCCATGCACGAGGCAGGATTCGAACCTGCGACCGTAGCGGTCTCGCTGTTCCAGACTGAAGCGCCTAGAACCGCTCGGCCACTCCGGCTGGCTAAAAATGGCTGGACGGAAGTTACAGGCGACCCTCGTTGAGGACGCCCTTCGACGTCTACCGACGAGACTCACATGAGGAACGTCAACGAAATTGTGCGTACCAGTCGAATACTAACTGTCCGAGAGTTTGCTGAAGAATGTAACATTTGAGTTGGACCATGTCACGAAATCCTCTGAGAAGCAAACGGCCTGAAATGTGGCGAGACAATTCGTGGCTCTTGATCGCGATAACGGCACCCGCACATTCATCCCTGATGGTGCCCGACTACTGCACAAAAAACGAAATCACTGTGCTGCCTCTTCCTCCGTACTCTCCAGATTTGGCCCCTATGGACATTTTTTTTATTTCCAAAGTTGAAAACTCCGTTGAAATGAAGAAAATTTGCAACTACAGAAGAGATAAAATTCGCGGACTGCGCTTCGTTCGATCCAGCAAGAGGGATACGAAGACTGCCCCCCGAAGTGGAAATGGCGTTGGGAGCGGTGGAGGAGAGTGTTTCGAAGGAGACCGTGAAAAATAAGTAAAAGGCAAGAGCAGAAAAATTTTGTAGACAAAGTTACGGAATTTTTTGAATAGACTTCGTACAGCTATAATGAATGTTAAGAACTGCATTATGCGATACACAGCTAGAACAGTATACCGGGTGATCAAAAAGTCAGTATAAATTTGGAAACTTAATAAACCACGGAATAATGTAGATAGAGCGGTAAAAATTTACACATATGCTTGAAATGACATGGGGTTTTATTAGAACATAAAAAAAAACAAAGTTCACAAAATGTCCGAAAGATGGCGCTGGACAGCAAAACGTCAGTGACTGCGCATGACAATCGTGTATAAAAGGAGCTGTAATGAGAGAGAGAATCAGCATCTAGAGGGTTGGATCCCCTTCTTCGAAAGTGTCAGATTGCAAACCCTGGGCTACTCTCAGGGTGGAATCTCCGTCTTCGAAGATTGTGTCTGTCTGTCTGTCAGTCCGTCTGTCTGTCTGCCCGCCCGCCGCTTGCTGCTGTAGCTATCCGTCCGTCCGCCTGCCTGCTCGCTGTCCGCCGCTGCCTGCTGTCCGTCAGTCTGTTCGTCGCCGTTCGTCTGCTATGAGTACTCCCACCTCCACTGTCATCTACACCTCCCCCTCCCCCTCTCCCACGGTCACTTCCTGGAGTGCCGCCCCTGGCCTCCCTCCTTACACCTCCCCTCCCCTTCCCCCACTCACCCATCCCCCTATCTCCTCCCCTGCTGTATACCCACACCTCTACAGCCTTCCTCCGGCCTCCACACCCTCAACAGCTCCCACTACTACCCCCGCCCTCACATACGCCTCTGTTGCCACCTTGCTGCCACCCCTCAGGTGGTCGGCATCCCCTCTTTCACCCACCCCGTCGCTCCGTTGTCTGCATCTCCCGCACATATTGCGTCGCGCCGAGCCACCGTCGCCACCACTGAACCAGCTGCTTCTCCCGGCGCCTCCACTACGCCACAGGGATCTGCCAGCCGCCACCTCCCTCTCCTCCCCGTCCCTCTCCTCTCCTCCCAGCCTCCAATCTCCAAAAAACCCCAAAAGAGCGTCATTACCGACTCTGCTCCCGCCACTTCCCACAAAAAGTCAACACCACCTCCCCCTCCTCCTGTCGTCTCCACGGACACCACCCCTCCTCCAGCCACCCATACCCCAGCCTCCACCCTCCACACCTTTGTCCTGTTAACTCCCAATCCTAAGTTCCTTGATGCTCGTACCCTCACCGTGGAGATACGAAAGTACTTACCTGGTGCTCCCATCTCCCAACTCATTCCCCGTAGGGACTCAGTCCTTATCGAGTCCCTGTCCCCATCCTTTCACACAGACCTCCTTCGAAAACTCCCACGAGTTATGTTTGGCCCCCACGCCTCTCTGACACCCTTCCTTTCCGCTTCCACTCCTCTTCAGCCCCAGCCTCCCCGTCACTCCCCCACCTACACCGCTGCCCGTTGATCACGGAGGATGGCAGAACTGAACTCCCACCCGGACTTGGAAATCCACTCTGCCTGCCATATTCACAATGCCTCTGGTCCAACCTACCTCGTGCAGGTCTTCTCTGAGTCCATCCCATCCATTGACCATCTCCTCACCCAGAGTGCCCTGATATACCACCATTGCCACCCTGTCGAATCCTCCAAATCCCCTCCCCAATCCTACCGTTGCCAGTTGTGCCTGATGTACAATGAACACCTGACTCCCAACTGCAGAAACACTCCCACCTGTCCCCATTGCAAGGCCTCCCACTTTCTTAAGAACTGCCCCAACGTCGCTGCTCCTCCTTCCTGTAACACCTGCAATGGCCCCCATCCCACCTGCTCCCACAAGTGTAACGCTAAACCCCCTCCAGCCACCCCTGAGCTTACAGTCGCTGTTCATCCCGTTGATCCCTCTGTCCATCCCAACAATTCCCTTCGTCCACTCTCCACAGACGAGGACATCATCCGGTTCCTTACAGTTGTACTCCAAAACATTCACCCTTTTCAGCGCCCCCACACCTTCCAACAAATCTCCCTTGCCCCTCGCTCGATTTTCCACCTGAACACCTTCGCGACTTACTCCCACAACCAATCCCACTTCCATTTCACCCACCTCGACACCCAAGTTTAAGCCTCTTCCCTTCCCTCTCTTCTCCCCCTCCTTCCCACCATGGCGCGGCACGAGTATTGCATTCTCTTCCAGAACATTCTCTCCTTCCACTCCAACAAATACGTCCTCATGCACACCCTCTCCCACCACCCGGTCGACACCTTCCTCTTGAACGAAACCTTTCTCCAGCCCCACCATTCTATCCGCACCTCTCCCTATGTCCTCCAACGCACTGATGCTCCTGGTCCTTGTGCGGAGGGTGGAGTCGCGATTGGCCACCTTAAGCATTTCCCTGTCCGGCCACAACCTCTCCTCAATCACCCCACTGAACACCTTATCCTTAGCGTCTTCTTCCCCTCCCTCACCATTACCTGTGCCACCATCTATGTCCGCTCCACTGCTCCTCTTCCTTATGACTTCATCTCGCACATTGACCGCACCTTCTCCACCTATATGATTGCCGCCGATCTCAACATCCATAGCCGCACTCCTGCCGCCCTTCGGCAGTGGCATCAGTTCCTCTCCACGATCCAAGGTGACCTTGTTCCCCTTCCCCAGCACACCCGACTTGAAAGTGACACCACCCCCGATGTTGTCATTGCCTCCGCCAACCTCCTTGGGCGTATCGCTGTCGCCGTCCTTCACCCCACAGGTAGCGATCACCTCCCTGTCCTTCTCACCATAATGTCTGCTCACTGCCCCCTCCGGCTACGCACCCTGCACCCCCTCCCAAGGTCGTCCATGACTATCACCGTGCCAATTGGGATACCTACCGGGACTCCATCTCCATCCAGGTCGAAAGCCACCCTCTTACCTATCGCCACCCTGACGACATCATCCACGCCTCGTCCTTCCTTCAGAAGGTAATTACTGACGCAGTGGAGGTCCATGTTCCTACTAAAACCATCCACCCACACCGTCCCACTCTCCCTCCACAGGCTGTCCTCCTTCTCCGTGAATCCCACCGCCTCTATCGCTCCTTCCTGCACACTCGTGACAGGGATACACTCCAACGCCACCGGCAAATACAGTGACATGTACGAAATCTTATTGCAGCAATGAAACGCCGAGACTGGCGCCAGACCTGCACACGACTCAACGCCACCCTCCCTATCAACTCCTCCAAGTACTGGTCCGCCTTCCATCGCCTTACTGGTTTCCTTTCCACTCCCCACTACCCCCTTCTCCATAACGATCGCCCCCTTCCTGACAACCTCAGTAAGGCCAACCACTTCGCTTCGCACCTTTCCGAGGTCTTCTCCATCCCAGATGATCCCCATTTTGATTATTCTCTTTTCCCCACCATCATGGAATGTGCCGATACCTCGGTTGCTCCACTTGCTCCTAGTCTCCAGTACTTGGGGCAGTTGCCCCCCTCTGACATAAACACTCCAATCACAGCACAAGACATTAACCTTATCCTCTGGTCCAAATGCAACACAGCCCCTGGTCACGACTGTGTCACCTACTGCCACCTTCAAGAAAGCCCCTATTCCTTCCTGACTGTCCTCGCCCATCTCTATAATGTCATCCTCTCTACTGGCTTCTACCCTGACCTATGGAAGACCTCCCGTGTCCTCTTATTCCTCAAACCCAACAAACCCCCTTCTGCCGCCTCTTCCTATCGTCCCATCTGCCTCACCTCCGTCTTCAGTAAGGTCTTTGAATCCATCTTCTCCCACTGCATCCATCAGCACCTTACTCAACACCACCTCCTCCCCCTTACCCAGTGTGGCTTCCGACCCTCCTTCTCTGCTGAAGACCAACTCCTAAACCTCTTTCACCTTCTGTCCCTCCAGCTCAACTCCCGCCGCTCCACCATTTTTGTTTCCCTTGACCTCCAAAATGCCTATGACCGTGTATGGCATCCCGGTCTCCTCTTTAAACTCCAAACCTACGCCCTGCCTATCAATTTTGTCTGTCTGGTTGCTTCCTTCCTCTCGCACCATCCTTCCTATGTCACCCTCCACTACACCAATTCCCGTATCTTTTATCCCACGGCTGGCGTCCCCCAGGGTTCTGTCCTCTCCCCTCTCCTTTATCTCTTGTATATGGCTGATATGCCCAAGCCATGCCCACCAGTCCACCTTCTCCAGTATGCTGATGAAACCGCCTTCCTGCCCCTGTATCCTACCCTTCAATGGTCCCAACATACCCTCCAAACCCACCTTAACCAGTTCACCACTTGGTGTAACCAGTGGTTCCTCCATCTCAACCCCTCCAAAACCTAGGCAATCATCATAGGCTGCACCACTCTCTCCTTTCGCCTCCATGATTTCTGCCTCATCCTTTATGGTCATCCCATCCAGCTCACCCCCACCCTGAGATACCTTGGCCTCACCCTCGACCGACACCTCACCTGGACCCCTCATCTCCAGACTGTCCAGCAGAAAGCCCATTCCTGCCTCTGCCTTCTGAAACTCCTGTCTGGCCGGACATGGGGATTGCATCCTTCTACCATTCTCCACACCTACAAATCCCTCATCCATCCTATACCAGTGTTACCTGGATCTCCGCCCCCACCTGCTTTTACAAGGCCCTCCAAATCCTTGAAAGCCATGCACTCCGCCTTGCCTTCTGTATCCACCTTCCTTCCCCCACACGGCTCCTGTATGAACTGATCCCCTTCCCCCACCTCCTCCTGTTCCTCCAACGTCTCCGCATCCTTTACATTCTCTGTAGGCTTGATCCCCCCCCACCCTCTGGTTTCCTCCTTCCTCTCCACCCCCCCGCCCGTTGCCGTGCCTCTATCGCTGTATCCCTCCCTCTCTCCATCTCCACACCCTCTATCTCCTTCATCAGGGCAATTTCCAGCGCCTCCCCCTCCCGGATGACGAACTTCGCCGTGACATCTACCCTTCCTTCCAACTATAACCTGGCCTTGTTCCTCCCCCCTCCCCAGGGCCCCCTTTATCCTCTCCCCTCCTTCTCCCAGAGCGGATTTTCCTCCTTCCCCCCCTCCCCCTGAGACCCTGCACCCCATACTTGCCTCTTTCCTTCCCACATCCTTCCCTACCTGGCCCTCTCCAGCGCGTCCCCCTCGCCCATCTCCCCCCTCTCTTCCCCTCCCTTCCTCCCTTCTTCTGGTCTCCCTCTTCCCTGGCAGATCCTCCATTTTGATCATTATCAGTGTGCCATGTCAGTGTTGTGTTTAGTGCTGTTTCTCCTGTGTGTCAAGAGGTGTGATTTTAGTTGTGTACTGCCTTGAGGTTCGCCGTCAGTGTTTGTTATGTGCTACGCCATCCGTCGATACTTTTTATGCTCCAGTCATGCTGTGCCTTGTGTTCCTTTAATTGTCGCAGAGTGTGGCTTTTTGTGTGTGCTACTTTTAAACAGTTTTTTTATCTCCATTTTACAGTCACCCATCTTTTAGTCTATTGCCTTCCATGATGTTCCCCCTTATTTATATCTATGTTCACCATACTCTCTCCTTTGTTATTTTTAAATGTCTTCTATTTGTTTGTTCTATGTCTTTCGGCTGAAGAGCAGCGCATATGCTGCTGCCAGCCTGCCCCGATGGGGAACTGAAACACAATAAAGAAAAAAAAATAAAGAGAGAGAATCAGATGCGCCGGCAGTCGCAGCATGTTGACGTTACCTGAAAAGGCGCTTTTAGTGAAGCTTTATTATCAGAATGGTGAATGTGCTAGTTCAGTGTTACGATCCTATCGCCATAGGAAGGGGATTCGAACGGGTAAAGGTCCGTTGACAAATGCAGCTGTGGCGAGAATGATTTCGAAGTTCGAAGCCATGGGTTGTTTAGACGATAGACCCCGTAGTGGCCGACCGAGCACAAGGCGTAATGCTGCTGAGACAGTTCAGGAAGAAATGGAGACTGTAGCGGGTTCGTCTATGCACGGGGAAGTGAGCTCTCGTGCAGTCACATGTCGCACCGGCATTCCATACACTACCGTTTGGATGGCACTGAGGTGTACCGTCCGATGCTATCCATACAAAATCCATCGGCATCATGAACTGTTACCTGGCGATTTAGTGAACTGGAGGGCATTTGCAGTGTGGGCATTTCAAAAGATGCCGGAAGATGACGATTGGTTGAGTAAGCTGTTGTGGACCGACGAAGCTCATTTCACACTGCGAGGGTCTGTCAACGCCCACAACTGCAGAATTTGGGCTGCTGAAAATCCTAGAACTGTTGTGGAAACTCCATTGCACGACGAGAAAGTCACGGTATAGGTTGCATTTACCACATCTACCGTTGTCGGGCCTTTTTTCTTCGAGGAAATGCGTGATTCTGGTTTTGTAACTCCTACCGTGACGGGTGAGAGGTACGCCAATATGTTACAGAATCGCATCATCCCCAGCCTGGCTGATGAACACCTGCTGGAACGTAAGATTCTTATGCAGGATGCCGCTCCACCCCATGTTGCTAGAGGCGTGAAACATTTCTTGCGCACGTAGTGTGGTGATAATCGTGTGCTCAGCCGCCACTTTCGTCATGCTTGGCCTCCCAGGTCCCCAGACCTCAGTCCGTGCGATTATTGGCTTTGGGGTTACCTGAAGTTGCAAGTGTATCGTGATCGACTGACATCTCTAGGGATGCTGAAAGACAACATCCAACGCCAAATGCCTCACCATAACTCCAGACATGCTTTACAGTGCTGTTCAAAACATTATTCCTCGACTACAGCTATTGTTAAGGAATGATGGTGGACATATTGAGCATTTCCTGTAAAGAACATAATCTTTACTTTGTTATGCTAATTATTGCTATTCTGATTAGATGAAGCGCCATCTGTCGGAGATTTTTTTAACTTTTGTAATTTTTTGGTTCTAATAAAACCCCATGTCATTCCAAGCATGTGTGTCAATTTGTACCTCTATATCTACATTATTCCGTGATTTATTCAGTTTTCAAATTTATACTGACTTTTTGATCACCCAGTATTTTATTAGAGACGATCGATGTCGGTCTAGCAGCAGACCATCATCATGTCGATGATGATCTGATTCTGGACCGAAATCGTTTGTGTCTATTAAAATATACTGTCCTAGCTATGCATTGCGTACCACAGTTGCTAACTGTCTCTACATCTTCAAAATTCTATAAATGTAGGTTTGCCTTTCCTTAACCTATCTTCTAAGAGAAGTTGCAGGGTCAGTATTGCCTCACGTGTTCCTACATTTCTCCTGAGTCTGAACTAATCTTTCCGCAGGTTGGATTCTACTAGTTTTTCCATTCTTCCGTAAAGAATTCGTGTCAGTATTTTGCAATCAAGACTTATTAAACTAATAGTTCGCTAATGTTCACACCTGTCCGCACCTACTTCCTTTGGAATAGGAATTATTACATTCTTCTTGAATTCCGAAGGTATGTCGCCTGTGTCATACATTTTGCACACCAGGTGGAATAGTTTTGCGGTGGCTTGCTCTTCCAAGGAAATCAGTGGTTTTGACGGAATGTCATTTACAGCAGAGATCTCCTTTCGACTTTGGTCTTCCAATGCTGTGTCAAATTCTTCTCGCCGTATTATGTTTCCTATTGAAAGCTTCCCGTCTCCTCTCTATCTCTTTTGTTACGCAACCTTCCCTTCTACGATAACCTATGAAACCTTCCCTTAGAATTTCTATCTCTTGCTTAATAATAACAAATGAAATCTTCCCTTTGAAATTTATTCTCTTTCTCAATCTTCGCATATAAATTTCATTGCTGTTTATTTAAAGTGATTTTATGATTATTTCGACGAAACATAGAATGTGTCTTCGTCATTGTGGCCCTCAGTCGTTATATGCAATAACCCAAAACTGTTCCTTACCTTTTTTACTGTTACTGGATCGCCATCTGACTGCTACATCGAACTGCGACATGAATATACTTACTCTGTTTTACTATAGTCTATTAGCTGCTGGTGGGCTGTCATAATAAGTGTCTGTATTTATTACCAAAGCTGACGTTATTCTTTAGTAGCAAAGCTGGCGTTATTCTTTAATTAATTTGAGTGAAGTTACGTAATTCATAGTTAAACTTTTTCTTGACAACAATAAATTAAGCAAAGTTTTACGTTGATGGTTTTTGGGATGGATTATAATCAGTAATACAATATTGCTGGTAAAAAATAGTTATATTCTGAATGAAATTATTTTACAACGTTCAAATGGGACTTACTTTTTACAATAATCTTACAACTAGCATTGCGCAAACGTACCTTCAGTAGTCTTGAGGTTCTCAAAAAACTAATTCGTTAATATTAGTTCCTCTTATGATAATAGTTAGCTGATGTCTCTGTACATCCTTTTATAATCTCTTGTAAATCATAGCTGGTGGCTGGCAGACTCACCGCTCCTCTCAACCTCTCGCTTCAGACCTGCTACCGACTCGATTCACATCTCACTTACTACTGACTTCCTATGAACGCTAAAGTGAGGTCTCTCCCGCCAACAATGCTTTCTGGTGCAGACAATCCCTGCTACCATTACAAAATGTGTCAATGCGCGGTCTTTCCCGCTCTTTTCTTAAAATGTATCTATACGTGGTCTCTTCCGCCCTTTTTTAAAATTACATCAAAGTGTGGTCTCTCCTGCCAACAATACTTTGGTGCAGACATTCCCTGCTACCACAATTATTTCCAACATGACAAATATTGATTATTCCTACTTAATCCTATTAATAAAATATAAAAATCTTTCATTAATTGTGGTTTGACAATAGACAATAGAAAGATACACGTCTCACACTGTCTCATCTTCATCTACGTCCTCTTCTCTTTTTGTAATAATTCCCTTAAGTTCATTTTTATTGTATAGCTCCTCTAGATAGTGCTTGCACCTTTCCTACGTCTTTATAATTCTTGGGTGCCCTTACACAAACTGTATTTTTCACCAAAAGTGAAATCACATGTTTGCTAGTACCATGGTAATCCAAGCATTAACACAGGTTTAAATTTGCATCTTTCACGAGTCTGGTCTGCGACTCCAGGCCAAATGACTAGCATACTTCATGTAGCAGACTGTGAGAGTAAGACACTCTGAAGAATTCTTGAACATGAGCACGGCTATTACCGTACAGACAATACAAGACCGATGACGACACTGAACTGTGTTTAGTATTAAAATGATGAACAATTTCTGAAGTACGTATATTCTGGTAAAGGAATTTAGAGGAGAAAGTGGTGGAGTATGGGCTGACAAAACAACACTTTCCGATAAATGGGTGACGCTGATGAACCAACCGGCTTCATAGCGTGTTGATTCCCCTTTGGAACGTAACTCAGCAGTGTTTCTGCGTGGCATGGATTCGGCAAGTCCTTCGCAGGCTTGAGATGTGGCACCATATTTGTACTCACAGGGCACCCATTCCCATAAATTACGTACTGATAGGTGGTGGGTGCACAGTTGGTGCCCTATAGCGTTCCACATCTGTTCCATCGGGTTCAGATTAGCGACTTTGTGGTCAGAGACAGCAACGTGAGTTCACTTATCTTGCTCCTCAAACCACTGTAGCACGTTTTTGACATTGTGACACGCAGAGTTGTCCTGCTGGAAGATACCGTCGCCGTCGGGAAGACATCGAGGAAGAAGAGATGCAGGTGGTCAGCAGTAATGTTAGCGTAGTCCACAGCTGTCACAAAGTCTTCGATTACAACCACAGGTCCCACGGAGGTCCAGGTGAAAGGACCTCATAGCGTGGTACTACTGCCACCGGATTGTACCGGGGGCGAGGTGCATGATTGAGCAGCTGTTTCTCTGCATGACAGCGTATCCAGAAACAACCGTGCACCGTCTGTGAGGGTGTTCCATCGCACCAGGCGACACGTTTCCACTGACCCACGATGGAATCCCGACAAGCTTTGTAGTCTGCAGACATAACTGACTATGTGTTTGAGTTAACAAGGAAACACGTATGGGTCGTCTGATGCGAGGACCCATGTTCGACAATGTTGAAACGTCTCTGTGAAGTCGTTTCATAAGATGCTTGTCGAATTCGGTACAACCTGTTCATTTAAATACCTGATTTTAGCTCAATTCATGAACTCTTCCAGAAAGACTGAGCACTCAAATAAGACCTATTGTTTATTATATGTGTGTTTTAATGTGGGTTTCGGTTTTGTTTTGTGGGAATCGCTGAATTGGTCATCGTCTGCTGGGAGCAGACGATGTTGCTTCTCCTTCGAAGGAGAGTACAGGATGACCAACTTAGGTTTCCAATACCTGAACAGAGAGGTTTACCCATCTTAGTCGAGGGCTGTATCGAAGGCTGTTTTTGTGTGTGAGGTTGGTGACGGAGGGCTACCCCTCTCGTAGCTTCCACTGCACAGGGAACTAGGTAATCTCGAAAGAGGAAGCGGCACTGTTCGGTGAACGCTTGGTGAGTACGGATCATAGCTCTTAAGGGGGGTTTCAGGTGATAGGAATCAGGCTGAGTTAGGACTTCATTATGTTTAACTGGTGAAATATTTAAGAACTTTATCTTATCTGAACCATGTGAAGCGAGTGATTTTTTTTAATGATTTTTAATCTTATATTTTGTGGAAATTGCTTTTGTCTTTGTGTGTCGATTTTGTGCCACGTGTTTGGTAATCAATGACCCTTCTGGTTCACCACGGCACCGCAATAGGCTTTATTTTAACAGTTTGCTTGTTTAATGAGCTACAATTTCTGCAAGAATATCTGTTCTTTTGTGCGTTTTCTACAAAGCAGCACAACAGTTTGAGTCAGAATGCAGCACGTGCTCTAGTTCGGCCGTTTGCGAGCAGCAGACGCAGTTAGTATGTTAAATAATTATCGCAAAGCCTTGTGTATTGGTTAAACCTCTGTTCAGAATAGAGAATGTGTAGAATCGCAATGCAAATCTCACTTAGATATTTTTATGGTATTAATGCAAAGGAGATGATAGTATTATTGTCTCCCACCCCCGTCTCCTGTGTTTCTTCTTGCTGTAGTTAAACTGTGCTCTATTTCATTCTCACGTAATTCTTACTTAAATATTTCGAATCAGGCTCCAGTTATGTGTAGTTAGGATGTGCAACCAAATATTTAGTTACAATAAATAATTTACGTGAAAGATAAATTCTTTGGTGTCGATCTTACTCCCTTACTCTGATTTCCATTCCTGAATTAATCAAGTTGCTTCATGCACGACATGGAGTGCTATTTATGTGGCTGCTTAAAGAAATTTGCATACTTGTAATTAAATTATTAAGGTAATTAAACTAATAATTTTCCAGCTCCGTTTTTTCTAAATCACACACATCCATGCCCGAGGCAGGATTCGAACCTGCGACTGTAGCGGTCGCTCGGCTCCAGACTGTAGCGCCTAGAACCGCACGGCCACTCCAGCCGGCGATTCCGATTATTTTCTCTTGTAATTTAGCTACGTCGATACTCACACACCTTAACTTTTCACTGATGTTGCAGCACATAGAAATCACTGGATATGTGGTAATAATGAGCTATGTGCTTTAAATAATTAATCACACTCAGGGAATGCAATTTAAACCACAAAATTATTATTGCCTCCATACTTTACACACTGTAGAGAACTTGGTTTGACTATTACACAAACCGATTCACAAAATATAAATGTGCTGGTAATGGCGTCGGTATAACAACCACTTTTCATAATAATACTCTTTTAAGATAACTTCTAGTTCGTTGCTACCGAAGTGAGCTCACCAATGGACCTCATCAGTTATTGAGATCACAATACGACGTTGGATGCGGCTACTGGTCCCTTCACACCCCGCCGTTGTCACAAGCAACTCGTCGCAATTCACACAGCTTTGCACCATGCAGTGCCATGTACCTCAGAGCAGCAAACCGTACTATTTTGCCGCTCACAGCCCATCTCCGTCGAAATACCGCGTCCTACAAGCCTTAGTGTCCATTTAGCTTGTAGCCATACTATAAACGAAGTCCATATCTGTTTTCAGCTCATGGTCTGTTAGCAACGTTACCGTAGCACACACCGGCAGTCACTTTTACACCGCTTAACACTCGTTCTGCCTCAGAGCTACGCCAACTTACTTCTACTGCCAATATTACGTGCCAGCCTGTACACCGTTCCCATTCTCGGGGATTCCCCCCACACCCCACACCTAAACATTGTTTTACATTACGCCAAGTTCTCTATTTACAATTAAACATACCATAGCATTACAATATTCAATTACAGTCATTTTATTATATTAAAGTAATATTACATTTATATTTTTACTACACGTAACAATAATATTTAGTTTAATTCTTTTGTTATTTCGCTGTCAGAGTGCAGCACAAGCCAGACACTGTCTCCCGCATAGCGTTCTTTAATTTAGCTGCCATCAGGCGGAAGCATTTCCGCTTTGCCTTCGATTCTGGCCCACAGATGGCATAAGCGTCCACTTTCTCTACCATTGCGCCTTGACTATGCCTGGCATTCACTAGACGGTACGTTGTCACATTACAACCAACATTGTACTCTGTCGTCAGATCTGCCACAGATCTGCCTATCCTGCTCTATACCTGACCTCCACGTTCGTCCATCACCATGTTGCCCTCTAGTGGTTCCACCATCCTTCAACCACTTTCCACTTGTGATCACGACAACTCTGCCGTGATGCTCATCCACAGATGCTGAACCATAATAATGTGACCTTTATCAAAGTCTCGTCTGCAGTTCGTATCATCACCAGAATTATTCCCCATTCATCCCTGATAGTGCTCAAGTAACAATGCTTGAGGCGTAGATGATGGTTCAATTACAGCGAACAGGGAACACTGGGTCAGAAAAATGCCGCGTTCCGACATGTGCAAAACAACCCATACCTTTCTCTCAAAGCTTGGTCAAACTAAAACATATAATAAGAGATACGAAAATGAGGTGGATAGATTACTGTAGCGAAGGAAACGCATTGGTAGACATATAATTACAAAATATTCACTTAAACGCAACACTAGTCTGTGTCCACTTATCAGTATAAAATCAAGTTTTCACCACAATTACGAAAGCCTGCACAGCACAGGAAATTTTCACCGCCGAAAAAAATGCAGAACCCTCAAGGACAAGGTCACTTTATTTACAATCTGCAGAAAACACTCACGGCACCTGCTTTTCACTTTCTGCTGGTCAGCCGTCAGAACTTCCGAGACGTTGCTTTGTCTGTCATACAATAAAAATAAAGTATTACACCTGTACTGTGTTCTCTTTGTGGATGATGTACCTCGTACAACTGACTGATCGCGCCTGTTTGTTCTGTTTATACAGCACAGTGCAGAAGTGTTACTACATTTAGTGCAGGCAAGAGTCTTACGTCACTAAAATTAAGCACATACATAAGAAACAAAAGTTGGAGAAATTTAGATATGTACTGTTGGCAGTTTTAACAGTCAGTGTAAAGTGTTACGAACATCCACAAGAAACTGCTGTGGAAATCTTTAGGAGGAAACGGACGATTAAGTTTCAAGGTAGAGTCGAAGCGAGCTAGTTAAAGAAGCTCGGATCGGACTGCGTTGGGGTAGGAGGCAGATCGTCCAATTTTTTCAAAGATCGTCCTCATATTCTAGGAAAACACGGAAAACCTACGTGTACATCGCCGGTCAGGGAATCGAACTCAGATTCTTCCTAATGCTAGTCGATTTCTTTATTCACAATGACACATCACTGGTAGAACAGTGACATAATAATGCAAAGATGCCCTTGTGTGCAGTCGAGGAATCCACATGTTAGACCAATTCCAGTCCATTTTTCTGCCACCGCTCTACCTTGCATTTAAGGACCAAAAGGGAAATACAAACTAGCAGCCATACACAGGTTGCGACATTTCTCGTTCTTCACACGTGTGCCGGACAGGAATTTCAGGGATAAGAACTCTCTGCCTTGCATTGGAGATGTGGACTGTTATACGAAGATGATAGGACACATGCCTTGTCTCATTCATAAATCTTGAATTTATTTAAACTGCTATGATAGGAAACGCATCTAAATGTATTCTAAAGTACTCTTTTTAGTAGCCAATGAAAATTTCTCCTGACATACGAAGTATTAATGTGTTCTCAAACTGCGTGTAATGAGAAAACAGGGGTGCCCTCAAAAAACTTATTTATTTAATATGTTCCTCGAGAAGACAACAACAACAAAAGAAAAGACCTTTAGAATGAAATGTAACGGTATTCACATTTCCTGCATCTGATTTGCCGACGACATTGCAATAATGGCGGACTCACAGAAAGACCTAAATATAACGCTTACGCTCTTGAATCGAGAGATACGGAAACGGAAACTAAAAATAAAAACCAAGCAAACAAAATACATGTTGATGGGCAAGAACGGAGGTGGAGGAGGTAAGACTGAGATAGAGCCGGCCGGAGTGGCCGAGCGGTTCTAGGCGCTACATTCTGGAACCGCGCGACCGCTACGGTCGCAGGTTCGAATCCTGCCTCAGGCATGGATGTGTGTGATGTCCTTAGGTTAGTTAGGTTTAAGTAGTTCTGAGTTCTAGGGGACTGATGACCTCAGATGTTAAGTCTCATAGTGCTCAGAGCCATTTGACCCATTTTGAACTGAGATAAAAATAAAGCAGTGTGCAAATCGAGGTAGTAACCGAATTTCACTGTTTCTGCAGCAATGTGAAGGAAACCAACAGATGTCTCAAGGAAATCAAGAGAAGAATACCACTGGTCAAGAACGCCTTCCAAAGCAAGAAGAACCTCCTACAGAGCAAGCACATAAACGTCCACACGAAGAAATTCTGTGTAAAGACTTTTGAGTGAAGTGTCCTCACATACGGATGTGAAACCTGGACGTTAGGAAAGCAGCAGAAAGCTCTCCTCGGAGGTGCAGAAATGGAGGAGAATTACAATAAGTAGTTGGACTGACACAAAAATGAATGAGATGTTTGTACAAGAAAAAGGAGGGAAGAAAGAACTATTGAAAATTATAGAGCAACACAAAACAAAACTCACTGGACGCTTAATTAGACACGATATTCTTTTACAAAATTTATTCTTTTAAAAAATATGATCAGTGAGATGGGAGGTTCTTCACACCTGAAGATAACGAGGACATCTGAGGAGATGAAGATGTGGCTACACAGACATTACATGGCCTTTTGAAAGAATAATAATAATAATAAAAAGAAACAGCCGACTGGGAACCATGAGTTGTCCTATACTTTGAACTCATTTCAGAGGTATTCCGAATATTTTCGTAGTTTCATTCGTGCCGCACACAGCGTGCACCTTACGTGGGCAATCTGCCGGAAGAGAAAATAGTTGGCCCGTGGGGGGATCGAACCCACGACCTTCGCGTTATTAGCACGACGCTCTAACCAACTTTTTTTTTTTTTATTCACTAGAAACAGTAACAAAAATGGCTACAATGAAATGACATAAATAAGGTGACAGACAATTGCAGTCATGAATTACAGCATTCAAAAAATGAGCCTTTAGTAGTAGCACAATTTAGCACCTTCACTGTCACCTTCAACTGGTGGCAGTTCAGCATGCACATTTTCTTCTTCTGCAGCCGGTTCCTCATCATCATTTCCCAGACCCAAATTAATCATTCAGTAAATCCTTCATATGTGTTCTTTCCAGGGTACATTACATGGACAGAAGTCCCGAACAGTGACATCGCAAAATATTTCACTGCCTTGTTATTTTTATCAGTTCCAGCCTTCTAAACGCACCTATAGGGAGTTCAAGATCTTCCTTTATATCAGACACCAGATGTTTCTCGCCATATTCTTGTATCTGCTGTACTGCTGATTTATTTTTCATGTGTGACTTGCAGGTGAGGTTAGGGTCGGGAACGCGACCCAATCCATTCCCTCTCTACCAGGAATCCAGTTCCTAACGTATACCCATTCGGTTGAAGACAATTCGGAGCATGTTACCATATTTCTTATTGTGATTCTGATATTTGAGTATTTTCTCGAATTCATTTTCCATATACATCTTGTATTTAATATGCTCATCGCTCCCAATATTGTTAAAAACATAACTTGTATATTTGCCCATTAACCAAATCACTGCGTTATTTTTTGCCTGAGGGTAGTAACTTTCCTCTGGTCTGAAGAAAATGTTAGTCGGTACATTGTTTGCTGAAGTTCTTGTTATTTGAGCAATTTTCTCCCTGGTCCACCTCCAGTTGATAATCCGATCTACACAAGTGTAACGATGAGGCACACTATCAACGAGGCTGCATTTGCTGCAGAGGTTTGTGTCACTTAAACCGATGGCAAAGAGACGTTCATTAGCGCTGATGATGTTATTGACTACCTTGTACCACGCTGTTCTCACGTCAGACGAAAGAACATCACTACTGATGTTTTTCCAGACCACATTCCATGCTATTCCAGCATATTTGGTTTCTATGTTATTCTTCCTTTCATGTTTCCGTCTTTCAGCTAAAATCGCCTTTGCTTAACGTTTTTGGAGTTTAAAATCTTTTTGCTGAGATAACTTAGTTCAAGATAATACTCCCTAATGCGTTTCAGCTTAAAACTTATTTTTTGTATATTTATCGGCGGCTCTACACTTTCTGGCCTGACAATATCGTATAGTTTTGCTGTAATGCACCCTGGATCATTACACATTATGCTCCATGTTCGTTTGACATACAATGCCATCGCTTTAGACTTGATGTCGGTTAGACCCATTCCTCCATTGCTTGGATCCAAAACTGCTGTCTTCACCGGCACTCGAAACAATTGCCCTTTCCACAAGAACTTTGCTAAGGTGGACATGATCGTCTTCGCCACCATTGATGGAATGGGGAGAACCTGTGCTATGTAGTAGGCCTTGGATAAAATATACGTGTTGATAAACAGTATTCTCTGGTACTGTTCTATGCTACGTTGACAGTTTTCAATCAAAGCTCCCTTGGTTTTTCTTGCCACTTCCCGCCAATTTATTGCTATCATTTTTAAAAGGGACGTTGTCAATGCCATTCCAAGAGCTTTGTGTTCATTAACATGGTTCGCCCACTCAATGCGTAAGTTAGCAAGCCGCTTTATATTTAGAAATTTACTTTTATTTTCATTTACCCTCGCACCTGATGCGGAACAGTATTTTGCAAGTATCATCTCTAGTTGTGTCACATGTGTTTGGTCTCTGATGATTACGCCTACATCGTCCGCGTAAGCACCTACCACGGTCTTTGTCCCTTGAATGGTAATGCCTGTCAGCCTGTGCTGTAGCTGTCTCAAGAAAGGTTCCAGCGATGTAATGAACAGGAGCATGGATAAGGGGCTTCCTTGGGTAACACCCCTTTTTATTTCAATTTTTTTTGTCAGTTGACAGTTAACGGAGATTTGTGCAGTAACACCCATTGCCATGTTCTTGATGATGTCGATGGTTTTTGGCAGGAAGTCCATTCGGCGCATTATCTCTATCAGGTATTTGTGATTAATTTGATCAAATGCCTTATGGAAGTCCACATTTTATGTTACTTGCCTGCGCTAGCGCAATGACATCGCGATACAAAGCCGCAGTTTGTAAAATCGTTCTTCTAAAAGCACAAGTCTGCTGTTGGCCTATGATGTCAGCAGTGCATGGTGTAAAGCGCTTGTTAATTACTCGAGCTATAATTTTATAATCTGAATTTAAAAGCGAAATCGGCCGTAGGTTGTTTATTTTTTTGCAGCCTGTGTTCTTCGGGATCAACACGATTTTGCATTGTTTGAACTCTGCAGGCACTGGCTTTCCTTGTAAGGCTTCATTGACAATTTCGGTGAACTTTTCTCCTATTAGGGTCCAAAATCGTTTATAGAATTCAATGGGCAGTCCGTCAGGTCCTGGAGATTTTCTAGCAGGGGAGCTGCACACGATTTCTAATACATCTTCCTTGGTGATGTCCGAAGAAATGTTCTCATCACCATCTCGCGATATTCGTGGAATATATGTCCCAAAGAGCTCATCGTATTCTTCTTCGTTTGTTTCCCCTGACGCATACATACGTTCATAGTACGCTGAGATCTCTTTAATTATTTCCTTCTGTGTGGTGATTATGGTACCATCATCTATTTGAAGTTCATCCATGAAACTTCTTCTATTTTTGGCGTGTCTGACAAGGTGGTACAATGCAGCAGTCTCATCTTCAGTGACTGACTTTACTTTGGATTTTATTTTACGTCCCTCCAGTTCCTTACGTTTGAGACTTATTAACTTTGCTTTTATTTTCTTGATGTCTTTTAATCTTGTAGGAATTTCATCTGTCTGATCGTAGAGGTCCCTGAGCACGCTGTAGTAGAATTCTACAGTCTGTTTCCTTTCTCTGGCCATATCTATACTAAAAGATATTAAAACTTTCCTTAGCTTCGGTTTCGCTCGTTGGGTCCACCATTCTATCACACTTGGAAATTGTTCAGTGAACGGAGACACATTTCCAAAGCTCTGGTTAGGGCATCTTCTAAGTCTTCTTCTGATAATAACGATATATTTAGATTCCACTGGCTTCTTACTCTTCGGGTAGGTTGTGGTGTTAAATTTACGCAGGTCAGCAACGCACTGTGATCGGAAAAACTAACGGGAACAGTTTCTGTTTTCAGTACTTTATCTGCTAAATTTTCCGATTCTGTCAATTCTACTACAGGAATTCGCAACAATATGAGTGAAGTTCACCATTGTTGGGTATTTTATTTCCCACGCATCTTTTAATTTTAAATCAACAACAAGACGTCTCAAGTCAGTTGAGTAATTGAAGTTGGGGGTTTGGTCCTTTCGACTCAATACACAATTAAAATCTCCCCCTATTATAAGTTGGAGGGGGTTTTTCCTCAGTAAATAAATTACGCTTTCATTAAAGAATGTGGCTCTTGCAGCTCTATTACTGCTGCCAGAAGGAGCATATAAATTGGCTATAATAACTCCTGCTACATTTATTCCAATACCTCGCCCTGATTCTAATTTTTCAACGTCATGTACGAGGATGCCTTCTCTAACTAAAATGGCCGTGCCAACGTTCGTTTCAGTGGAAATATTGTAAAAATCAACGTAATTGGAAAAATTTAATTGTGGGAATACCACTTCCTGTAGGAGAGCAATATCCGTCGCTGACTCATACAGAAACTGTTTCAGAGCAGCTATTCTAACATCCGACTGTATTCTATTAATGTTTAACGTGGTAATCGTATATGACTGTAACATAGGGGAGTGACCTTTTTCCCGCTAGTGTATCATTTCATGCCACTCCATGCCGGATACTTCCTGAGAATCTGACTGGAGACCACCGTCACGGTTTGCATTAGAACCTTTCTTCTTACTTTTCTTGAGGTTTGCATTGACACTAGCCTTCACCGAATGTCTGCTCCGCCCACCCCCTGAGCAGTTTTCCACCGAGAGCGGTGTCGGTGGATCTGAGGGGCAGTCGTGTGCCACCATCTCGTCTGCCAAAGGCGGCGCAGAAGCAGTTTGCAAACACTCTTCCAATGCCCCATCACTTCTATGAACACTTTCGTTTACTGTTTGTGTGTTATTGTTGTAAAACTCCGCTTCTTCGTCTTGGGATTTGGGCTGGGACGTCGCCTGTTGTTGACAATCACTCGCTACCTCGTCATGTTTGCTTTCAGTTGCATCTGCGAGTGAATCTGTCTGCATTGATTGACGTACGGGTACTGCATCGCGGGGTTGTGGCGTCACCAAGAGCAGCGCATTGCCATCTACTGGCGCGTCCAGCGCTACAGAATGGGACTCTGATGTCACTTCGACCTATTCAGGTGATGGTAACATATTCGATCTGTCTACTGATGTACTTGACTCAGAGTTCGAATCTATGCTGACAATATTGTCTGAAACAGTTTCCAGTACTGTTTTCTGAATGTCACCTACAGCTTTCAGCGATAGGTTGATATCTTCTTCATCTGTGCTACTGCCGTCACAAGTTCGACGTCTCTTGTTAGTGGCTATACTACTTTTTCCAGCCGGATTGTCTACAGTGTCTTTCCTGAGTAAAGGTGGAAATGCTTCAAGAGTATTTTGTGGCCTGTCGTCTACATTCCCCGAAATGCTGGAAACTTCACCATCCGTCATCTGATTTTCAGTCACAAGATCAGCCAGTGTTAACCTTTTACGCTGTTGTAAATTATTCTGCAATACAAACACCTTTTTTGGACAGTTTTGCCAGAGATTCCCACTTTCATTACATATATGACAAGTCAAAGTCTGTCCATTGTATATAACGTGCGCTTTGTAGCCACAAACCAAAATATGAGATGGAATGTTTTGTTTGACATGCATATCGACAGAACGAACGCCACTAAAGGATTGCAATCTATGCTGGCTTGACCATCGTTCTTTACGAATTTGTCTGACGTCACCGTATTTAGATAATGTGTCTTTTAAGTAGCAGTTTTCTACCTCAGGAGGCAAATTAAATACTCTGACTTGTTTATAATCAACATCAGCATTTGAAATAGTTACTGTACTCACCGAATTATCGCGATGGCGGAATTCAGCTTTTCCTTCAAATTTCTGCAAAATCCGTTCCAACACCAACGGGGAAAGCAGCTTCACAAAAAAGTAGTATTGCTCCAAGTCATAATAAGCAGTGTGCGTCTGATCCGAAGTAATGCCAATAACGTCAACGATCCAGTCATGAATTTCTAGTGAACTTGGCTGAACATTACGGGTTGCTTTGTCAAATCCAAATCTTAGGGTAAGCTTTCTGGGAAACATTGTTGCCATGTCAGCAGTTAACAGTTCGCGAATACACGGAAACTAAAATGCTGCATCACCACAATCACAATTTTACACAATACTGTTACGCAGAGTCATGAAATCCAAACAGAAGCGCCACAGCGCGTCCGCTCAGGACGGCCGGAAAAGCCGATATTCTGGTTCCAGATAAACGAAACTTCTGTGTAATTGCTTGTCAGAAGGCTATGAACGATAATGGACACCGCTCAAAGTGTAACTGTCTGTAATACAACTATATTTTTAAATTATTTCACAATGTGAACCAAACTGCGATCTCTGTTTACGTTGCTAAGCAGAGATAATGATATTTTCGTAGTTTCATTCGTGCCGCACACAGCGTGCACCTTACGTGGGCAATCTGCCGGAAGAGAAAATAGTTGGCCCGTGGGGGGATCGAACCCACGACCTTCGCGTTATTAGCACGACGCTCTAACCAACTGAGCTAACGGGCCAATACACTCAGCAGGAAACTTGAGGTAAATGTACTATACTAAGTCACGGCCCCCCCACCCCTCGATTAAGAATAATTGTAATTATAAATTCCCGTCTCTTTTGAGGACAAGTGACGAGCGATGGCTAAGGTCTGTCATTAATACGTCCAGGTGAGGCGGGCTGCCGACAAACAAGGCGCACTCACGTCGCGTTCTGTATACAGTCCATTCAAACACGGCCTCGGGACTTACGTCAGGATTTTTCGTAATTCCAGTGACACGCACACAACATATTTTTGGTTGAGTTAAAAGTCCCGTGAACAACGTTTTCAACGGAAATGTTATGTTTGTTCGTTTTTAATAATCGGTCGTGACTTTTACAAACGATGTACATAGCACCCTCAAACAGTCAAGGCGGCTCCCTTTTTTTTTTTTTTTTTTGTTTGTTTGTTGTCTGTGTTAGTTGAGAACGATTTAATCCTTGACGATTAGCTGTACTTGCACCACATTACGTGTAGAATACAGCTTTATGCATCACTAGAATAGCCTCTCCTTAACTTCTGTACTCTTCATTAACATAAGTAATGTTATCATACTATTCTCCTATCACTTAGAGGCCTTTTTAAATTAGCTTAGGTAATCAATACCATGTATATATTACATCACACACTAAAGTCAATTACGTCTAGTTAGATGTGGCAAATCTAAAGTCTATGCAATGACGGTATTTGTTTTTAAAAGAAGGCTTTCCCCAACATGCAACTACAGCATATCTGATAAGCTAAAAAGACTGAGGTGATAAAGGCACACCAGAATTAGAACAATGAACATCGTAAATGATTATCCATCCTTTGCAAATTTCCACTCATCCTTACCAATTCTCGATTCTTATTTATAATTATTTTTTTAATTCCTTTATTACACATCATATTTAGTTTCTTTACCTGTCGTTCGATAGTTGCACAAATAACACCTGACGTTTCGGGTTCAAATGCAGTTTACAAAAGCTATTTCTTCTGCCTCTTGACGTGACTTTCACCTCTGACAGTATTTTGTATAGTAAATCCGGCAATGCTTGGATGTACATCTTACTCTCCTCCTCCTTCTCTTTCTCTGCATCTTGTGAGGTAACGGGCGAGTTGTGGCGCCCTGAAAATATTCTAAGTTGGGAGTTGGCGTGGTCGCTCGGCAAGCCGGGGCTCGTCAGCAACCGCGTGGTGGCGAACATTAGCCGGAGCAAGAGGGGCAGCCCCAGCGCGTGGTCCAGGCCGACCGCGTGGTTGGGAATTCCATGTTGACGCTGTTTCGAGGACTGTGCTTTGTGTCGATGAAGGAGATTTGTATGCCGGGGGTGCCAGAGATGGCGGACTTTGAGAAACCATAATGGCAGACATTTCACAGTTCATCTAGAAATTAATACTAGCCAGAGGAATCATGATACCTTAAAAAGAAACTTGTACATTACCATTATTTGCACGACGATTCTGATGGTGTAATCAGATTTTCAATATCTTTATTAGTTTAAAGTTTGGTATCTGACTGTAAATTTTACAAGTAACGCCCAGCAACGAATTTCCAGAATCTAACCGGTTCATCCGATTCTGTCGATCGACGTATCTTTAGAAAGCTATTAGTGTAAACCTAAATTGGTATGAATTACAGGCATGTAACGTGAATAGTACACGAGTTATTGGAGGTCAAAGTGGCCGATTACTATTGATCGCGTCAGGCCGTAAGTACTCCACAGTTACACGAAAAAACGGTAGCAGCATGCTTACAAATATATTTATTCGTCTGCCGGCCGGTGTGGCCAAGCGGTTAAAGGCGCTACAGTCTGGAACCGCGTGACCGCTACGGTCGCAGGTTCGAATCCTGCCTCGGGCATGGATGTGTGTGATGTCCTTAGGTTAGTTAGGTTTAAGTACGCAGTCTGCTTTCGGCCGGTGAGCGGCGAGGACGTCTTGTTTACGTCCCGTCCGCAGTGTCGCGGTCCCGTCGGCAGAGTCGCGAGCGCGCGTAGTTTGTTTACTTCCTCGCCGCAGCTAATACTCGCGTCCGTTAACACTGAGTCGCTATGGCTCATTCGTACAGAAAAGCTACCATCAAGATCAGCTTCCAGCCCGACTACGCACGACCACGAGCCTTTGAAGTCGAACGATTTATCCGTGACGAAGTTCAAATACCAACACAGCACATCATCGGTATCCACCTATCCATCACAAGCAGCGTCGTTTACGTCAAGATGGTCGATGACGAGTTATGTCACGCAGTTGTGAACAGATGCGCGAACACTCTCAAGTTCAAACACTCCGATGGTCACATCGGAGAGGTTATTGTTGACCACGCTGGACTAGGATTACGCACACTAAGAGTCTTCGAACTCCCTTTCGAAGTACCACCGGACGTCGTTACCTCAGCTTTCCGCCCTTATGGGACGGTAATTAGCCACGTGGCCGAAAAATGGAACACCTTCGAGACGTACCAAGTCCTCAACGGCGTCCGACAAGTGAAAATTGCATTAAAGAAACATGTGCCGTCCTACTTAGTCATAGGTGGCTGTCGAGCAATAATAATGTACGACGGCCAACCTCGTACTTGTTCTGGTTGCGGCCAGGAGGGTCATGTCCGCTCGGCGTGTATTCAACGTCGGATTACACAACTTCCATTGCATGACACGACACCACCTCCTACGCTCACGGCCCTCCCCCTCAATTACGCAGAGGTGACACGATCGACCGTCATGACAGACGACAACCCCCCCGGAAGACAGGAAGCGTTAGAATGCGCACCTGTCGCCGGTCCTGGATTGACCAACACCATTACGGTGTCTGCAGGGGTTGAAGAACGCCGCCCATCGACTCCACAAGAAGATTCGGACGAGAGAATGGAACTCGACGCTAGGGTTGTACCGACCTCTGCCTTTCTCCCTGAGGGGGATGCTATACGGGAACCACAAACTCTTTCGGACTCAGAAACCCACGTCCGCAAACAAAGGTCACCGAGAAAACATAAAAAGCGACGTCGCACACCCTCAGACGATTGCCTCCAGCGGACGTCTTCTCCAGTTGACGACCGGACGGCCGACGAAACGACGAGGAGAATGGATGACACGAGATCGCCCTCACCTGTCACTTTGTCTGATTTTGACAAATCCGTTTCCGCTCCCTCGGACAAACGGATGGCCAGCACAGCGCCCGCCGTTGGTACACAACCGGAAACAACTGCGGATTCACCCTTAGTCACTCAGCCCACAAGTGTTCTGCCGCAGCCACCGTTAACTTGCGGACCTTGGGCGGATGACATTGAAGACGATTCTACGGCCGCTGTGGTGGATGAGGAGAGGGGTCTCTCCTCCCACACCTCGGCCCCTCCCGAGTAGCAACAGATGACGGCGCGGACGCGGCCAGCAGATCACAGGCCCCACCTTTTACGGCGACACTGACGGCAGCCCCCACCGCAGGAGACGATCTACAAACCTATCGCTTAACGACCATCAACATTAACACCATTCGGACACGTACGAAGTTGTCGCTGCTCCAAGACATGCTCAATGCAGCAGACGTTGACATTGTCTTTCTCCAAGAAGTCTTCGTCGAAGATTTCCCGGGTATGTATGGTTATACGGCTCATGTGTCCCACGCCTCGCCAACTAACAGTGGAGTCGCCATTCTCCTCAGAGAGGGCCTCGAGGCGGACGAAGTCCGATATCTCCCCGACGCTAGAGGAATGGCCGTAACGGTGCAAGGCGTCCGGTTTATCAACGTGTACGCCCCTTCCGGAACCAATCGCCGTCGTGACCGATCGCTCTTCTTCGCAGAAGGGATAGCACCGCTTTTTCAGGGCAGGCACGATGACTTGATATTAGGGGGCGATTTCAATTGCACCCAAGCACCTAAAGATCAGCTGCCACGCCATTCACCGTGCCCCGAACTTGGGACACTCATCGGCGATCTCCAGCTAGTAGATACATGGGAACATGTCCGAGGAAATAGACCGGGATACACCCGTTTCACGAGTCACTCGTCTAGTCGCATCGATAGGATTTACGTCTCCCGTTCTCTCGCGGCAACGGTGAGTGACGCGGAGGTGTGGCCAGTAGCCTTCTCTGATCACGAGGCCTATATATGTGCCGTCACCCTTCGTCGCCAACGGGTGTGGCGCAGCCGACATCCCTGGAAATTAAACCTTGCTCATCTCGCTTCTCCGGATTGTCGACGCGCCATCGAAGACACGTGGAGTTTGTGCGTCCGCCGCCTCCCAACGTATCCTACGTCGATTAGTTGGTGGTTAACCTGCGCCAAGCCGGCCCTACGGCGAACCTTTATTACGTATGGTCGTGAGACTGCTGCTTGGAGGCGACAGACCCTTGATTTTTATTTCACCGTCCTTCGCGAATGCGCCTCCTTGCCACCCACACCGGAACGACAGCTGACAGTTCAGCGTGCGAAAGCACAGATCGTAGCCCATATGCGCCGACACCTCGAAGGGACGATCGTCCGAGCGCGGACACAAGACAGACTCGCAACGGAACGACCCACCATGTACCACGTCATCCGAGAACGTACACTGCGAAGACGGGCGCTGATACATGCCATCACCACTGAGGACGGCCTTCATCACAGCACACAACGCGATATTGCTGCAGCCTTCTTCGACCATTACGCACGACTTTATTCTGCTCAATGTTCCGACCCGATGACGGTGACAGCAGTCTCACAACTGGTTTACGGCATTGTCCCATAGGATTTACAAACTGAATTATTGAACGACATTACGGAAGACGAAGTTATCGACGCCATCGGTAAAGGAGCGGCGAATAAGTCTCCTGGCCCCGACGGGCTCCCTGTGGAGTTTTATAGAACTTTTCAGTATTTACTGGCTCCCAAGTTAACAGACATCTGTCGGGAGCTTATGTCCCCCGCGGTGCCGCTCCCTGCGACCTTCGTAGAAGGAATAATTATACCGGTTCACAAGCCTAAAGGTGGGGCTCGAATACAAGATTACCGCCCGCTAACACTCGTCAACTGCGACATGAAGATATTCACCAGACTATTAGCAAACCGTCTACGACCGACCCTACCTTACGTCATCTCGCCAGATCAGACTTCCCTAGGGGTTATCAACAACATCCACACAGCACTGTGTCGATACCGTGACTTAATAGCCCTAGCCAGGGCACGCCGCGTCCCGGGAGCGCTGGCATCACTAGATTTTAGCCAAGCGTTTGATCGAGTGGATCACGCATACCTAACGTCCGTTCTCCAGCACATGCAGTACCCACAGCAATTCACAGCCGTCGTGATGCGCCTACTCCGAGGAGCGACTTCCAAAGTGCTCGTTAACGGGCGTCTCTCGCAGTCCCTCCCGATTTTCCGCTCCGTCCGTCAAGGCTGCCCCTTGTCGACGATACTATATGCTCTGGCACTGGAACCGCTCCTCTGTGGTCTCCGTCAACGCCTCACCGGTCTTACCCTACGTGACGTCACATTTCGCTGTACAGCATATGCAGACGACCTGGTTCTTGTGTTCCGCAATCCCGATGATGTCAACAGAGCACTAGAATGGATTACCACGTACGGTGTGGCTTCCGGCAGCTGTCTCAACGTCGCCAAATCGGTCGCCATGGCCATAGGAGACGGGTTGACCCCAGCGTGTGTCGAACCCCTACAGCTTCGTGGCACTATCAAATGTCTCGGAATAGAGTTTCACGACGACATACGGCGCACCGCGGCTCTTAACTACCGCCGCTTATTACAACAAATTCGGGTCCAGATCTTCAACCTTCGTCTGCGGACCCTCGACATTCTCCAAAGGACACACTTCGTTAATGTTTACCTCGCATCGCGCCTTCCACACATAGCGCGTGTTCTCCCAATACCGTTACTGATGGCTCGACGTCTATTAGCGGCATTCGGAGCCTACGTCAGTACAGGCATGCTCTTCAAAGTCAGTTATGAGTCACTGACCCTTCCCCCAGAAAGGGGAGGTCTTGGCCTAGTCCATGTCCACGACAGAGCTGTGTCCCTGTATGTCAGCTCACACATCAAGCTGTGGCGCCACCACCCGGAAAGTTTGACAGGTTTGCTGTTGGAGTCCTTAGCTCCGCCGTCCATTATGCCCCCACTGACGACGCAAGACATACCCCAACCCTTCTACTACTTCGGGAACTTTTACATTGAACACAGCTATTTCCGTATCGCAGTACCACCGACGAAACAGGCGTCGGCGCGGGATATATATCATGTCCTACAGCAGAGGCGCCCACCAAACATCGTGGAGACGAAAAGCCCTCAGGTTAATTGGAAGGTGGTGTGGAAGACGATTCACGCAATTCCACTGGACACAGCCGTCCGATCCACATGGTACATCACAGTCAATGGTAAACAGATCACCCGATCACGCCTCCACAAGATAAACATGGCGGAATCGCCTCTCTGCGTAGACTGCGGGATACCAGACACGGACGAACACCGTCTCACATGTGGCGCGGCAGAAGACGTATGGCGCTTGGTGCGACACATTTTGTCGTATTTTCTACGAGTGACTCCGGAACACATTACACCTCGGTTTCTACTATTTCCGGATCAACAGTATTTCCCGCGCGCCAAGACCAACGCTGTCACGTGGATCCGTGCGCATGCGGTACACTACTTATTTCACGATGGACCTAAAGATGTATTAGACTTTTGGAACTACCTACAAGAACGTCATTGCAAGATCGTACGGAACCCAAAATACAGACAGTATTTTTCTAATTACTTAGGGAGTGCCCTACGCGACCCACCACGCAGCTGGATCATCAACAGGTAGGAGAAGATACCCATTGAGTGAGCTGACATGACTAAGTTCGATTCTCGGTGGAACAACATGATATACGTGAAGACGTACCTGGATGATGAAGCGTAAGGAGAGTAGCGACACACCCTTCTGTATCCTGTATGAAGCACTTTTTTTTCGTTTTCCCCATATACATTACCTCGGTGTAGGAACGTGCCGAGATATTGTTTTCTTTTTCTCAGAGCACGATGCGGTGCTAGATACATTTATTTTTGTTGTGGTATAAAGTAAAACCACATTAAGAATGTATTAAAACAGTAAATAAAAATAAATAAATAAACAATAATTCCCACAAAGATTTCCCCTTCCCATCCCTGATTCCTTGACGGACGAGGGGGACACTGCGACCAGGCCTCGGGTTACGACCCCTGATCGCTCAGCCTTCCGCGCCCTCCCACACCTTCTTAAAAAAAAAAAAAAAAGAGGTCCTCGGTTCAAAAAAAAAAAAAAAAAAAAAAGTGTAGTTCTAAGTTCTAGGGGACTGATGACCTTAGAAGTTAAGTCCCATAGTGCTCAGAGCCATTTGAACCATTTTTTATTTATTCGTCTATGTCTTTGTTTATATCCGATATACACTATTCATGAAGAAATTGGTCAAATATTTACTGTGTTTTAGAAAGCAGAGAGACATTAGCCCAGTGGCCTACTTTTGTTTCTCTTCCTTTGAAATATGTTTATCTGATTTATTTATGTATTTAATAATGTGTGTTAGAGCGTGTTTATGGTCCAGCAGTACTAATATTTATTTCATTTCAAGTTATTTAAATGTAAATCCAGTATTTCGTATGTGTTTCAACACGTTTGTGAGTGTGCGCTGGCTTGGTGACATGGTAGGAGCGCCCTAGCCAATCACAGCGCTCGTTACTACGGTAGCCGACTACCGAAGTCAATGGAGAGACTGGATGGAAGAGGGGGAGGAGCATCGGGGCACACGACATGGATGAGTGCTGAATGGGAAGGCATGGCGGACGGTTGCAGGAAATACTTGGAGAGTGTTGAGCAGTTAGCATTTGGTAGTGGGAGAGAGAAATATTTCGTAGTGTCGACTTGAGCACTTGTGAGATTTCCGTGGCTCCTGCAGTGAAGACAAATCTGTGTTTAGAAGTGAATATCTCGTGAACTATGTTGTTGTTCATAACTAATTACGTGAAGTAGGAATATATTGTTTCCCTGTTATTCAACTTTTACTTAATTGCTGGACGATCGACACCAAAAAGTGTTTTGCAGTAATAAACGACATTCTCAAAGCTACTTCTGCTATCGTACTTATCATTTCAAGTCGTTAAAAATAGTACTTGCAGATTTTATTTAATTGCAATCTTTAATTTATAAATTGTTATGTTACATTCAAAATTCCCAATTGCCGAGTGATGGGAACCTTCGACCATTCGAGTCATGTGTATATTCATATTGTATACTGTAGACTCAGCAGTATTTGGCTTGTAATGCGGCAACTACAGGGTTATTACAAATGATTGAAGCGATTTCACAGCTCTACAATAACTTTATTGTTTGAGATATTTTCACAATGCTTTGCACACACATACAAAAACTCAAAAAGTTTTTTTAGGCATTCACAAATGTTCGATATGTGCCCCTTTAGTGATTCGGCAGACATCAAGCCGATAATCAAGTTCCTCCCACACTCGGCGCAGCATGTCCCCATCAATGAGTTCGAAAGCATCGTTGATTCGAGCTCGCAGTTTTGGCACGTTTCTTGGTAGATGAGGTTTAAACACTGAATCTTTCACATAACCCCACAGAAAGAAATCACATGGGGTTAAATCGGGAGAGCGTGGAGGCCATGACATGAATTGTTGATCATGATCTCCACCACGACCGATCCATTGGTTTTCCAATCCCCTGTTTAAGAAATGCTTCTGCTTTAGCCTTTTCCGTAAGATTTTCCAAACCGTCGGCTGTGGTACGTTTAGCTCCCTGCTTGCTTCATTGCGTGAAACTTGCCCGCACGCGTTCAACCGTTTCTTCGCTCACTGCAGGCCGACCCGTTGATTTCCCCTTACAGAGGCATCCAGAAGCTTTAAACTGCGCATATCATCGCCGAATGGAGTTAGCAGTTTCTGGATCTTTGTTGAACTTCGTCCTGAAGTGTCGTTGCACTGTTATGATTGACTGATGTGAGTGCATTTCAATGTGACATACGCTTTCTCGGCTCCTGTCGCCATTTTGTCTCACTGCGCTCTCGAGCGCTCTGGCGGCAGAAACCTGAAGTGCGGCTTCAGCCGAACAAAACTTTATGAGTTTTTCTACGTATCTGTAGTGTGTCGTGACCATATATCAATGAATGGAGCTACAGTGAATTTATGAAATCGCTTCAATCATTTGTAATAGCCCTGTATGTATCCCAGCCCCCGGACAACGAAACCAGCCAAAACTTTTAATGTTCAACTCTGAGTCTGAGGTTACGTAGTTGAGGGCCACCATTAATATTTTTTGAAAGCCTGCAATCTTTTCCTCCCCTGATGTCAATTCCCTCCTGCACCTCTCTGTCCATCTCCTCTCGCCCACGCCTTTCGCTTTGACCTTGAGACTCGTTTATTGTTACTGTAGTACGTGAGCGTGCTAAAAATTGATGACTTAGAATTTTTTTATTCTTTTCTGTCAGTTGAGGTATTACGAGGGTTGCCCAGAAAGTAACGCACAGCATTTTTTTGTTAAACAGTTCTTTATTAAACTTAATGAGAATTACGCACTCGAAAGAATGGTGTTATATCTACACACGTAATCTCCATCCCGTTCTATGGCCTTCTTCGAGCGCGAAACAAGAAGGTGTATGCTCTGTCGGTACCAACCCTTGTCCTGGTGCTTCACTATATGAATCACCTGTCACTATCCGGGACAAGAAGGACTCCCCCTCACTATCAAAACGTTGCAACAAATCAAGACAAATGTTTTTTCTGTGCGATTTGTGATCCACCGTTAGACACCACTGGACCCATCTTGCATATACTTTCGAATATCCAAGAGTGCTGATAATTGTATCCACACTTCCTTTGCTCTTTGTCAGATGCAGCGCCAATTGCCGAGTCGTAATGCGTCTGCCCTCGCGAATGACAACATCAGCTCGCTGCAACATGTCAGGTGTGTCGGCCGTGGATGGTCTCCCCGTGGATGGCTGCAAATCGTGGAGGTCCGCCGAACCGCCTGCTGATGACCTCATCCTCCGTACCTGGCGACTAACTGTACCTCTGTCGACAGCAGATGCTCCATACACTTTGCACAAGCGTTTGTGAATATTCCCCACAGTTTCTTTCTCTGCAGTGAGAAACTCAATGACGGCAAATTGCTTGAAACGCCACTTTGAAACTGTCCTGCAGCTGCGCTATCTGTCAGAAGTGACGGAAACTTGGCACGCTCGCTCAGGAGGTTTCAGATAATACATACGTAACGTTTCGCATTCGTAGCAATGATTGCGGCCGACAAAAAAAAAATGCCTTGCATTACTTTCTGGGCAACCCTCGTTTGATGTTGTTGTTGTTATGGTCTTCAGTCCTGAGACTGGTTTGATGCAGCTCTCCATGCTACTCTATCCTGTGCAAGCTGCTTCATCTCCCAGTACGTACTGCAGCCTACATCCTTCTGAATCTGCTTAGTGTATTCATCTCTTGGACGTCCTCTACGATTTTTACCCTCCACGCTGTCGTCTAGTACTAAATTGGTGATCCGTTGATGCCTCAGAACATGTCCTCCCAATCGATCCCTTCTTCTAGTCAAGTTGTGCCACAAATTTCTCTTCTCCCCAGTTCTGTTCAATACCTCCTCATTAGTTATGTGATCTACCCATCTAATCTTCAACATTCTTCTGTAGCACCACATTTCGAAAGCTTCTATTCTCTTCCTGTCCAAACTATTTATCGTCCATGTTTCACTTCCATACATGTCTACACTCCATACAAATACTTTCAGAAACGACTTCCTGACACTTATATCTATACTCGATGTTAACAAATTTCTCTTCTTCAGAAACGTTTTCCTTCCCATTGCCAGTCTACATTTTATATCCTCTCTACTTCGACCACCATCAGTTATTTTGCTCCCCAAATAGCAAAACTCATTTGCTACTTTAAGCGTCTCATTTCCTAATCTAATACGTTCAGCATCACCCGATTTAATTCGACTACATTCCATTTTCCTCGTTTTGCTTTTGTAGATGTTCATCTTATACCCTCCTTTCAAGACTGTCCATTCCGTTCAGCTGCTCTTTCAAGTCCTTTGCTGTCCCTGACAGAATAACAATGTCATCGGCGAACCTCAAAGTTTTTATTACTTCTCCATGGATTTTAATACCTACTCCGAACTTTTCTATTGTTTCCTTTAGTGCTTGCTCAATATACAGATTGAGTAATATCGGGGATAGGCTACAACCCTGTCTCATTCCCTTCTCAACCACTGCTTTCCTTTCGTGCCCCTCGACTCTTATATCTGCCATCTGGTTTCTGTACAAATCGTAAATAGTCTTTCGCTCCATGTATTTTACCCCTGCCACCTTCAGAATTTGAAAGAGAATATTTCACTCAACGTTATCAAAAGCTTTCCCTAAGTCTACAAATGCTAGAAACGTAGGTTTGCCTTTCCTTAATCTATTTCCTAAGATACGTCGTAGGGTCAGTATTGCCTCGCGTATTCCAACATTTCCACGGAATCCAAACTTATCTTCCCCGAGGTCGGCTTCTATCAGTTTTTCCATTCGTCTGTAAAGAATTTGCGTTAGTATTTTGCAGCTGTGGCTTATTAAATTGATAGTCCGGTAATTTTCACATCTGTCAACACCTGCTTTCTTTGGGATTGGAATTATTATATTCTTCTTGAAGTCTGAGGATATTTCGCCTGTGTCATACATCTTGCTCACCAGGTGGTAGAGTTTTGTCAGGGCTGGCTCTCCCAGGGCTGTCAGTACTTCTAATGGAATGTTGTCTACTCCGGGGGCCTTGTTTCGACTCGGGTCTTTCAGTGCTCTGTCAAACTCTTCACGCAGTATCATATCTCCCATTGCATCTTCATCTACATCCTCTTCCATTTCCATAATATCGCCCTCAAGTACATCGCCCTTGTGTAGACCCTCTATATGCTCCTTCCACCATTCTGTTTTCCCTTCTTTGCTTAGAACTCGGTTTCCATCTGAGCTCTTGATATTCATCCAAGTTGTTCTCTTTTCTCCAAAGCTCTCTTTAATTTTCCTGTAGGCTCGTTTATGTCACGCATATTACTCGGTCGACTTCACCCGCTCCGCTGACGCAAGTTCCAACCCTCTGCCGCTAGAGGGCTCCAAACTGTAGCGTGTAACATGGCTGTGTGTGACGTAACTATGTCCGTGTGCAAGAAACAGCGTATCGAACTCTAGTTTCCAAGCGCAGGAAACGTGTCTCTAATTGAAAGCTATAGAAGAATGAAAGCTATGTGTGTTGAATGGTTCAAACGGCTCTGAGCACTATGGGTATTAACTGCTGAGGTCATCAGTCCCCTAGAACTTAAAACTACTTAAACCTAACTAACCTAAAGACATCCATGCCCCAGGCAGGATTCGAACCTGCGACCGGAGCAGTCGCGAAGTTCCAGACTGTAGCGCTTAGAACCACTCGGCCAACCCGGCCGGCTATGTGCGTTGACATCAGTAATGTGCGACGCTGGGTTGTTGGGGAGTTCACCATTTTGACCCCAAAAACAGGAGACAGTCAATGAAGTTCCGCCACAAAGGATCACCGACACCAAAAAAATTCAAAACCATGCCATCAGCAGATAAATCATGCTTACAGTTGGCGAGAACTCTTCCGCGTTCGATTCCCGGTTGGGTGTTGTGTTGTCCTAATCATCATCATTTCATCCCCATCGACGTGCAAGTCGCCGAAGTGGCGTCAAATCGAAAGACTTGCACCCGGCGAACGGTTTGCCCGACGGGAGGCCCTAGTCACACGACATTTACATTTAACACGACAATGCCAGACCACGCACAAGCGCTGTAAGATCTGCAACAATCCGACATTTTGGATTCACTGTCATTGATCATCCTCCTTACAGTCCTGACTTGGCTCCATCCTATTTTCATCTGATTACCAAACTTAAAGAAATCCTCCGATGACCTCACTGTGACAGTGATGAAGCGGCGCAAGCAGAGGTACAGTGGTGGCCTCATCAACAAAGACAAATAGTCTACAATGATATCACAAGCCGGTCTTTCGTTTGGAGAAATGTGTTTGTTGCCAGGGTGACTATCTTGAGAAACAAGTATGAAGGCATGAAGAATAAATATGTAGAATGTTAATAAAGCTTCTTTTATTTAAAAAGCTTCAAGTGTTTTCACATAAAATTTTCAGAATATTGCACAGACCTCCGCCTACCTCAGTGTTTCCATCTCTTCCTGGGTCGTCGACCTCATCCTTCCACATCTATTCCTCCTCCCCACTGTTTCTGTCTCTTTCACGCCATCTATCTCCTCCTCCCTAGTCTTTGACCACCTCCTCCTTCCCCCCTCTCTGTTCATCCCCTTCCTCTATCTCCTCCTCCCCCTCTCTGAACGTCTTCTCCTCCACCTCTCTGCACATCTCCTTCTCCTCCTCCTCCTCCTCCTCCTCCTCTGTCCATCCCCTCCTCACCTCTCTCTCTCTCTCTCTCTCTCTCTCTCTCTCTCTCTCTCTCCTTCATCCCCTGTTTTTGCTGTCCATCTTTGAGGATCTTGATGTCTGTGAGACACCTCCCCAAGTCTACACTCTGTCTCCTCCTCCCTGACTCTCTATCCTTCTCCACCTCCCTCTGTCCCTGTCATCAGAAATGGTTCAAATGGCTCTGAGCACTATGGGGCCTAACATGTGAGGTCATCAGTCCCCTAGAACTTAGAACTACTTAAACCTAACTCACCTAAGGATATCACACACATCCATGCCTGAGGCAGGATTCGAACCTGCAACCGTAGCACTCGCGCGGTTCCAGACTGAAGCACCTAGAACCACTCGGCCACACTGGCTGGCTCCCTGTCATCCTTCTCTGTATCCATCCCCTCCTGATGCCCTCTTCCCCTATCCACCCCTCCATCCAAGCTGATACCAACAACATGCCTGTCAAGCATGGCAGTCTACATGTAAGGGATTTGGAAAACAAATTCTTGGTCCTGACGTGTAGGCTGCTATGCAAAGGAGATCAGTAAGGCAGGCCAATACTACTCCAACGCAGCCTACATGTTGAGCACTGGAAAACTGTTCCTTGCCCCTGATATCTAGGCTGCCCTGCTAAGAAAGTCGATCAGGCAGCCGATACTCTTCCTACTCAATACGCCTGTCGTTTAGAGCAGCCTATATACCAGGGGTAGACTGTCTATCCATATGTTTATTAATGTGTAATCAACAAAATGATCTTGCTGTGCTGGTACTGCAAATGGCTGAAAGCAAGAGGAAACTACACCCATAATTTTACCTGAGGCCATCCAGCTCTACTGTGTGGTTAAATGGTAATGGCGTCCTCTAGGGTAAAATATTCTGGAGGCAAAATAGCCCCTATTCAGATCTCTGTGTGCAGACTACTCAGACGGATATCATAAAGCAAAACAAAACTGGCATTCTACGGACTGGAATGTGAAATGTTAGATCCCTTAATCTGGAAGGTATGTCAGAAAATTTAAAAAGGGAAATGGATTGGGTGAAGTTACATACAATGGGAATTAGTCAAGTGCAGTGGAAGGATGAAGAGGATGTCTGGCCAGGTGAATACAGGGTTATAAAAACAAAATCAAATAGGGGTCATGCAGGAATAGGTTTAATAATGGATAAGGAAATAGGAATGTAGGTAAGCTACTATGATCAGCATAGTGAACGCATTTTTGTAGGGTAGTTAGACACAAAGCCCACACCCACGACAGTAGTACAAGTTAATATGCCAACTAGCTCCACAGATGAAGTGACTGAAGAAATGTTTGACGATGTAAAAGAAATTGTGCAAATAGTTAAGGGAGACGAAAATTTGTCTTGGAGACTGCAATTTGATAGTAGGAAAATGAAGAGAAGTAAAAATAGGTGAATATGGAATGGGGTAAAGGAATGAAAGAGGAAGATGCCTTCTAGCGTTCTGCTCAGAGCATAGTTTAATCATCGCTAACTTGTGATTCAAGAGTTATAAAATAAGGCTGTATTCGTGGAAGAGACCTGGAGACATAGAAAGGTTTCAGATTGATTATATAATATTAAGACAGAGATTTAGAAAACCGGTTTTAAATTCCAGGTGCAGATGTGGACTTTGACCACAATGTATTGCTCATGAACTGTAGATTAAAACTGAAGAAATTGCAAAAAGTTAGGAAATTAAAGAGAAAGGACTGGATAAGTTGAAAGAACCTGAGGTTCCTTAGAGTTTCGGAGGGAAATTTAGGAACTGGTTGATTAGAAAAGGTGGAACGATTACAGCAGAAAACTAATGGGTAGCCTTAAGAGATTAAATAATGAAGACAGCAGAGGATCAAATAGGTAAAAACGCAGGACCTAGTAGGAATCCTTGGATAACACAAGAGATATTGAATTTAATTGATGAAAGGAGAAAATATAAAAATGCAGTTAATGCAGCAGGTGAAAAATAAGATTAACAGGAAGTGCAAAATGGCTAAACAGGAATGGCTAGAGGACAAATGTAAGGATTTAGAATCATATTTCATTAGGGGAAATACTGATACCGCCTACAGTAAAGAGGCCTTTGGGGAAAATAGGAGCAGCTGTATGAATATCAAGAGCTCAGATAGAAAACCAGTCCTAACCAAGGAAGAGAAAACTGAAAGGTACACGGAGTACATAGTCTATACAAGGGAGACAAACTTGAATGCAATGTTATTGAAAGGGAAGTGGACAGAGATGAGGATGATATGGGAGATACAATACTGCGGGAAGAATTTGACAGAGCTCTGAAAGACCAAAGTCGAAAAAAGGCACCGTGAGCAGACGATATTCCCTCAGAACTACTGATAGCCTTGGGAGAGCCAGCCATGACAAAACTCTTCCATGTGGCGTGCAAGATGTATGAGACAGGCGATATACCCTGAGATTTCAAGAAAAATATAATAATTGCAATCCCAGAGGAAGCCTCTGAAGCAGTTTTGAAAATTACCGAACTATCACTTTAATAAGTCATGGTTGCAAAATACTAATACGAATTCATTACAGAATAATAGAATAAATGGAAGCTGACCTCGGGGAAGATCAGTTTGGATTCAGGAGAAATGTAGGAATACGCGAGGAGGTGCTGACCCTATGACTTCTCTTACAAGATACGTTAAGGAAAGACAAACATAAGTTTATAGCATTTCTAGACTTAGAGGAAGCTTTTGACAATATTGACTGGAATACTCTCTTTCAAATTCTGAAGGTAGCAGGGGTAAAACACAGGGAGCGAAAGGATATTTACAACTTGTACAGACACCATACGACAGTAATAAGAGTCGAGGGGCATGAAAAGCAAGCAGTGATTGAGAAGATAGACAGAGTTGTAGCCTATCATCGATGTTATTCAATCTGTACACTGAACAAGCATTAAAGGAAAGCAAAGAAAAATTGGGAGTAGGAAGTAAAAGTCCAGTGAGAAGAAATAAAACTTTGAGGTTTGTTGATGACGTTGTAATTCTGTGAGAGACAGCAAAGGACTTGGAAGAGCAGATTAACGGAATGGACAGTCTTGAAGGGAGGGTATAAGATGAACACCAACAAAGCAAAATGAGGATAATGGAATGTAGTCGAATTAAATCAGGTGATGCTGAGGAAAGAAGATTAGGAAATGATGAGTTTTGCTGTTTGGGCAGCAAAACAACTGATGATGGCTGAAGTAGAGAGGATATAAAAAGTAGACTGGCGATGGTAAGAAGAGCATTTCTGAAGAAGAGATATTTGGTTAGCATCGAATATACGTAGATTTAAATGTTAGGAAGTATTTTCTGAAAGTATTTGTATGGAGTGTAGCCTAGTATGGAAGTGAAAGATGGACTAGAAACAGTTTAGACACAAAGAGAATAGAAGCTTTTGAATGCTGAAGATTAGATAGGTGGATCACGTAAATAATGATGAAGTACTGAATACAATTTGGGAGACAAGAAATAATTGGCACAACTTGACTAAAAGAAGGGATCAGATGATAGGACACATTGTGAGACATCGAGAGATCATCAGTTTAGTATTGGTGGGAAGTGTGTGGGACAAAAATCGTAGAGGGAGACCAAGAGCAGATTCAGATGGATGTAGCTTGCAATATTTATTTGGAGATAAAGAGGCTCGCACAGGATAGAGTAGCATGGAGAACTGCATCAGACCAGTCTTCGGACTGGTGACCACAACATCAACAACATATTATGGCAATCTAGAAATATTGTTCCCAAGAGAACTATACATGAAATTACTAAACACACAAAACTGAGTTAACTTATATAAATAAGAGCGTAAAAATCACTATCGTATGCCATATTCAACAATTCCAGTAAGTAATCAACTTTCAAAAGGTGTATTAATATTTTAGTACAATTTTTATGTAAATACTTCAATTATCCAGCAATAATAGTTTTTTCAGTGTACCAGGAAAGATTTTATCATTGTTATGTGAGGGTATTTTTCTTTTTCACAGTGAGAGACTAGGTTATTAGGACTACAGGCTATCGACCGCGCTTGTAGCAATGATGACTTGTGTCAATAATTGCTGTACGATTAGGAATAATTTTTACACACTCGATATACTAAAACACTGACAACTCTTTTACAGTACTGGGTGGGTATAGTCCTATTTGAGGTAGCTAACTTCCGACGACTCTCTTGCTCTCTCGTATGCCAGAGACCGTATGTGTCAGCCAGACTATATCTCTGATTGTATACAATGCAACGATCCTGACATTGCCAGTGTGTTACTTTATAAAATTCGTTAAATTGTTTGAAGTCGTTTATATGAAATTGAAAGAATCATATTACGATTCATCATAGTCGAGAAAGAAATAACGAGAACGTATGCATTATTGATAAAACGGTAACAAAAGAAGTACTGTATAATAGTATGAGATACTATGTTGTAGTGTAACATATTGACTTCAAGTCTAACATGTATTATTATTGTTGACGCTAACTGACACGTAACTTTAAATATGAGATAGTAGCTTTTTCCGTCTATTTGAATGCCAGAGGAGTAGTCCTGCTACATTCCACTACAAATTCGCCACGTTTATGTAGCGAATTGCCTGTTTCGGTGCTTAAATCAACAGCATTTGAACGAGCTCTCAACCGGCCTTTACTGACAACACTGTTGAATATTACTACGTAGTACTGTAATAACTAATAAGACATGTTTTTATTACAGAGTATTTAAATGTATCGATCGGTTACTAATATATAGGATCGCAAACCTCTCCGTTTAAAACTACATTAAGATAAGACATTAATGGTTAGAAATGTTACATCCATATAAACACGATGTGAATCTTGCAGCAACAACATAACTACGTACCAGATGACGATCGGCATCCTCAGTGCACGCATTACAAGGGCGCGTAAATTTTTGTTGTGGAATGGAACAGGTAGTCATGACCCTACCATCCGCTACCTGTTTAGCTTCCACCTCATTTAATGCAAGAGGTAAAAAATCCGTACGCGTGAGATCTGGCGATCATGCTGTCTGGAAGTAGGACATCGCTCTCCAGTCCAAAGACAAAGATACCTGTCGTCTGTTGCTTAAGTGTTCGCGGTGTTTAATAAGGAAGTGGGACGGACGGTGCACCGTCGTGTTGAAACCGCACGCTCTTGCTGGCAACAAGAAGTGAAGTCTCTAACAGTTGCAGCAGCAACGTGTACCATTCAAAACGCAAATAAGGTCCCATGAATTGCCCTTGTGCACTTCCAGCCCACTAGTATATAGACAGTCATCGGTGACAACCAGAGGAGAGTGTGTCGTATCGATTTTCGTCGTTCTGGACATGACTATTGCAGCAGTTGAAAACACCACAACGTTTGAAACAGACTTCATCCCTGAACTGTACATACTGCAGAAAATTCGGCGCTGCGGTACTGCGCTACATTGTCGACAGACAAAACTGAACTATGGGTTCAAAAAATTTGCACCTCATCTTGCACACGCTGTTTGTGATGCGAACGTAACTGCTCCCCATCTCTACGCCTCCCGCTGTACCTGCTGTTTACTGATGAACCTGCTCCCACACTGTCCAAAACCGTATCCTCAAATTCTACAGGGTGACCGATAAGTCTTTCCCAGATTACATAAATTGATAACTTACCCTAGAAGTAAGATACAAATATGAAACTAGTGTCTAATTGTTTACAAACTATCAAAGTTTTTTTCTGTTTTATGTTCGCAGTACGTAAGTAGTGGATGAGGAGCAGTGCCCAAGAAGCCATGTTACCCAATCAGGAGAAGGCACAGTGTGTCCTGTGGTACCATGAGACACGATCACCAACCACAGTGCGGAGACACTTCCAGACAACATTTGGAAGGAATCCACCTGATGTCAAGAGCATTAAAGCCTGGCATGAGAGGTTCAAGAACACAGGATCGGTTGCTGACCTTCCGAGGTCTGGTCGATCAAGAACCTCAGCAGACAGGGTGGAAGCTGTAAGGCAGTCTTTTCTGCGAAGTCCGAAGAAATCGGTGAGCAGGGCCTCACGCGAATTACAGATGCCAAAACTCTCTCCATGACATTTTACACAAACGTTTATTGTTTCGTGCATACAAAGTGCAAGTCGTTCAGGCCTTGTTGCCCAATGACAGTATACGTCGCTATGACTTTGCGGTCGAAATGCTATCACGTATTGAGGACGATGATGGTTATCTCAGACGAATTGCCTTTTCCGACGAAGCGACATTTTTTTTGTCAGTGGAGTAGTGAATCGCCATAATGTGCGCATTTGGGGTTCACAACCCCCTGGCGAGGTCATGGAGTGCACCAGAGGCAGTCCAAAGGTGAATGTTTGGTGCGCGCTATTGCACGATCGAATTATCGGACCATTCTTCTTCCCTGAGGCTACCATTACATCTGCAGTGTATCTGGACATGTTGCAACTGTATGCTGTTCCTCAGCTGCTTCAGTATCATCCCGACGTCTTGTTTCAGCAAGACGGTGCACCGCCTAATTGGGGTTTGGACGTCCGTGCCTATCTCGATATGACCTTTCCTGAGCGATGGATTGGTCGTGAAGGGCCAACGGTTTGGCCTCCACGCGCTCCTGACATAACCCCATTAGACTTCTTTTTATGGGGTTATGTCAAGAGCGAGGTCTACCGAACACGTGTACCAGATCTTGAAACCCTGTGGCAACGGATAACCACAGTCGTTGAATCGATCCCTATAGTGATGTTGGCTAATGTGTGGACGGAAATTGAATATCGCCTAGATGTGCTACGTGCTACCAAGGGTGCTCATGTGGAAGTTTACTGATGTGTGAAAAAAACTTTGGTAGTTTGTAAACAATTAGACACTGGTTTCATATTTGTATCTTACTTCTAGCCTCAGTTATTAATTTATGTAATCAGGGAAAGACTTTTCGGACACGCAGTGCCGTGCGACTAATTGTTTGCCGAGAACCTTGGCCAGTTCTTTGTGCTTTTTCGACAAGTTCCTAAACGAAGGCATTAAATTTCTTCAGATTACTATTACAGCTGTTGCAGAACTCCACTGCGCATTTCTTCACCTTTCGAGACATCCTGTTTCACCGTGCATTAAGTACACGAATACAAAGTTTGTATATCGAGTAATGCACTGTCTTCTAAAAGACATCGTAAACTATGAGGAGAGATAAACTCCGTCGCTAACACATCACTGACGATTGTGTATTGTTTCCCACTGTGGCGCGACGGACACGGCAAGCTGTTGTTTGTTCTGAAACGTGTGCAGTCTAGAAAAATCATGTCTCACATGATTTACTGATTCAAGACCGCCGACCGGGGTGGCCGAGCGGTTCTAGGCGCTACAATCTGGAACCGCGCGACCGCTACGGTCGTAGGTTCGAATCCTGCCTCGGGCATGGATGTGTGTGCTGTCCTTAGGTTAGTTAGGTTTATGTAGTTCTGATGACCTCAGAAGTTAAGTCCCATAGTGCTCAGAGCCATTTGACCCATTTGATCCAATACCTCACACTTCCTGAAATATACATTTACAAACATTGTTTCTTGATATCAATATACTCCTCTGCCATTCGTATTATTTTGACGTACAAGAGTAGGAACACACTGTAGTTAATATTCGCCACTGGAATGTGACACATTTTACGCCGAAGGTACGACGTAATACGGGCTGCCAGTTACGTGAAAAAAAAAAAAAAATCCCCTCCATTCCCCAGAGTGGGCATTTGAGCAGCGAGTGTCGTCTAATCCTTGGGGCTGCCTGTAATTACGAGACGTTCCACGTCTCGTACTGTCCGGTGAGGTTATCGCATCAGAGATTCGAGACTGCCTGCATAATCAGTAACTATTTTTCTTTCTTGGGGGGAGCCGACGTGCTTGACTTCCAATTCCCCTATATTTTCGTTGCCCATTAGTTTTACGCTGGCAGGCAGTGGAAGAGTTTTGTTGGCAGGTGTATAGAAACCAGTCATTCTCGTTAAAGTGACGAAGTATCCAGCAAATCAAAAGAACGAAAATACTCTAGATACGCCTTACGGCTTCTGTCTGTTCTAAGTGATGACGATGACGACGCCGACGATGACGACTATGTTTCTATGTTTTCTATCCATAAGGCAGGCGCGCCACTGCGAGTTCGTCATTCTCCAGTCCTTCCATTTTTTCCGTGGCTGCGTAATATGCCTTTCACTTGTTGTCAGTTGGCTGCTTTCTTCTACTTCTTCTGGTCCTCTTCCTGGTCACCATTCCTTCTTGTGGGCTCCTTATTACACTGCCCAAATTCATTTCCTTCTCTTAATTGTTTCCACTATCTGTCTTTTCTCAAAAAATGGTTCAAATGGCTCTGAGCACTATGGGACTTAACTTCTGAGGTCATCAGTCCCCTAGAACTTAGAACTACTTAAACCTAACTAACCTAAGGACATCACACACATCCATGCCCGAGGCAGGATTCGAACCTGCGACCATAGCGGTCACGCGGTTCCAGACTGAAGCGCCTAGAACCGCTCGGCCACTCTGGCCGGCCTGTCTTTCCTCATTCACACTGCGTAACAGAAATTCATTCCTCATTTTATATGTCGTATTTCACAGCTTCCATTCTTCTTGAGGCCCGCACCTCAGAGACCTGTAAGTATGTAAAACATGTCACTAATCTTTTCTCTATCTGTTTATTTAGTGGACCACAGAAAGCACTCCTCATACTGTAAAACATTTCTTTTGCAATAAGACAGCCACCACGTCTCCAATTATAATTTGATGTCTCACCTATAAAGGAATACATTTTTTCGTGTTACAAAATGCACACAGTTTTTAAACGTATACGAGGGTTGACTGAAAAGTAATGCCTCCACCTTAGTAACTCTTCAACAGTTGGCAGCATTGGTATGCGGCAGGTACTGGGTTGTTTCGTAGCCTCTTCTCTACATCTCCCGTCGACGGGAGGCCTTAGCATTGAAAGGTTGTTTTGTGTACACTGTAAAGTATGGAACTCTCCGCAGACGGTCGGTCAATGTGATTTAAGCAACATGCAGTTATTGAATTCTTGACAGCACAAGATGTAAAAATGTCACTATTCTTTTCCTTAACTGATTATTTAGTGGACCACAGAAAGCACTCCTCATACTTTAAAACATTTCTTTTGCGATAAGACAGCCACCACGTCGCCAACCAAGTCATTCTCAATGGCGAGAAGTCTTCCGAAGTAAGAATGACGTCAGGTGTGCCGCAGGGGAGTGTCGTAGGACCGTTGCTATTCACAATATATATAAAGGATCTTGTGGATAACATCTGAAGTTCACTGAGGCTTTTTGCGGATGATGCTGGATCATATCGAGAGGTAGTGACAATGGAAAATTGTACTGAAATGCAGGAGGATCTGCAACGAATTGACGCGTGGTGGAGGGAATGGCAATTGAATCTCAATGTCGACAAGTGTAATGTGCTACGAATACATAGAAAGAAAGATCCTTTATCATTTAGCTACAATATAGCAGGTCAGCAACTGGAAGCAGTTAATTCCATAAATTATCTGGGAGTAGGCATTAGGAATGATTTAAAATGGAATGACCATATAAAATTAATCGTCGGTAAAGCAGATGCCAGACTGAGATTCATTGGAAGAATCCTAAGGAAATGCAATCCAAAAACAAATGAAGTAGGTTACAGTACACTTGTTCGCCCACTGCTTGAATACTGCTCACTGGTGTGGGATCCGTACCAGATAGGGTTGATAGAAGAGATAGAGAAGATCCAACGGATCGTTACAGGATCATTTAGTAATCGCGAAAGCGTTACGGAGACGATAAACTCCAGGGGAAGACTCTGCAAGAGAGACGCTCAGTAGCTCGGTACGGGCTTTTGTTGAAGTTTCGAGAACATGCCTTCACCGAGGAGTCAAGTGGTATGTTGCTCCCTACTACGTATATCTCGAGAAGAGACCATGAGGATAAAATCAGAGAGATTGGAGCCCACACAGAGGCATACCGAGAATCTTTCTTTCCCCGAACAATACGAGACTGGAGTAGAAGGGAGAACCGATAGAGGTACTCAAAGTACCCTCCGCCACACACCGTCAGGTGGCTTTTGGAGTATGGATGTAGATGTAGATGTCACCTCAAATGAGATTCATCAGAGAATGAAAGCAATTTATGGTGACTGTGTTGATGTGCGAACTGTGCGTCTCGTAACGAGAAAGGAGTTCCTGTCAAATTTCAAAGTCTGTGCACTTTCATTTCGGTTGTCAGCATCCGGGGTCCCATCGTGCAGAGATCTTCCGATAGCCAAGCAAAGCAATAATGTGACCCATACGTTCTTGTGAAATGTCGATCTTGCACTTTCTCTCTGAGTGATACGACGATCGTCCTGAGTCAATTGACCCATGGTTCAGTGTCGATAAACACTGTCATCTGCAAAGACAATTGATGATGTGTTTGCGTTAACAAGGGAACACGTGTTGGTTTTCTGTTGTGGACCACCATGTCCGACCATGTGCACTGAATGGCGTGCTCGGAAACTCTAGTGCCGGTGCCGGTCAAGCCTCTGACGTCCAGGCTCTGTGATGAGGTGCGGACGTCCAACACCTGGTCGCCTCCTCGTGTAACACCCCACCCGTCACTTATCTGGTTTTGGCGTGTGTTCACCCCAGCTAATTCACTAACAGATCAACAGAGAGAGTGCAAAACTGCCGCAATATCGGATAACGCAAAGAAAGTAATAAGGCCCTGTGACTCCTGATTGAACTGTGGTGGCAGTGTTGACATTAATTGATTCAAAATTGATCGCTTTTAATTAAAAAGGGGTGCACATTGATGCTATATTCAGCTATTGAACACCAGATGCAAATGTTGAACATAAAATTAATTAAGAAAGTAACTTGCGATTTCAACTACTTGATTGAAAACAGTTGCAGTCGATTAGCACAAATTTATTTTAACTCACAACCTTCAATCATCACATTACATGACTCTCCTAACAGGCAGAGGGAATAAATTGCGTTTACATGGAGTAAAGCGCGATAAATCAAAATTAATTCCCATCGACTGACCTAGGTATAATGCGAAGCGCGGGAAGAATTCTACAATACACGGCCCATGAAACCCTCATGGAAACTTTGCCGACGTGATCCAACAAATTAATCAGTGGCGTAACTCAAGCCGAATTGGGCGCAATATCACTGAATTCAGTGTGGCGGGGCACCGTCGTTGTGCGGACATCGGCCGGCCTCGTGGTGCTGCAAGGCTGCACTCATCTAGTCGCTCCTAGCTATCTTGCTCAGTGCATAGCTGAATGAAAATTTTCTATCTCCAAGCTCAATCGTTCCGTTTGCTAAGTCCTAAACTGCAGAGATGCTCACTCTCTATCAGGCAAGCTGAGTAAAGAACGCCACGTCCACACTCTAGGCAAGCTGGGAACGGAAAAAAACTTCTATGGAGACTTCTGCCAGTCCGATCTTTGCCTTGGTTTCCCCTCCAGCAAAATCACTTACGCCAATCGCAGCGCAAGTCGCGTTTATTATGCATCATTTCCCAACGCCGACCAATGCCTGCTGTGGGAAGTGAACAAATCCCCACAAAATTTCCCTTCCTCTCAACTTCTGCTATTTAGCTTCTCCCAGGCCACCCATCAAGGTTAGCATCTGCATAAAACACCAATTTTTCCGAAATTCTGACTCCCAGGAGAGTACTTAAAATTCCTCGGTCCTACGTTCCCATCGGAGGCCGGCGTATTTCATTCTGTCGCTCTTTACCTGATTTACTTCAGACGCGACCGTGAATTCAGTGTGAAGTTGCTATAGTCATGAACATGCATATTTCGGCCTCTGTTGACAGTTCCGCCATAGCTTTGCGCGGCTTTCTCGCATGCTTCACTGAAAATGGGAAGACGCACATTTATTAACAGGCGTACAAGTTCTCCGTCTGCTTCCTGGTACATCAGCATGGGGTCAACCACCCCCTCACTGTCACTCATCTTAAGGCAGGTGGAGGCCGCGCCCCATTACCGCTTTCTCAGAGTTTGAGCCGCCCTAAGTTGCCTATTGTCACTTCCCTTCACCGCTCCCCAGCCGCGCACCGCCACCCAGCCAGGGTCGACTCTGAATACTTCCCTGAGATAAACTAGCCTCCAGTAAATCGACGAGTTTCCACGAAGTTTTCATATCGTGTGAATACTTTAAAACCATCACCCAACATTAATTATTCCAATAGGTCCATACTATACCCTCTACAAGATGCATTGACCTTGTCAGTCATTTTTGTTCAGCCCTACTATTCGCTCAACGTGAGTTCGGTGATCTTCAATGACTTCATGTAAGGGGCATAGCTCTTGCCATCTTACACTCGTGGTTTTAGTGTCTGTCAAGCACGGTCTGTAGGTGCTCAATAAAGCAGTACGTGGACAGCCGATCAGCTTCATCGTTGCAGAGATGCTCGTCCCCAAGCACCGATCATTATCAATCTGCCCTTTGTCTCTTATGTCAGTGGGTTTTTCCATTAGCGGCCCCATGCCACAGACCTTCGCAGGTGAGGCAGTACGGAGGACGTTCACTGGCCAGAGGTATAAATCGAAGGCACCACGAAAACCGTGGTCTATGTGAACATTATTATGGAAAAACTGCATCTCTTCATGCTTAATGTCTTCCCCGACGGTGATGGCGTCTTCCGACAGGCCTAACTGCCCCTATGACAATATCAGAATCGTGCTGTAGTGGTGTGATGAGTATGACAGTGAATGCTCGTTGATGTCTTGGAGCCCAAAGTCGCTGATCTCATTACAGCCACATGCTAAACTAAATGAAATGATTGTGGAGTTGCGCTATGTCCGGTATTGTACGTAGAACATAGAACACATTTAATCTATCGCTGTGAATGGAAATTCTGTCAAACATCAAACTTTTTTAAGTTAGTCTAGCAGTGTTAGTGGGAGTGATGCTAATATGGCATGAGCATGCTTTGGCTTTCGGTCACTAAATTAGACACTACGTATTATCACTCAGTCATTATTTTCGATGTTTTGGAAAAGAATGTAATGAGAAATCAGCCATCATCCAGCTTGTGCAGTACAGCCAAGGTGCAGCACAAAGATCTTTCTTTGAAATCATTTTTTAATGGGAAAGCAGATTTATTTTTTGTACAATGAGTACTACCGTCGTCAAAAATGATCGTATGCCATTATTGGCCGCACGTGGTAGCCGTGCGGTCTAGGGCGTTTTGCCACAGTTCGTGCGGCTCCCCCCGTCGGAGGTTCGAGTCCTCCTTTGGGCATGGGTGTGTGTGGTGTCCTTAGCTTAAGTTAGTTTAAGTAGTGTCTAAGCCTAGGGACGGATGACCCTAGTAGTTTGGTCCCATAGGAACTTACCACAAATTTCCAAATTTTCCACTATTGGTCGAGAGACTAGGGCTATTTAGATGGCAAGTCCAAGTCTTTCTATTGGATAGCACTTTGGCGTATTGCGCGTCTGGCGAAGATAAGACGAGTATTGAGGACAACATGAACAGCCAGTCCAACTGAAGAAAATCTCTGACTAGGCCAGGAATCGCACCCAGGGCACGTGCGATGTAGACGCACAGACGCTAATCACTTTTTTTTTTTCTTTCAATCGCACCTTCATCCACCATTTAGCTGGTAGATCACGAGCTGCTGACACCTCGTCTGGAGCTGTACACTACTAATATATTACTGGAGACGTAGGTCATGAATCAGTTACAGCCTATGGAGAACATTAGATCAAAACAATGCTGCTTTTCCAAGTGTGCGAATCACACCAAACCCATATCTCTGAGATTTGTAAGTCGTTCGTTGGAAGGAAGATATTCAAATGAAAAAGCTAGATAAAAAGGAAACATGTAAAACACACAAGAAAATCAAAATGGTAGACTAACTATAGTGAAGGAAATACATCAGTATAAATATAATCAAAAAATAATCTTTATAATTGGAAACTTACTTACGTTTTAGCACATCACTCTTCACTGTGCAGTCGAATACTCTACTTTTCAAGCCTCCTAGTCCTACATCACGAAGATGACGTGCTACAGACGCGAAATTTAACCGACGGGAAGAAGATGCTATGATATGCAAATGATTAGCTATTCAGAGCATTCACACAAGACTGGCGTCGGTGGCGACACCTACTACGTGCTGACATGAGGAAACTTTCCAACCGAATTCTCATACACACACATCAGTTGACCGGCGTTGCCTGATGAAACGTTGTTGTGATGCCTCGTGTAAGGAGGAGAAATGCGTACCATCGCGTTTCCGACTTTGACAAAGGTCGGATTGTAGCCTATCGTGATTGCGGTTTATCGTATCGCGACATTGCTGCTCGCATTGGTCGAGATCCAATGACTGTTAGTAGAATATGGAATCGGTGGGTCCAGCAGGGTAACACGGAACGCCGTGCTGGATCCCAACGGCCTCGTATCACTAGCAGTCGAGATTACAGGTATATTATCCGCATGGCTGTAACGGATCGTGCAACCACGTCTCGATCCATAAGTCAACAGATGGGGACGTTTGCAAGACAACAACCATCTGCACGAACAGTTCGACGACGTTTGCAGCAGCATGGACTATCAGCTCGAAGACCTTGGCTGCGGTTATCCTTGACGCTGCATCACAGACAGGAGCGACTGTGATGGCGTACTCAACGACGAACCTGGGTGCACGAATGGCAAAACGTCATTTTTTCGGATGAATCCAGGTTCTGTTTACAGCATCATGATGGCCGCATCCGTGTTTGGCGACATCGCGGTGAACGCACATTGGAAGCATGTATTCGTCATCACTGTACTGGCGTATCACCCGGCGTGATGGTATGGGGTCCCACTGGTTACACGTCTCGGTCACCTCTTGTTCGCTTTGACGGCACTTTGAACGGTGGACGTTACATTTAAGATGTGTACCGACCCGTGGCTCTACGCTTCATTCGATCCCTGCGAAACCTTACATTTCAGCAGGATAATGCACGACCGCATGTTGCAGGTCCTGTACGGGCCTTTCTGGATACAGAAAATGTTCGACTGCTACCCTGGCCAGCACAATCTCCAGATCTCTCCCCAATTGAAAACGCCTGGTCAATGGTGGCCGAGCAACTGGCTCGTCACAATACGCCAGTCACTACTCTTGATGAACTGTGGTATCGTGTTGAAGCTGCATGGGCAGATGTACCTGTACACGCCATCCAAGCTCTGTTTGACTCAATGCCCAGGCGTATCAAGGCCGTTATTACGGCCAGAGGTGGTTGTTCTGGGTACTGATTTCTCAGGATCTATGCACCCAATTTGCGTGAAAATGTAATCACATGTCAGTTCTAGTATAATATATTTGTCCAATGAATACCCGTTTATCATCTGCAGTTGTTCGTGGTGTAGCAATTTCAATGGCCAGTAGTGTATTACTGTGTTCTCAAGTTGCATGTAATGAAGCTGCAGGTGTGCCCTCTATCACCTTACTTATTTAAGGGGTCAATAACCACATCAAAGAAAAGACGGTGGGACTCAAAATTAATGGTATTCGTATTCCCTGCATCAGTTTTGACGATGAGATTGTAGTAGTGGCAGACTCAGATAAAGAACTAAATGAAACACTTAAGATCTTAAATCAAGAGATAAAACCGGCACTAAAAAATAAAAATCAAGAAGACAAAATTCATGTTTACAGACAAGAAAGGAGGTAGGGGAAAGACTGACATAAAAATAGGTCTCGAGCAACTCGAGGAAGTAAGCGACTTTCACTGCCTTCGTAGAATTGAGGGAGAAAATATAAATGTCTGAAAGAAAGTGATAAAGGGCGTGTTCCAAAATAAGAAGAATCTTTTACTGAACAAGCACATGAGCTTCCAGACTAAGAAAAGATTCGTGAAGGCCTTTGTGTGGAATATCCTGGCATATTTGTGTGAATCCTGGACGTTAGCAAAGCACGAGAAAGCTCCCACAACTGTGATTCTGGAGGAGAATTGCAAGAACTAGCAAGACTGACAATAAACGAATGGGGTGGTTCTACAGGAAATAGGAGAGAAGGAACAACAACTGAAAGTTATGGGCCAATGCACAGCAAAACTTACTGGACGCTTGATTAGACATTATAGCCCTCCACAAAAAATATTTTCGAAGGCAAGGTAATAGGGAATAAAAAGAAACTACAGCAGAGAAGAACGTATTTAAAACATTTCAGCAGTGAGGTGGGACGTTCTCCATATATCTAGATGAAGAGGACTGCTCAAGAGAGAAAGTTGTGGCCGCAGAGAGAAGGCTTGGGACTTTTAAAGAAGAAGAAGAGGAGGAGGAGGAAGAGGAAACAGTCGACTCTAAACCACGATTTCTCGTATACCTCGATCTCACTACCGAACAGTTTCGTAGCTATGACGTTGCTGCGGTCTTCACTCTATCCAGAGCAAGCCTGTCTATTTCTGCATTAAGTACCGCAACTTACTGTACTCGTTTTTTTGTCTCCCTCTGCAGTTTTTAACCACTCATATTTCCCTCCAATACTAAATTGGTGACCGCTTGATGTCTGAGAATATGTCCTCTCAAACAGTCTCTTTTTTTAGTCAAGTTCTAATGCAAATTTCTTTTCTCCCCAGTTCTATTCAGTTTCTCATCATTAGTTACGTGATCTATCCATCCAGTCTTACTCCATTCTCCTGTAGCGTCGCATTACAAAAGATTCTATTCGCATCTTGTCTGAATTGTTTATCGTTCTCATTTCACCCCCGTAGAAGGACACTTTACAGAGAAATGCATTCAGAAAATACTTCATAACACCTACATTTACATTCGATGTTAATAAAGAGCAAAACTCATCTACTACTTTTAGTTTCTCATTTCCTAATCTATTTCTGTAGAATCGCCTGATTTAATTCAACTACATTTCATTACCGTTATTTAACTTTTGTTCATGTTCATCTTATAATCTTTCTTGACGACTTTATAAATTCCGTTGAGCTGCCTTCCAAGTCCTTTGCTATTTGCAAGAGAATTATATCATTGGCAAATCGCAAAGGTTTTATCTCTTCTCCCCAAACTTTAATTCACTCCGCAAATTTCTCCTTGCTTTTCTTCGCAGCTTGCTCAGTGTACAGATCGAATAACATTAAGGATGGAGTACAACCCTTTCTCACTCTCTTCTCAGCGACTGTTTCCCTTTCATGCTTCCGACGCTTATACCTGCAGTCGTGATTCTACACAAGCTGCAAATAATCTGTCGCTCCCTGTTTTTTACCTCTGCTACCTTCAGAAATTTAGAGTGGGTATCCCAGACAACATTATCACAAGCTTTCTCCCAGTGTACAAAACCCAAACGTAGGTTTGCCTTTCCTTAACCTTTCTTCTACTAAATCCTCGGATTAAAAAGGGTGTATGACAGGGATGTAGTCTTTCACCCCTACTGTTCAATCCTTACGTCAAAGAACCAATGACGGAAATAAAAGAAAGGTTCAAGAGTGGATTTAAAATTCAAGGCGAAAGGATATCAACGGTAACATTCGCTGATGACACTGATATCCTCAGCGATAGTGTAGAAGAATTACAGGATCTTCTGAATGGAATGAACAGTCTACTGAGCACAAAATTTGGATTGAGAGTAAATCCAAGAAAGACAAAAGTAATGAGAATTAGCAGACTGTTTAGGTTTTTATGTTGGTAACGTCACATAGCGCTCTATATGAAAATCACTGCCTGTGCTGTGTGCAGTCTGTGGTGTAGTTCCATTGTGTCTAACTTTTGAAGATTTTGTTCCATTGTGTCTAACTTCTGAAGCTTTTGTCCCATTTGTTGCATTAATTGTAATAACAATGCACTGGTGTCTGAAATATGTTCGTCAGTGCTATTCAGCAGTGCATTTGAACCGGCAATATTCGTATTTTGAAAAGCAGAAAATGTGCCTTCACTTATTTGAGAAAACGGTGAGGACGCAAACCTGAATCTACAATATTTGCAAGATTGTGTCCTGTCATTTCGGGTTCCTGAGGTAAGCTGTTGCTGACCGATCGATCGACAATACTATCCTGTTCAGTAGCTGTTTCACTGTCTACACCATTATTTGCCGCCCACTCCATTTCCCTATGCACAATTACCAAATTACTACTTCCAATGTCTGTTAATTCATTACACAGCGGTGCTGGTAAGCTGTGCTCGTCGTCACTATCATTTCTCAATTTACTTTGGAGACTAGTGTTACGTTTTTCACACGCCATTATTGTCACGTATTTCACACGTTAACAAGAAAAGCACAATTTGAAGAGCAAAATTAAGAAAACATATTAACATAGCACTGAAAATAATATCTAGTTAATTGCAAGCGCAGTTGCGAAATACTTGGTGCTAATCTACATGCATGCCACAACTGTTTTACTGTACAACAGTGAAAAACTACAACTACAAAGGAGATTCTCTCTACAATTACGCGCTAGTAATAAACAATAACTACACTAATTACACAAACTACAAGAAAAAATCAGAAGATTCCAGCAAGGTAACCTCGGCTAAGGACCGCCATATGAAACCTCCCCTTGGAAAAATTTATAATTACTGTGCTGGTAAACCCCTTACGTTATTTGATTTTCAAACAGCTGAGCAAAACTGAACGTACTCAGGCATTTCTCTCTTTACTTATTCTGATCATCACTAAACTGACACACAATATTTTAGCGCAACGAAATCTGACATTCAATAATCCCTACAAAAGAATGGCCCTGACTAATAATAACCTATACCTTTCATGAATCACTTACCTCACAAAAATCTTCGTTACTCTAACTACTGCAACACAGCGAGCGCAAATACTGCCAGCTAAATAAAAGTTCTAACTACTGAAGGCACTAACTACTGATAGGCATACGTAGCAAATGAAAGATTCTGATGGAGAACAAACAATGTATTTACCTTAATAGTGTTCAAAAGTCATTATATATATATATATATATATATATATATATATATATATATATATATATATATATATATATCAGTTCATGACATCCAGACTTACAAATTTACTCTCTCTGACGGACACACGTCCAGAGCATCCGCTATCAAAACTCCGCCATCTCTCTCCCTACATCCACCACTGCTGGCGGCTCACGAACTGCGCAACGCTACGCGCTGTTCACATCCAACTGCCCAACTACAATAGCGAATATTCCAACAACGCCAACCAGCCACAGACTGCACACAGCACAGCCAGTGATTTTCACACAGAGCTCTATGTGACGTTACCAACATAAAAACTTTAACAGCCTAGTTACAAAATGAGACCAGTGAGAAACTTAACATCAGGATTGGTGATCACGAAGCAGATACAGTTAAGAAATGCTGCTACCTAGGCAGCAAAATAACCCATGATGGACGTAGCTAGGAGGACATAAAAAGCAGACCAGCACAGGCCAAAGGAGCATCCCTGGTCGAGAGAAATCTAGTAGTACCAAACATAGATCTTAATTTGAGGAATAAATATCTGTACTGTACGTTTGGAGCACAGTCTTGTATTGTAGAGAAACATCGACTGTGGGAAAACCGGAAAAGAAGAGACTTGAAGCATTTGAGATGTGATGTTAGAGACGAATATTGAAAATTACGTGGACTGATAACGTAAGGGATGAAGAGGTCCTCTGCAGAGTCGGCGAGGAGAGAATATTTGAAAAACACAGGCAAGAAGGAGGGACAGGATCGCAGGACATAGTTAAGACATCAGGGAACGACTTCCATGGTATTAGAGGGAGTGTAGAGAGTAAAAACTGTAGAGGGAGACAGAGATTGGAATACATCCAGCAAATAACTGAGGACGTGGGTTGCAAGCGCTACTCCGAGATGAAGAGGTGGCACAGGAAAGTACACTACTGGCCATTAAAATTGCCACACCAAGAAGAAATGCAAATGATAAACGGGTATTCATTGGACAAATGTGTTATACTAGAACTGACATGTGATTACATTTTCACGCAATTTGGGTGCACAGATCCTGAGAAATCAGTACCCAGAACAACCACCTCTGGCCGTAATAACGGTCTTGATACACCTGGGCATTGAGTCAAACAGAGCTTGGATGGCGTGTACAGGTACAGCTGTCCATGAGGCTTCAACACGACACCATAGTTCATCAAGAGTAGTGACAGCGTATTGTGACGAGCCAGTTGCTCGGCCACCATTGACCAGACGTTTTCAATTAGTGAGAGATCTGGAGAATGTGCTGGCCAGGGCAGCAGTCAACCATTTTCTGTATCCAGAAGGGCCTGTACAGGACCTACAACAGACGGTCGTGCATTATCCTGCTGAAATGTAGGGTTTCGCAGGGATCGAATGAAGGGTATAGCCGCGGGCCGTAACACATCTTAAATGTAACGTCCACTGTTCAAAGGGCCGTCAGTGCGAACAAGAGGTGACCGAGACATGTAACCAATGGCACCCCATACCATCACGCCGGGTGACACGCCAGTACGGCGATGACGAATACACGCTTCCAATGTGCGTTCACCGCGATGTCGCCAAACACGGATGCGACAATCATGATGCTGTAAACAGAACCTGGATTCATCCGAAAAAATGACGTTTTGCCATTCGTTCACCCAGGTTCGTTGTTGAGTACACCATCTCAGGCGCTCCTGTCTGTGATGCAGCGTTAATGGTAACCGCAGCCATGGTCTCCGAGCTGATAGTTCATGCTGCTGCAAACGTCGTCGAACTGTTCGTGCAGATGGTTGTTGTCTTGCAAACGTCCCCATATGTTGACTCAGGGATCGAGACGTGGCTGCACGATCCGTTACAGCCATGCGGATAATATACCTGTCATCCATTCGATATTCTGTTAACAGTCATTGGACCTCGACCAATGCGAGCAGCAATGTCGCGATACAATAAACCGCAATCGCGATAGGCTACAATCCCATCTTTATCAAAGTCGGAAACGTGATGGCACGCATTTCTTCTCCTTACACGAGGCATCACAACAACATTTCACCAGGCAACGCCGGTCAACTGCTGTTTGTGTATGAGAAATCGATTGGAAAGTTTCCTCATGTCAGCATGTTGTAGGTGTCGCCACCGGCGCCAACCTTGTGTGAATGCTCTGAAAAACTAAACATTTGCATATCACAGCATCTTCTTCCTGTCAGTTAAATTTCGCGTTTGTAGCACATCATCTTCGTGGTGTATCAGTTTTAATGGCCAGTAGTGTAATTCGTGGAGGGCCGCATCAAATCAGTCATAAGACTGATTACTAAATAATAATGGTAATAATAATAATAATAAAGAAAACCTAGCGTCTAAGGTAAATCGTAGGGTCAGTATTGTTCTTACTTTCTCCAAAATCCAAAGTGAGTTATGAGGTCGGCTTCTACCAGTTCTTCCGTTCTTTTGTAAATAAATCATGTCTTCATTTTGCAACCATTACGTATTATGATGTGTCGACAGAAGTGCCGACACAGTTTTATTTTGAGGGGGCCGATAGGCACGCTATCTAACGCAGACGGACGTGAATTCTGGAACAGGATAAGTAGTGAATTCTAATAAGAAAAGTATGCAGCTCCTCGAATACTTAACTTTATTCTATCCTTGTGGTACGTCGCTCTTGATAATACAAATAAGACTATCTTCCGATATGGTTTATGGCGCCTTGCTAGGTCGTAGCCATGGACTTAGCTGAAGGCTATTCTAACTGTCTCTCGGCAAATGAGTGAAAGGCTTCGTCAGTGTAGTCGCTAGCAAAGTCGTCGTACAACTGGGGCGAGTGCTATCCCGTATCTCGAGACCTGCCTTGTGGTGGCGCTCGGTCTGCGATCACACAGTGGCGACACGCGGGTCCGACATGTACTAAATGGACCGCGGCCGATTTAAGCTACCACCTAGCAAGTGTGGTGTCTGGCGGTGACACCACATATTAAAGTGATGGTTCGGTAGTATTCGGACCTGTCAGCACCTGATTCCCTTGGGGTTGGTATTATTACATGCTTCTTGAAGTCCAAGGGTACTTCGCCTGTCTTTCACACCAGGTGGAACAGTTTCATGGCTGCCTCTTCCAAGTATATAATTAGTTTTGAGGGGATGTCATCTGCTCCAGGGGCCTTGTCTCGGCTTAGGTCTTTTCAGTGCTCTGCCAAACTCTTCTCCCAGTATCACATCTCCGATCTCATCTTCATCTACTTTATTCTCTTCCCCTCTATAACAGTGCATTGAACTCGATTTCCCTTGTATAGCCCCTCTATACAGGGTGTAAATAACTTTCCTTTGCGGTCTTTGAAGACAGGTTCAAAACAAGGAAAAAATAGCTAGTAAAGATGGATCTGAATGCATACCTTAAGAGCTATGAGCACTGGGACTGACAGGAATTGCAAAATGGCTAAGCAGGAGTGGCTAGAGAACAAACGAAAGTGTATAGAAGCATGTATAACTGGGGAAAGTGCAGTTACCGCCTACAGGAAAATGAAAGTGGCGTTTTGAGAAAAGAGAAGAAGCTGCATGGCTATTAAGAGCTCAGATCGAAAACCAGTACTAAGCGAAGAAGAGAGAGGTGAAATGTGGGAGGAATATAAAAGGTGTCACTAAATTCTCTTTATTCCGTTTATGGACTTTGAGGACATGTTCCTTACACCAAAGCAAGGAAAAAATATTCAATAAACATGGGCTCTAAAATGCGTACCTATGAGCACTTGTTCGATAGAAGAGATGTGTTCCACAGTAGCGAAGATAAAGAAGTGCTCACAATCATCTTGGGGTTGAGGCTCTTAGGGTATGCATTTCAGAGCCCATGTTTACTGAATAGTTTTTCCATGCTTTGGTGTAGGAAACCTGTCCTCAAAGTCCGTAAAGGAAATAAAGAGAATTTAATGACACCTTTTATATTCCTCCCACATTTCACCTTTCCCTTCTTCTTTTAGTACTGGTTTTCCACTTCTTGATAGGCAGGCCTCTACTTCTCTTTCCTCAAAAGGCCACTTACGTTTTCCTCTATATGTGACACCTGTCTTACCCCTGCTTCTGCATGCTTCTATTGCGTACATGCTTCTATACGCTTACATTTGCCTTCTAGCTAGTCCTGCTTCGCAATTTTGGACTTCCTGTCAGTTCGATTCGTAATTTTATTCAAGAGAAACACAGCGTGTTTGTTGTCAGGATGACCTGCGCAGAAAGAAAAATAATTGGCCCGTGGGGGGATCGAACCCACGACCTTCGCGTTATTAGCACGACGCTCTAACCAACTGAGCTAACGGGCCAGTACTACTACGTAGGGTTCTTGAGGAGAACGTAAGTCTCGGAATCCCCATGCGTAGCAGTAACTGTATTTGCAACCCCGTCTTGTCTGAGGACAAGTAGTGAGGGACGGCTCGGCACAGTCATTAGCTGAGCCAGGTTAGGCGGGTTGCCGACAATCAGGGGCTCTGAATTCGCGCTCTACAGAGTCCATTCAAACAAGGGCTTACGTCAGGATTTTTCGTAATGCTGGTGACATGAATCTTTCCGTTGACTTATGAGTCTCGTCAACGACGCGGAAAACGGAAATGTAACGGTTGCTTGTTTCTAGACATTCAGATCGGCCGTCTCTCGGAACAATGTATTAAATCCTCAGTCAAGGTGACGCGAACACTTTTTGTTTTGTCTATAGTAGTTGAGAGTGGGTAAATCGTTGACGGCTAAGTGCACTCGTATCACTCATTTTACGTCCTGTTACATTCCACTATGAATTCTCCATGATCGTGTAACGAACTGCCTGTATTGCTGTTCGATTGAACAGCTTTTGATCAGAGTACTCAACTGGCCTTACCTGAAATGCTGTTTATTATTGTCACTTAGGGTTGCAATAATTAATAAGACATATTGCTGTTACATGGAATATAAATGTAGCAATCAGTTATGTATATGGGCAATGGGAAATCTCTATAGTCATACCTACGTTGAGGTAAGGAATTAATGGTTGGGAATGTTATATAATTTTAGTTCAAAATGGTTCAAATGGCTCTAAGCACTATGCGACTTAACATCTGAGGTCATCAGTCCCCTAGACTTAGAACTACCTAAACCTAACTAACCCAAGGACATCACACACATCCATGCCTGAAGCAGGATTCGAACCTGCGACCGTAGCAGCAGCGCGGCTCCGGACTGAAGTGCTCAGAACCGCTCGGCCACAACGGTCGCCTTAATTTTAGTTGACGATCAGCAGTCTCAGGACATGCATTACAAGGGCGCAAAATGTTTTGTTGTACAATTGGACCGGTAACTAAGTCTCTAGCAACCAATACTTGTGAACCGCCTAGAAGCGCTCGGCCACAGCGGCCGGCTGTCGCTGAAGTGCTTGAGGTCTTTAATAACGAAGAGTAGCGGTGCACTGCCGTGATGAATCCGCACACTCTCGCAGACAACATGAAGTGCAGACTGGAAGAGTTGTGTCAGCGACGTGTGTGTACCATTCAAAATGGAAATAAGGTCCCGTTAGCCGCTCTTGTGCGATTACAACTGACAAGTAGGCAGAAATTCGTTGGTGACGAACTAAGTGATTTTCATCGCTCTGGAAATGACTATTAACGACAGTTGAAAACATCATCATGGTTGAAACAGGTCTCATTCATGAGCTTTATGTATTGTAGAACATGCAGTGCTGCGCTATATGATCAACTGACAAAACCAAACTACGGGTTCAAAAAATTTGACGCCGCAGTTCGCACACTGTTTCTGGTGGGGCTGTAACCCCCGACGCTGTATTTTTCTGTTGTTGTTGTTTTTGTTGTGGTCTTCAGTCCCGAGACTGGTTTGATGCAACTCTCCATGCTACTCTATCATGTGCTAGATTCTTTATCTCCCAGGACCAACTGTAACCTACATCCTTCAGAATCTGCTTAGCGTATTCATCTCTTGGTCTCCCTCTACGATTTTTACCCTCCACGCTGCCCTCCAGTGCCAAATTGATGATCCCTTGATGCCTCAGAACATGTCCTCCCAATCGATCCCTTCTTCTAGTCAAGTTGTGCCACAAACTCCTCTTCTCCCCAATCCTAATCAATACCTCCTCATTAGTTATGTGATCTACCCATCTAATCTTCAGCATTCTTCTGCAGCATCACATTTCGAAAGCTTCTGTTCTCTTCTTGTCCAAACTATTTATCGTCCATGTTTCACTTCCATACACGGCCACACTCCATACAAATACTTTCAGAAACGACTTCCTGACACTTAAATCTATACTCTCCTTCAGAAACGCTTTGCTTGCCATTGCCAGTCTACATTTTATATCCTCTCTACTTCGACCATCATCAGTCATTTTGCTCCCCAAATAGCAAAACTTATTTACTACTTTAAGCGTCGCAATTCCTAATCTAGTACCCTCAGCATCACCCGATTTAATTTGACTACATTCCATTATCCTCGTTTTGCTTTTGTTGATGTTCATCTTATATCCTCCTTTCAAAACACTGCCCATTCCGTTCAGCTGCTCTTCCAAGTCCTTTGCTGCCTCTGACAGAGCTACAATGTCATCGGCGAACCTCAAAGTTATTATTTCTTCTCCATGGATTTTAATTCCCACTCTGAATTTTTCTTTTGTTTCCTTTACTACTTGCTCAATACTACTTCCCCATTCATGCCCCCCAACTCTTATAACTGCCATCTGATTTCTGTACAAATTATAAATAGCCTTTCGCTCCCTGTATTTTACACCTGCCACCCTGAGAATTTGAAAGAGAATATTTCAGTCAACATTGTCAAAAGCTTTCTCTAAGTCTACAAATGCTAGAAACGTAGGTTTACCTTTCCTTAATCTATTTTCTAAGATAAGTCGTAGGGTCAGTATTGCCTCACGTGTTCCAAAATTTATACGGAATACAAACTGATCTTCCCCGAGGTCAGCTTCTATCAGTTTTTCTATTCGTTTGTAAAGAAATCGTGTTAGTATTTTGCAGCTGTGGCTTATTAAACTAATAGTTCGGTAATTTTCACATCTGTCAACATTTGCTTTCTTTGGGATTCGAATTATTATACTCTTCTTGAAGTCTGAGGGTATTTCGCCTGTCTCATACATCTTGCTCACCAAACTGTAGAGTTTTGTCAGGACTGACAAAAGAAAGAAGGATCCTTTATTGTGTGATTATATGATAGCGGAACAAACACTGGTAGCAGTTACTTCTGTAAAATATCTGGGAGTATGCGTACGGAACGATTTGAAGTGGAATGATCATATAAAACTAATTGTTGGTAAGGCGGGTACCAGGTTGAGATTCATTGGGAGAGTGCTTAGAAAATGTAGTCCATCAACAAAGGAGGTGGCTTACAAAACACTCGTTCGACCTATACTTGAGTATTGCTCATCAGTGTGGGATCCGTACCAGGTCGGGTTGACGGAGGAGATAGAGAAGATCCAAAGAAGAGCGGCGCGTTTCGTCACTGGGTTATTTGGTAACCGTGATAGCGTTACGGAGATGTTTAATAAACTCAAGTGGCAGACTCTGCAAGAGAGGCGCTCTGCATCGCGGTGTAGCTTGCTCGCCAGGTTTCGAGAGGGTGCGTTTCTGGATGAGGTATCGAATATATTGCTTCCCCCTACTTATACTTCCCGAGGAGATCACGAATGTAAAATTAGAGAGATTAGAGCGCGCACGGAGGCTTTCAGACAGTCGTTCTTCCCGCGAACCATACGAGACTGGAACAGGAAAGGGAGGTAATGACAGTGGCACGTAAAGTGCCCTCCGCCACACACCGTTGGGTGGCTTGCGGAGTATCAATGTAGATGTAGATGTAGATGTAGACTGACTCTCCCAAGGCTATCAGTAGCTCTAATGGAATGTTGTCTACTCCCGGGCCTTGTTTAGGCTTAGGTCTTTCAGTGCTCTGTCAAATTCTTCACGCAGTATCATATCCCCCATTTCATTTTCATAATATTGTCCACAAGTACATCACCCTTCTACAAACCCTCTATATACTCCTTCCACCTTTCTGATTTCTCTTCTTTGCTTAGAACTGGGTTTCCCTCTGAGCTCTTGATATTCATACAAGTGGTTCTCTTTTCTCCAAAAGTATCTTTAATTTTCCTGCAGGCAGTATCTATCTTACCCCTAGTGAGATATGCCTCTACATCCTTACATTTGTCCTCTAGGCATCCCTGCTTAGCTATTTTGCACTTCCTGTCGATATCATTTTTGAGACGTTTATATTCCTTTTTGCCAGCTTCATTTAATGCATTTTTATATTTTCTCCTTTCATCAATTAAATTCGATGTATCTTCTGTTGTCAAAGAATTTCTACTGGCCCTCGTATTTTTACCTACATGATTCTCTGCTGCCTTCACTATTTCATCCCTCAAAGCTACCCATTCTTCTTCTGCTGTATTTCTTTCCCCCAGTCCTGTCAATCGTTCCCTAATGTTCTCCCTGAAACTCTCTACAACCTCTGGTTCTGTCAGTTTATCCAGATCCCATCTCCTTAAATTCCCACCTTTTTGCAGTTTCTTCAGTTTTAATCTACAGTGCATAACCAATAGATTGAGGTCAGAGTCCACATCTGCTCCTGAAAATGTCTTACAATTGAAAACCTGGTTCCTAAATCTCTGTCTTACCATTATATAATCTATCTGAAACCTTCGAGTATCTCCAGGCCTCTTCCATGTATACAACCTTCTTTCATGATTCTTGAACCAAGTGTTAGCTATGATTAAGTTACGCTCTGTGCTAAATTCTACCAGGTGGCTTCCTCTTTCATTTCTTACCCCCATTCAATATTCACCTACTACATTTCCTTCTCTTCCTTTTCCTACTATAGAATCCTAGTCACCCATTACTATTAAATTTTCGTCTCCCTTCACTATCTGTATAATTTCTTTTATCTCATCATACATTTCATCAATCTCTTCGTCATCTGCGGAGCTAGTTGGTATATAAACTTGTACTACTGTGGTAGGCGTGGGCTTCGTGACTATCTTAGCCACAATAATGCGTTCACTATGCTGTTTGTAGTAGCTTACCCGCACTCCTTTTTTTTTTATTCATTATTATACCTACTCCTGCATTACCCCTAATTGATTTTGTATTTATAACCCTATATTCACCTGACCAGAAGTCTTGTTCCTCCTGCCACCGAACTTCATTAATTCCCACTACATCTAACTTTAACCTGTGCATTTCCCATCAAATTCTACTATGTACAAATTTTTTTGTCAAGAATCTTGATTAGCGCTTTTTACACTTTTCTGGTGAGTTCATAACGACGGCAGTAATTTCTTCACTGTGCATTCCTTCAGCTTTCCTGGCCCCACTTCCTTCTCGCATCGCACATTAAGTGCAGGTTTACAACGTTCCTGCTCTCTTTTCGAAATCTTGTCGTGAATTGCGAGGAGCGATACTCCATCGGAAACGAATGTGTATCGTTTTTCAAGGTGGCGCCAGCAAGTAGGCACGCTGTTGTTTCTAATGAAACACATGTGTCATTCGCAATACTGATTCGAGACCTTGCACATCCTGAAATATACAAACTCTGAACATTGGTTCCTAATGCCAAATTCCTCGTCTTCCATCTATATTATTTCTACCTACAAGAACTGGAAGATACTGTAGTTCATGTTCGGCAGTGGAATGCGGCGCATTTTACCACGATGAGACGACGCAGTTCGGGCTGCCAATTAGGCGACAAACTCCCCTCCACGCCCCCAGGGTGCGTGTCTGGGCAGCGCGTGTCGTTCGCCACTTGGCGCTGCCTGTAATTACCAGACATTCCACGTCAAATGAGATGCGCTGACATCATCGCATCAGCGATTCGGAATTGCCTGCGCAGTCAGTAATTTTTTTCTTTTTTTTCCTTTTTTACAGGACTGAGGAGTTTGACTTCCGATTTCCCCTTACTCTCATTATCCAATAGTTGTCGGTGGCAGACAATGGAAGCGCTTTGCTGGCATGTGTGTAGGAACCACTCATTCTCGTTAAAGCCATCAATTATGCTACAAATCAAAAGAAAGAAAATACTCTAGTTGTGCTTTTCGACTTCCGTATGTTGTAAGTGCTGATGATGTGTTCTACACATGAGGCTGACCCAGCACTGCAAGTTCATCATTCTCCAGTCCTCCGGATTATCCACCATCTTTTCAGTGACTACGAATGATGTCTTTATCTTGTCATTAGCTAGCTGGTACTTCTTCTTCCTCTGCTCCTCTGCCTGATTACCATGCTGAGGCGTATACCGTTCCTGCCTTGGAGGCGGTTAAGTGGGAGATGTGTCTCAAAGCTGGATAGTGACAGATGGTGACGCGAGACTGGACGCGCACGTAGTTTATGTATCATTCGATAGAGGACAATATTGGATAGGGGGAATGTGATTTTAGTTTCGATTGTGCCCACTAGAGTGCACTAAAGTAGTAGAATGTTTTTCATAAACTGTTCTAGGATTTTCATAAAGTGTTATTATGTCTTTGTTTGTATGTAGAATGTTATAAATGTCTTTTAGCAGTATGAACGATGCGTGACTGTGATTTAAGGTTAATATGAAGATAATTGTTTAACGAGTTATGTACTGGGATTTAATGTGGGAACATTTCGAAAAAGTACGGATGTGGACAAAGAGGATTTTTGTAGAACAGATTTGTAAAGTAAGTTTATGGTAAAGGGAAAGTTAATTCAGGTATAAATAACAATAGCAAATAACTTTATGCACACGCAAAACTTCAGCATATTAGATAATTACGTCGGTAAAAGGTGCAGTCGTTAGGTTTACTATTTTGTGATTGGTTATTGATGAAAAGCGCGGACTGACGCGGGAGAGTGTAGTTTTGCTATTGGCTGTTGAGTAAATTGACCAATGGTAAAGCAGTATTCTTCGCGCGCCTTTCTCTGCTGGTAGAGAAGACTTAGAGTATTCTAGAAAAGAGTCGGAGCCTAGCCATGAAACAGTTCGGACGTGTGTAGTAGTAGTTCCGATGGAAATGATAAGTTGCCGTATCTAGCAGTGTTTCATACATCACAAGTGTGGTGAAGTGACGGCATAACTATTCCGATGGGCGTATAGAAATTTCGGAAGTGAATTCTGTGACGAAAAAAGATGTATATTCCGCGTGGCGTATTGAGCAGGTCGGTGGCTAAAAACTGTGACTGCATTTGATACCGACAGACTTAATATTAGGCGAGCATTATCAATCAAAAACAATCAGTATTTTTGTAGCTATTACGTTTTTGGGAAATGCAACACCATAAACTGCTAACGTGAGTGAAAGGGATTGTGATTGACTGTGTTAAGACTAGCATGGACTTGGCAGTGATACTTGTTCACCTAAGCTTCAGAATACATTAATTGAGGACAAAATTTCCAACGTTTCATTTGTGTGAAAACTTTCTCCTGAAACGTAGATTAGTGACGTAAATTGCAGCCTCGTTCACGTCGAAGTACAGTAGGTTTCACTTGACTTCCCTACTGATGAAATGCTGAGACAATGTTCACAGTTAGGTGCAGGTTCGTCGTAAAGGGACGGAAAGAACCGCGCCGCCGCACCGCGTTCTTGTAGATTTTTCATTGTAGAGTCCACTTTCGTTTCTTTCTCTTAACTGTTTAACTGTTTCCAGTATTTGTCCCTTCTCATACATCCTGTGTAACGCAAAGTCATTCCTTATTTTTTCCGTCTAATTTCACAGTTTCCATTCCTCTATGGCCTCACTTCTCGAAAGGTCAAAGTATTTCTTCTCTGTGCCGCAGTGTCCACGGATAAGGCACCATACAGGGCAAGAATCCAGGGTATATAAACAAAGCACTTCACTAACCTTTTCGTTAACGATTTATGGACCACAGAAAAGATTCGTCATTGAAATAACATTGCCACCACATCACCTCTTATAATTTCACTACTCATGTATACAGGAGAATATTATTTCATGTTACATCATACACACATTTTAGTAGTACTAGTAGTAGCTTTATTCATCTGTAAATCTCTTTTTACAAGGGTATAGGACATGTCAAAGTATTCACAAATTTAGATCAATTTAAAATAAGCTAATTCGTACACACATATATTTACAGACTTACAGTTACAGACAATCATTAGATTTACTCCTGGTATACAATACTTCTTTTACAAATAACTTATTAAATAATGTAATGCCACACTGTTCACTCATGTCTCACTATCAGTCACTCCACACACTATACACACATTGTTTCATAACACTTCACTCACTAAACACACAAACACTAACACTGGTGATCTCTGGGCCATTTTCTGTACCGCATCTTTCCATTTTCTATCCTGAAAAACTGTGTCAGCATCCCTCCATAATGAGTGAGATGTTGCGCTCAGAAAGATGAGGAGGTGTTAGTATTGTTCTATGCATATCTTGGTGGTAAGTATTTCTAGAAAGGAAAAAAGAAGGAAAAAAACATAATGTGAAGGTGTTATGTGGAATGTTGGATATGTTATAATCATTATTATTATTTATTTGTATAACATATTTTATCAAACCCCTACCATGTGATCTTAGTCATACCTTAAGTTATTTGTGTAATCAATCACTTGTCACAGGAACATACCCGGACTGGTTTAAATATGCTGAAGTTATACCTTTCCACAAGAAAGGGGACAAAGAAATGACGTCAAAATACCGACAGATCTCACTTTTGCCAGCTTTTTCAAAAATCGTTTAAAAGGTTACGTTCAAGCGTCTACTTAAGCACCTTAGTGAAAATAACATACTGTCAAAGTTACAGTTTGGGTTTCTTAAGGATTCTGATACTGAGAAAGCTATTTACACTTACAGAGAAAATGTCCTTAATTCATTGGACAACAAATTAGAGGCACCTGGCATATTCTGTGACCTGTCAAAGGCGTTTCACTGTGTGAATCACAGCATTCTTTTATTAAATTAAAATATTATGGTGTCATTGGTAGTGCTGCAAAGTCGTTTCAGTAATATCTTACTAATAGAAAACAAAGGGTGTCATTACGGAACACTTCAGCAGTAGGCAATCAGACATCATCTGACTGGGAAGAAATTACAAGTGATGTTCCCCAAGGTTCCATACTAGGTCCACTAATGTTTCTTGTGTATATTAATGACCTGTCATCTGTTACAATACCAGATGTCAAGTTTGTCTTATTTGCAGATGATACAAACATTGCAATAAATAGTAAATCAAATATAAATTTAGAAAGGGCAGCTAATCAAATTTTTACTGCCATTAATAAGTGGTTCATAGCCAATTCACTGTCATTAAACTTTGAAAAGACCCACTATATGCAGTTCAGAACTTCCAAGATATTTCCTTCTGGTGTGTGTATAAAATATGATAACATGGAAATAGGAGAAGCTGAGAGTATAAAATTCTTGGGATTACAACTTGATAATAAATTCAGTTGGGAGGAACATACTAACAAACTGCTAAAGCGCCTAAACAAGTCTGTGTTCGCAATCCGAATGATGTCAGACATAGGAGATATAAACATAAAAAAACTGGCATATTTTGCTTATTTTCACTTCATTATGTCATATGACATCATATTTTGGGGTAACTCCACAAACAGAGCAAAAATTTTTAGAGTACAGAAGCATATAATAAGAGTAATAAGTAGTATAAATCCAAGAACATCATGTTGAAACCTATTCAAAGAATTGGGCATATTAACGACAGCTTCTCAGTATATTTATTCCTTAATGAAGTTTGTTGTAAATGATACATCTCTTTTTCCAACTAACTGCTTAGTACACAGTATCAATATTAGGAATAAGAATAATATACATAAAGATTTAAAATCACTTACTCTTCCCCAGAAAGGAGTCCACTATTCAGCAACACATAACTTCAATAGGTTACCACCAACCATTAGGATTTTAGTTTCAGGCAAGGCACAATTTAAACATAATTTAAAAGAATTTTTGGTGGCCAACTCCTTCTGTTCCATTCATGTGTTTCTCAACAAGTGCAGGAGACCATTTTAATGAAAATTTATTATATTTCAATTTTTGACGATACTTGGTTGTAAAAGTCAAGTAACTACCTACTGTGTGAATGATGGATGTATGGAAAGCAGATGTAAGTATTAAACCTATAAATATTAGAAGTTTAAATTTAATTCCTGTACATAATTTTACTGTTTATTGACTGAGGATCATTAAAATTAATGAAACCCAAGTTTTTCTAATTACATTTTTGTAACGTGTTTATCTGACATGTGCCACATCCAGGAGGATTCCCTCTTTTATGGGTCTTTGGATTGAATAATTAATCTAGTCTAATCTAATCTAATCCTACTCTGTTTTATCTAAGTAATCCTTCAATGTATAAAATGTATTGCATAACAGGTACTTTTTAGCTGCCTTTTTAAATAAGTGTATTTTTGCAATTTCTTTAATCTCTATTGGTAATTGAATATACAGTTTCAGTCCTTGGTAGAAAATGTTTTGAGTTTTATGTTCATTTTTTCTTGATAAATGTAAGTTGAGTCTAGCTCTTGTTCCATTGTCATGGACAGAGCTTTTCGTGCAATAATTACCAATGTTATTTTTGATGTGTACAACTGACTGGTATTCACATGGAGCAGTTAAAAGTATGAAGCGTTTTTTGAACAGATCTTTACAATGACCTCGACTGCTATTTTTCGTTATTACTATTATAGCTCTTTTCTGGAGTTGAAAATTGTGTTCATATTTTGTGCATTTGTTTCCCAAAAAAGAATGCCATAGCTAAGAATTGAGTGTACATATGAATAATATGTAACTAAAAGACACTGCATGTTACACACTGATGATAGGATTCCAAGGGCATAACGTACTGATGACATTCTGTTTGCAAGTACCTTTGTGTGTTCACACCACTTCAACTGAGAATCAATATTTATTGCTAGAAATTTTGCATTTGTTACACAGTTTATACATCACAGTCTATACTGTTACACAGTTTATACATATACAACTTAGATTATACTTATAGAATAATAATAGAATACATAAATTAAATCCACAATGTGGTCATATCTTCAAATCTCTTATAAGCAGTTTTTTGTGACATAATAGCTTCTTATATCGTTGACAGGTGGCTTTAACATACGTGATAAATGACAAAAGAAATGTTCAAATGTGTGTGAAATCTTATGGGACTTTACTGCTAAGGTCATCAGTCTCTAAGCTTACATACTACTTAACCAAAATTATCCTAAGGACAACCACACACACACATGCCCGAGGGAGGACTCGAACTTCCGCTGGGACCAGCCGCACAGTCCATGACTGCAGCACCTAAGACCGCTCGGCTAATCCCGCGCAGCTAAAAAGACCTTTAACGGATTTAATTTCAGGTATAACTTTCTTTGCTGTCTTCGGTATTTAGACCATGATTACGTAACAGTTACTACTCCACTCATGGGGGTGACTGCTACCTTAATTTTGTGTAGATGACTAGGGTAAAATAACTTTAGGTGCCGTTTACTGATTTCTATTCTGTGAAGACACGCTCTCTTCGGCTTGTTCGGTAGTATTACTTGCATAAAATATCCCTATACATTTTTGGGAAACGGTCGACTCACTTTTTCAGTTTACCCAGTCTTGTTGGCGTATTTGTAAAATGAAGTAATCACATGGTAATCTAATTATTTGTAACGTTCCTTGCTTAATACTCTCGTTAGCATTTGTATCAACTATTTCGCCGTGTATGATGAGCGTATGTCCTAAGATTCATACAAAGTTTATGTGAGCGTTGATAATTCTTGAGGTATAGAACGAATTCAAGTATGTCATACGTATAGCCAAGGGTGGATTCTGTCTGCTATGGTGCTGTAAATCAGTTTTGCAATCTGACGTTCTCCTTGCGACAAACTTAACGAAGATTCACAACATTATAGAAGCACTGGGGGCTGGGTCGAATGAGAGATGTTTGTACTGTTACAGAAAGAGTGGTTCGGCCAAAATGAAGTCCAATCGCCTGCTCCACAACTATTTTGAATGTCCGTTCTGTGTGAGATCGCTTCCTAGTCTCTCGTTTAACTGTTTAATCCATGTAACAGACGTTGTAACGAGATTCGTCACTATTACTGTAATTCGTACTACAGGAGTCGTTCTTCTGTTTATTTGCATTGCCATTTAGTTAAGTTAAATTGAGACTTAGTGCATCGTATGGAAACTACGTCATCCTGGGCTACCTTCCAAGTGATGATAATTCCCTGGAGACAATGGTGCGGTCAACGAACAGTCAGATGGTGTTGCACAACCTGCTTGATGGGTTGTTTTTATATAAACTGATGCCATTAGGGATTTTATCGCGCTCCCTCACAGCACCCCTGACGCGGCGTTTTGTTTCTGAGGAGTCTAGTCGTCATCGATTATCTTACAGGGGCTAGTTGGTGTCCATTAAGAAGTTCTATCCAGTCTCATTCTCTGCTAGAGGCACTGTCCTTACTGGAAAAGACGGAAGTTACAATCACGAGTACTCATTTTCTTGAATTTTGAAGCCCTTGTTCTACTTTTTCTGTATTCCCCCAAAATACTTTGTTTTTGAACTCTGCCTTCTGTAAAAACACCATTTTAAGGCATATACGTACCGTAATTAAAATATCTTTATTCTCCGCGTGAATCCCCTATAACTCCAATTTAACAATGTGATATTTCGTACATTTTACGTACATGTTAATGATTTTCATGAAGAAATGAGTCTTGACTCACTGTGAATGGCGGCAGTCAGTGAACCTGCAGAGTGTCATTTCTGAGCCTGCGTTTTCTCAGACTTTTTTTTATCACGCCGGGAGGAATGGTCAAACTGCAACGCGATGTGATTAATTTTATTCTCATTTTTATTACTGTACGCTTGATGTTCATACCTTTCCTAAACATGGATGATGGCTGGATTGCATGAATATGAGTGTAACTGCAAACACATGCACGTTGGTAAATTCAGATGGACATCGTTGGTTTCGCCTTGTAGCAGGGCCCGTGACCGACCACTGGGTTTAAATTCGGCGCGTTCCGTGGGGCGCTGAGTCGGTAGAAAATTCTGAACATTGGAACCAGACCCTGTGTCTGCTACCTCTTGACTGGAGGAGACGTCTGGTAGCAGTGCGAATTTGCCTTGTCCAGTGGTCAGTTCTCTGCCGCCAAGTTTTTTTCTCTGTCGATGGAGTTGGGACAGGCTGAATTTGTTCAGAATTGGCAGTCGTTGCTTAGGAATCTGGCGACATACCGGACTTCAATGCGAGATGTCTATAACAGTTTCCACATTGAAACTTTGTCACGAAACCTGGCAGAAAATCCAAAGAGATTATGGTCCAATGTGAAGTATGTTAGCGGCAAGAAACAAGCAATGCCTTCTCTGCGCGATAGCAATGGAATACTATCGAAGTCAGTGCTGCCAAATAAGAGTTACAAAACACAGCCTTCCAAAATGCCTTCACAAGAGAAGACGAAGTAAATATTTCAGAATTCGAATCGAGAACTGCTGCCAACATGAGTAACGTAGAACTAAATATCCTCGGAGTAGTGAAGCAACTTAAATCACTTAGTAAAAGCAAGTCTTCTGATCCAGACTGTATACCCATTAGGTTCCTTTCGGAGTATGCTGATGCATTAGCTCCATACTTAACAATCATATACAACCGTTCGCTCGACGAAAGATTCGTACCCAAAGACTGGAAAGTTGCACTGGTCACACCAATATTGAAGAAAGGTAGTAGGAGTAATCCACTAAATTACAGGCCATATCGTTAACGTCAATGTACAGCGCGATTGTAGAACATATATTGTGTTCTAACATTATTAATTAACTCGAAGAAAACGATCTATTGACACACAGTCAACATGGGTTTAGAAAAATCGTTTCTGTGAAACACAACTAGCTCTTTATTCACATGAAGTGTTGAGTGCTATTTCTGGATTTCCGGAAGGCTTTTGACAGTGTACCAGTCCGCAGCTCGTGGTCGTGCGGTAGCTTTCTCGCTTCCCGCGCCCGGGTTCCCGGGTTCGATTCCCGGCGGGGTCAGAGATTTTCTCTGCCTCGTGATGACTGGGTGTTGTGTGATGTCCTTAGGTTAGTTAGGTTTAAATAGTTCTAAGTTCTAGGGGACTGATGACCATAGACGTTAAGTCCCATAGTGCTCAGAGCCATTTGAGCCATTTTGAACACTGTACCACACAAGCGGCTCGTAGTGAAATTGCGTGCTTACCGAATATCGTCTCAGTTATGTGACTGGATTTGTGATTTCCTGTCAGAGAGGTCACAGTTCGTAGTAATTGACGGAAAGTCATCGACTAACACACGAGTGATTTCTGGCGTTCCCCAAGGTAGTGTTACAGGCCCTTTTCTGTTCCTTATCTATACAAACGATTTGGGAGGCAATCTGAGCAGCCGTCTTCGGTTGTTTGCAGATGACACTGTCGTTTATCGACTAATAAAGTCATCAGAAGAGCAAAACAAACTGCAAAACGATTTAGAAGAAATATCGGAATGGTGCGAAAAATGGCAGTTGACCCTAAATAACGGAAAGTATGAGGTCATCCACATGAGTGCTAAAAGGAACACCTTAAACTTCGGTTACGCGATTATTCAGTCTAATCTAAAAGCCGTAAATTCAACTAAATACCTAGGCATTACAATCAGGAACAACTTAAATTGGAAGCAACACATAGAAAATGTTGTGGGGAAGGCTAACCAAAGACTGCGTTTTATTGGCAGGACACTTAGAAAATTAACAGACCTACTAAGGAGACTGCCTACACTACGCTTGTCCGTCCTCTTCTAGAATAGTGCTGTGCAGGTTGGGATCCTTACCAGATAGGACTGACGGAGTACATCGAAAAAGTTCAAAGAAAGGCAGCACGTTTTGTATTATCGCGAAATATGGGAGAGAGTGTCACAGAAATGATACATTATTTGGGCTGGAAATCGTTAAAAGAAAGGCGTTTTTCGTTGCGACGGAATCTTCTCACGAAATTCCAATCGCTACTTTCTCCTCCGAATGCGAAAATAATTTGTTGACACCGACCTACAGAGGGAGGAACGATCACCACGATAAAATAAGGGAAATCAGAGCTCGTACGGAAAGATATAGGTGTTGATTATTTTTGCGCGCTATCCGAGATTGGAATAATAGAGAATTGTGAAGGTGGTTCGATGAACCCTCTGCCAGGCACTTGAATGTGATTTGCACAGTATCCATGTAGATGTAGATGTAGATGTACCATCGTTGTGTGCAGTTGGATTGCGGTTTTGGTTGGAAGTTAGCCACTTTTTTGTTGTTAAGAAGTGTCTACAATTGTTGATTCGCTTGATGGAAGCATGTTTGCGGAAATCTCGCGATTGATACTTTTCTTTTAGTTAACTAGATTCTGAGGTGACTTTTATCACCTCAGTATATGTCTCCACGCCACAGTAGCCAGGAGACTGCTTGTATTATAACTTTGGACGGGATAAGAATTTGCTCCATAAACCAAGATTTTGATATTGAAAATATGTGTATCTTCACCTTCTCTGCCAGCGTCAGTTTTCCTGTTGCGTTTCCTTCACTTTGTGCTCTGGCAGAATACAGTATTGTTTGCCATTTGTGATCTGTCATTTGCTGAATATTTGCATGGACATGTACCCACGTGATGTCTTCATAGATCTCCCTGCATAGAAACAGCACTCGGGTCTTAGGTACGTGCTTCTTCATGTCAGGACGTAAGAAACCGATTAGTGAGTGGACTAATGGTCTCAACGCTACCAAATAAGTAGTCAAACTTCAATCAGAGTGTGAGCGTTATGCGTCCCGGTGCCAGAAATGTTAAGATTGACAACAGTCATGAAGAGGCAAAGTTAGTTCTCTTTGCTGATGATACAAGTATAGTAATCACACCTGAGAAACAAGAATTAACTGATGAAATTGTCAATACTGTCTTTCAGAAAATTACTAAGTGGTTCCTTGTAAACGGACTGTCACTGAATTTTGATAAGACACAGTACATACAGTTCCGTACAGTGAATGGTATGACGCCATTAATAAATATAGACCTTAATCAGAAGCATATAGCTAAGGTAGAATACTCCAAATTTTTAGGTATGTCCATTGATGAGAGATTAAATTGGAAGAAACACATTGATGATCTGCTGAAACGTTTGAGTTCAGCTACTTATGCAATAAGGGTCATTGCAAATTTTGGTGATAAACATCTTAGTAAATTAGCTTACTACGCCTATTTTCACTCATTGCTTTCATATGGCATCATATTTTGGGGTAATTCATCACTGAGGAATAAAGTATTTATTGCACAGAAGCGTGTAATCAGAATAATAGCTGGAGTCCACCCAAGATCATCCTGCAGACATTTATTTAAGGATCTAGGGATATTCACAGTAGCTTCTCAGTATATATACTCTCTTATGAAATTTGTTATTAACAACCAAACCCAATTCAAAAGTAATAGCAGTGTGCATAACTACAATACTAGGAGAAAGGACGATCTTCACTATTCAAGATTAAATCTAACTTTGGCACAGAAAGGGGTGAATTATACTGCCACTAAAGTCTTTGGTTACTTACCAAATAGTATCAAAAGTCTGACAGATAACCAACAAGTATTTAAGAAGAAATTAAAAGAATTTCTGAATGACAACTCCTTCTACTCCATAGAGGAATTTTTAGATATAAATTAAGAAAAAAAAATATTAAAAAAAAATAAAAAAAATAAAAAAAAAACACAAAAGAATAAAGTTGTTATATTAACTTAAGTATGTTGTTAAATTAACCTAATTATGTCATGTATTGGAAAATTTGACTCGTTCCACATCATTACGAAATATCGTATTCATGATCCATGGAACTAGTAGTAATCTAATCTAATCTAATCTAATCTTTAATTAATTTCAATGCGTAAGGTACGCTGACAAAACAGAATTCCCTTGTGCGTAGGAAACATCAGAGGAACAAAAGCGCCAAGATTTTCCTATGGAGGGAGAGATTACCTCAATCGTAGTGCAACATGGGTTCCTGCACCCAAAGCAGAAACCCATACACCGTGGAGACGGTCGCTCGACGCTTCTGCTCGCTGACACAGTCCGTCTAGAAACGTAGCCACTCGTTCGACCACCAACACCGTCGTTCCCCCTTCTCCGCTCGACTGCAGAGAACCCCGTATAACCACCACTCGCACGTTGGCAAAAAAATGGCTCTGAGCAATATGGGACGTATCATCTATGATCATCAGTCCCCTAGAACTTAGAACTACTTAAACCTAACTAACCTAAGGACATCATCACAACACCCAGTCATCAGGAGGCAGAGAGAATCCCTGACCCCGCCGGGAATCGAACCCGGGAACTCGGACGCGGGAAGCGAGAACGCTACCGCACGACCACGAGCTGCGGACCCACATTGGCAACCCAATTCGTCTTATTGCGACTGAAGAGCTTGTGTCTGTTAACTTTCACTGGTAAGGTCGACATTGCTCGTGGACTTGTGACAGACGTTACCTTACTCTTCTCCACCGAGTTTTTACTTAGATGCCTCGCTCTCTCTTCGTGTCCCAAGATCCGGCCATTTTGCAAAATCGATCAGCCAAGCAACCAACGACTATGGGTAACTGAGTACTCTCCATGCTATTTCTCTGTTATGACATCATAGACTGCTTTACACAGTATTTATAAACACAGAATATACCAGTAACGGCTCACGTCCATCTTTGTGACGAAATATAAAAACGCCCTTACCACTAGAATGCCAACGGCTTCCATCCTACATTAAATCAATGTAATTCTCTGTCGCGTCAGTTGGCTAAAGGGCATTATTGATTTATTGATTTTCTGTGCCTATGTTAGTTACTACATCGATGGGCGGTGCAGAACTGAGCATTACTTTGTTGAGCATCGCGATCTCTCTAGAACATAAATATATTTTGTTATTCCGCCTTTTTCATGTTCTCAATAATCGTACAAGAATTGGAGCCTTTTTCGTTCCTACAACAGGCCTGCTTCAGAACAGAGAAATGTTGGACATCACACCTACTGAAATTACCGCGACACATCGAGGCTGGACTCGATTAAAGAAGACTCGCCAGCACTGTGTTCATAGAGTTATCAGTTGCTTACAACACAAGTCAAACACAGGCCTTTATTACGGAAAGCGTGAAAGTAATGACGTGAGTCAAAAGATTGGAAATCTCCTGCGAAACAGAAGGTTCTTTCCAGAATGATTTGTCACTCAACAGTGTAATGTGCGCAGATGTAAAAAAAACTTCCTGTTAGGTTAAAACTGTGTGCCAGACCGAGATTCGAACCAGGTTCGAGTCCGGAACACAGTTTTAATGTGCCAAGAGGTTTCAGAAGATTTTTTTCATCGATTTTCAGAGAAAAATAAGCCGGTGGAGAACACAGAGGAACGTGTTACCTCAGGTTCGCGTGTTGGCTTCATTCCTTTTAAGTATCTGTTCCAATGAGCAGCTTCTCCCAGAAGGCACTCAAAGTCTTATATACGCAGATGACTGTGCCATTACGGCCAAAGAGACCATCAAGAAGATGAAGTTCTTTAACGATTGGCTGACTATTACAAGGAATACCAACTCAAACCCAGCCCCTCGAAGACCTAAAGATGAGATATAGACAGGTGTCGAAGACAGTGCAAGTAGCATACGGGGTAACAGCGCCAGGGCATTGCGCCTTCCCAAAATACTTGGCTCTCATATTAAATCGAGCACTCACTTACATAAAAGATTGCGTGAACACGGTGCATAAAGTAGCTGCTAGCAACAACATCGTGCGTAAACTACACGGGCTGCAAAATCCAGGACAGCAAGGACTACAGCGTTAGTCCTGTGCCACTCAGGTGTGGAGTATACATGCCCTTTGTGCTGTAGCACCAGCCATGGTAACAAGTCGACATACTACTCAATGTATCATGTCGCATCAGCACAGCCTGTCTCAAGGTACGTTTACACTGGGATACATGTATCGCGACATGTATGAGCGACATGTCAATTTGACATGTCGCGATACATCACCTCATACAAAAATTCACGGAACTTGTATGCGGACCCTCGAGCTCATACATGTCGCGTATACATTTTGTATATCGCTTTTTGGCCATATACGCGACATGTATGAGCGACATTTGAAGAACTCGCGCATGCGCATTACTATCATTTCCTGTCGTCTTGTCGACTGCCGCTTATTTCGACGATTAGCGCATGTGTAGTACCAGGCTCTTTGGCGGCTGTTTGAGTTTTGAAGGTGCCGAGTGTCGTTTCGACGTTAATGTATCTGCATAAAATATCAAAAAGTGCCATATGCAACATTATTCTTCGTGTTTGCGAGGCCATTGTGCAAGTTTTATCCCAAGAAGTGAAGGTAAAAGTTTCATATATATCAGAGTATGTCATACATTAAATAATTTTTTCATGCATCTGGCACGTATATCAATGTTTTGCTGTTATTCCGGCGGCCTCGCGTGATAATGTTGACAACGGATGCCGACAATCGTGTGTGAGACGTCGGCATTAGCAATCGCGCGACAATGCAAATGTTTTGTCATGAAATCTTCGTTTTACGAGGAATCCCCAGTGGCTAAAAAACGGAGTGTTACTGCCAACTGATCCTCTGGTGGAATCGCTTCCCGAAAGTTTGTGTTGGTTTTGGACACAAGAAGAGCCACAAGTGATAACAAACCGCGGAAATCCTCCATACTCATCCTAACATAATTTCGAAAATATGGCGTTAATTCGCGAGAAACTCTCTGTGCCACCATCTACGCTTCCTCCGCGTTTTCTTCCTATCATCTTCCAAAAGAGCAAGTGTATCAGCACATAAAAATGTGAAAACTTCCAAATCGTCGTCGGAAGCTATCGCACAGTGATACATATCAACCAGTGTAAACGCACGCTCATACATGTATGAGGTTGACACTTGTCAACTCATACAAGTCGCGATACATGTCGCAAAGTCGTATATACATGTATCTCATACATGTGCCGATACAAATCGCAGTGTAAACGCACCTTCAGAGCAACACCGGCTGACAAACTATACTGTCCAGCCGGTACCGCTCCCTCAAGAACCATACACGTAGTGACATAAAAAAAAAATGTATGTACGCCCCATCCCCTCAACCATCCTGCCGCCGACTAACATCGCGAAGGAGTTTTCTCTAAACAACAGTTAATCTCAGCTGCGCGGGATTAGCCGAGCGGTCAGTCTGCCTTCGGCAGTGACACAGTGCGGACCGTGTTGCCTGCCGGCCGCGCTGTGGTGCGCGCGCCTGTTTGTTTACGCCGGAGCAGCTTCGCGTGTGTGGTGTTGTGAGTCTAGAACGAGATGGCACACTCGTACAGAAAAACGACTTTGAAGTTCAGTTTTGCGAACGACTATACACGACCAAAGGCACACGAGATTGAACGTTTCTTCAGAGAAGAGGTAAAAATCGATCCACAGGAAATCGTGGGAATCAATTTATCGCTCGTTTCAAGCGTCGTCTATGTCAAGCTTGTTGACGAGGCTGCTTGCGAAAGACTTCTACAACGATCACCGAACGGGTATCGTTTCCGTCATGCCGACGGGAATGTTGGTGCGGTTACAGTCGATCACGCGGGAATGGGGATCCGCACTATACGAGTCTTCGAACTTCCGTTTGAGGTCCCGTCTGAACTTGTTACCGACGCCTTACGACCATACGGTACAGTTCTATCCCATGTGGCCGAAAAATGGACGAGTTTTACCACGTACCCCGTTTTAAATGGGGTGAGACAAATACGGATCGAACTGCGAAAGCACGTCCCCTCTTATTTGTATATAGGAGGTTGTCGAGCGATTATAATCTATGATGGGCAACCTCGCACTTGCTCAGGGTGCGGGAAACAAGGTCACGTCCGCTCGGAAAGCCTCCAGCGACGTTTAGTGCAATCTCCACGGGATGACGTTCAGGCGCCACAACAGACGTCTGTCTTACCGTTGACCTTTGTGGAAGCCCTGAGAGGCGACGTGAGGGAGACTTCCGATGGGCACCAGCAGCTGCCCCCTATAGAGAACATGGCCACCAACGGACTGGAACTCCGACCACCGGTTCCACCACAGCAGACACAGGACACCACACAAGAGATACAGCTGACGGCCGCTCCCGGCTCATCCGTGGTGGCTGCCAGTGCTTCCACCGAGAGCGTGATAGGCCAGGCCCAAGACGGAGGATACGCAACCCAAACAGCCGATGCGGAAGCAAGGCAACGGAAACAGCGTTCGCCGAAGAGAAGAAAGAAGCGTCGACTGACTTCTGCTGACGATAGCCATAGTCCCGAGGGGACAGTGGACAACAACGACAGTGGATTCAACAGATACCGAGATGACGATGCAGGAACTACACAGCGACGATAACTTGAACTCTCCTTCTGGTGACCGGAAGGCGGAAGTGGAGATGACAACTGTCCAACATCAGAGCGATGACAACGTTGCCTCCCATCCTTCGACCAGTTCCGGAAATATGCTGGGGGACTGGGCGCAAGAAATGGACCAACAGGAACAGGATGAGGCCGGGAGGGTCGGGAAATGTTGAACAACTTAGTGTGTTGAGGAGCGCCGGGGGTGCAGATAGACGCTTAATGACACCGCCCTACGCCTGATGAACACCAGCCAGGCGTACCGCATTGCCACGATAAACATTAATGGTATACGGACACCGCTTAAAATTCAAATGCTGAAAGATATGTTACGCGCTGCGGACGTGGATATTGTACTCCTACAAGAAGTGCGTTTCACATCGCCGCCAGAGTTCTACGGTTACGAGGCATATTATTCAGTGCACGATGAAAGTGGATGCGGTGTGGCGATTCTCACCAGGGAAGGAATAGGAGTGGAGGACGTCAGGTCTCTCCCTTCGGCACGTGGCATAGCGATCACTGCCGACGGCGTTCGTTTCATCAATTTATACGCACCATCTGGCTCCACAAAACGAAGAGAAAGGGCGACTTTTTACACCGCAGAGATAGCACCGTTGTTCGCTGGACGCTATGATAACTATATAGTGGGCGGCGACTTTAATTGTGTCGTCGACAAAAAGGACCAAGTACCTCATTATGTGCCATGCATGGAACTGCGTGCGTTGATTACCGAAATGGCACTTCTGGATACCTGGGAACTGCAGCATGGTGACAGACCGGGTTATACGTTTGTCACGGGACACTCGGCAAGTAGACTTGATAGAGTGTATGTGACACGAGCTCTACGGACGGCAATACTGGATGCCGAAATCTGGCCAGCGGCTTTTACGGATCATATGGCGTACGTCTGCACGATTTCACTAACGCGTCAGAAGATATGGCGGAGTAAGGGTCACTGGAAAATGAATTGTGCACTTTTACGTGACACTGAATGTCACCGGTCGATAGAGGCGGCCTGGGAGACCTGCGTTCGCCGCCAACGAGCATACACCTCGGTTCTCCAGTGGTGGATTACATGCGCAAAACCAACGTTACGGAGAACGTTGATACGATACGGGCAGGACAAATCGCAGTGGAACCGCACAACGGCTGATTTTTATTTTACAGCCCTGAGGGAGCTGATGACCCTACGACCATCGCCGGAAAGGCACACGGCCATGCGCAGGATTAAAGCCAAGTTATTACAGCTGACGAGACTAAGAATGGAAGGTATAATGGTCCGGGCGAGATTGGCGGACACAGTTGATGCCACAACCCCCTCCATGCACCACGTGGTACGTGAACGCCAACGACGACGCAGGACATTGATCAGGGAACTAATCTCTGAAACTGGCCAGCAAGTTGTGCACCAGCGTGATATTGCGCATGTGTTTACCGACTATTTCCGCCAGTTATATGGCCTTGTACATGTGAACCACGAGACACTACATGATGTCATCTCGGAAATGCCAGATAGAGGACCACCACTGGATGCAGAGACTTTCATCACAGCGATAACAGAGGACGAGCTGACAGACGCAATTGCCAGGGGGGCTCCGAACAAGTCCCCAGGACAGGACGGCTTCCCAATTGAATTTTACCGCGCCTTTGCATACCTCATGGGACGGACCTGGATTCAGATGTACAACGAACTCCTGTTACCGCAGATTGCGATACCTGCCGAATTCACGGAGGGTATCATCATCCCCATACCCAAACCACGCGGTGGCAGAAGGCCAGGAGATTATAGACCACTCACTCTCTTGAACTGCGACTATAAGATTTTCGCACGCATCCTTGGGGCTCGCCTGCGGTCTTCACTTTCTGATAGACTCCTCGTAGATGAAACTTGCCTCGGCGGTAAGAGTAACGTACATACGGCGCTCGGTGACTACCGAGATATCATCGCATTAGCAGCGGCATGCCGAGTGCGTGGGGCACTCGTCGCTATTGACTTCGATCATGCGTTCGACAGAGTGGATCATACCTTTTTGCATGCGGTGATGGGCAGATTGGGAATCCCACAGGCCTTCATCCTAGTGATCATGCGACTGTTACACGGCGGACGATCGAAGGTCTCGGTGAATGGGCGGGGCACTGACTACATTGTTATTTCAAGGTCAGTTCGTGAAGGTTGCCCCCTTTCGATATTTTTGTATGCAATGGCTTTGGAACCCTGTCTATATGGTCTCCGAAGACGGTTGGAGGGAGTGCCGTTGCCACAACTGACCTTTCATTGCCGCGCTTATGCTGACGATGTGATGCTGGTGGCACGGACAGGCGAAGAAGTACGTACGGCGTTGGCATGGATACAGCGATACGGGATGGCGGCAGGAAGCGTGCTTAACCTACAAAAATCACGCTGCATGAATGTCGGTCGAGGATTACAACCGGGGGAGGAAGGCCCGCTCATCTTAGTTAAGACCATAAAATGCCTAGGTATTACGTTCCACACGAATGTGCAGCGGACAGCAGCGGATAACTACCGACGCATATTGAAGCTGATGCGGACAATGGTGCTGTTACAGAAATTAAGAGCGTTGGATATGATTCAGAGGGTAACCTATGTTAACGTATACCTAGCACCGAGACTCACTCACGTAGCGCATGTCCTGCCTTTAACGCGCACAATGGCATCACGGATACAAGCAACTTTCGGAACCTACGTGAGTGTGGGACACTTGTATAAAATCCGATACACAACGCTTACGCTACCACCTGGAGAGGGTGGACTTGGTCTAGTGAACGTATATGAAAAGGCACGGGCGTTATTCGTCAGTACGATTTTCCGACAGTGGCGCGGTCAATTTCGCAATGCTGCCCCCAGTCAATGTGGGTCATATTTCACCGAAGCTGTCACATTTCAAGTCTTTTTTTTTTTTTTTTGGAGCTTAGCTATGTCAGAGATTCCTTCCCAACAACACGACTACCGACGACGCGAGACGTTTACCAACTCTTACTACGCCGGTGCCCCAGGAATACCCTGGAAAAGAAGTACCCAGACAAGAACTGGCGACAGATATGGCGCGTTATACGGAACGTTTACCTCCCAACGTCGGTACGCTCAACATGGTACGTGGTGATAAATAGGAAGTTCGCAACGAATCAACGGCGGCACGCGATTCATTTGGCAGACCACTATGTTTAGGCTGCGCAACAGTGGACACTGATGAACATCGTTTAGCATGTAGTGGGACGGCTCCAGTGTGGCACTTGGCACAACAGATATTGGCGTTCCTGTTACGCTCCGCCCCTCACACAATTTCATCAGACACACTTTTTTTCCCCCAAGAGTCTTATTTCCCGGTCCAAAAAACCAATGCAGTGACATGGGTGCGGGGAATGGTGGTGGGCTACGTGTATAACGAATCGGAAAAGGACAAAATTGATTTTTGGCATTTTCTCCTTGATGGACACACGAAGCTGCAACAGCATAAGAAATATAGGCAAGACTTCGCTAATTACTTGCGACTTACATTTACCGACCCGCCGGCCAGATGGGGTGTGACCGGTGAGAGATGCGATAGACGAAGAAGCCGAGATAGACATCGATCACACTTACGGACCCTTAGTTAATTTCGAGAAGACGACCCAGTCTTACACCAACGTCTGGAGAACGAGTCGATAAATGGCTCTCTTGCTCTATCGAACGTCGGGTCGTGAGCAGGTGTCGCCCCCGACACGAATTTCATTTCATTGCTACAGGAGCATGTTTCTTTTGTATTTGTACTATCCGCAATGTCTTCATGTCTTTCATTTGGACATTTTCAGTTTTATTCATTTCCTTAATTAATTAATTTTCTAATTAGCCACTATTTGTTAACATATGGTCTTTGTAGACACTATTTATGCGTTAGTACAACACAATGTATGTCAGCAAAGGTGGTAAGTCTGACATTGGTTAAAAAAAAAAAACAATAAAACAAAAAAAAGGGTAGCGTCTAAGAAAAAAAAAAGGTGTAGCGTCAAAAAAAAAAAGTTGGTAGAGCACTTGCCCGCGAGGGGCGGGGGTCCCAAGTTCGGGTCTCGGTCCGTAAAAAAAAAAAGAAAAAAAGAAAAAAAAAAGCGGTCTGAGGCGCTGCTGTCGTGGACTGTGCGGCTGGTTCCGGCGGAGGTTCGAGTCCTCCATCGGGCATGGATGTGTGTGTTTGTCCTTAGGATAATTTCGGTTAAGTAGTGTGTAAGCTTAGGGACTGATGGTCTTAGCAGTTAAGTTCCATAAGATTTCACACACATTTGAGCATTTTTTTGAGTTAATCTCACTAATACACCGTAACAAACCAGAGTAGAAATGCGTCAAGAACAAAACATTCATTTCCGAGATTCGTCTGCAAGAAGGGAAGAAATACCCAAGGACACATAGAGGAATGGGAGATACGGAGATCTTCGAACAAATTGCGTTACGGAGTTACAAGAACCAAAAGCAGATTTCCAGACGAACCCCTGCTGTGCGGTTGTGGACAAGAGCGGACTAGTAGCCGCCTCATGCAGTACGAGCTGTTATGTGTATGTTTACATCCTGTTTATTACTTTTACAACTTTTAACTTTAAAAATTTCATCCCTTGTTTGTTGTTATACACTGTTTGAAGCTTCTGCCACGATTAAACGAAACTGACCACATATTTAAACTGGTAATAAATCACACACAACTGTGAACTGCCATTGAATTATTAATCTTTTTAATTTTTTTTCTCTTTTGCCTTAGAGGGCTTGCTGGCTGGTTCTGCTGTATATCTCGCGCTGCAGTGTGGCCACTAATGGCGCCTAAGCTTCGGCGACGCTGATAGACGGAACACTCCAGAAGGCATTAGCCGCCACCTGATAGTGTGCAGTAGGCGCCTCCTGCACCCTTCTAATACGGTAATCGACCCGAGAGAACTGTCGGAAGAAACCTACGGGTAATCAGAGACCGGATGAGACATGTCACCAATAGAGATGCGACTGCCGGCTGCCAGCGGTTATCAAGTTTTGATTAATGGATCCGAACAAATTGACCCAAAGATTGGGGTTCCACACTCTCTTCTAGTCACAAGGATATCGAGTTCTTGTGCTGTTCCTATATCACTAGGGAAAACCTGGAGCTCTTTCTTTTTTATCTCCAAAGCTACATGTCCAGTAGCCACAGTGCTCGTCTTTCTTCTTCTTCTTCTTCTTCTTCTTGGTTGGTTCTACAGGCCTACTGTATCATCTGCCGCCATTCTTCTCTGTCCATCGCCTTCCTTCTCGAATTTCTTATTCCCATCGCCTTTAGATCTTCTTCCATACCGTCCAGCCACCTTTTCCTTCGTCTACGTCTTCTCCTTCTCCCGCCAGGTTTTCGCATGAAAACTTTCTTGACACTCCGTGTTTCTGGCATTCTCTGTACATGTCCTGCCCATCTTATTCTTCCGTGCTTAATCTTAACAACAATATCAATCTGTCCAAATAGTGTTTGTAGTTCTACGTTTGTTCTTACTCTCCAGCCATCTTCTTCTCTCACTGCCCCAAGAATCCTTCTCAGTATCTTTCTTGCCCATCTCAATAACCAGTTCTCCTCCTTCAATGTCAATACCCAGCCTTCTGATCCATATATTACTATATGTCTTAATGTGGACGTGTGTATTTTGATTTTTGTATTCCTAGTAACATTCCTAGAATTAAATCAGTTCTGCAAGGCAAAATAGCAACGATATCCTCTCGCTATCCTTTCTTGAATTTCTACTGCTGCTTTATTGCCCTCCGTTATTACAAAAGCTAAACATTTAAATGTTTCCACTCTTTCGTATTCTTTCCCATTCATTACTATTGAATTCTTTTGTCTGTTTATATTGGGCTCGGCTCCCCAATCACCATCTACTTTGTTTTGTTTATGTTTACTTCCAAACCTACTTCTCTTGCTGCTTTCTCTTACGTATGGTAGTTCCCCTTTAGTGCCCTTACATTCCTTGCCATTAATGCTACGTCATCCGCCTATGCTACCACTTGAACTTGACGATTAAGTTTTGTTCCTCCTGGGTTTATCGGCATTTGCCAAATCACCTTTTCTAAAACTACGAGGGCTATGCACAAAGTACATTACGTTTTGGAATTAAAAATAAATAAAGTATTGGAATTTTTTTAAATTATATACAGATGAAAGCCACACTTAAATACTACTTTTCTACATAGTTGCCATTTAAATTAAGGCACTTATAGTAGCGATGGACGAGCTTGGAAATTCCTTCATCATAAAATTCGGCCGCCTGCGCCTTCAACTACGTGGGTACCTCTTCTTGAAGCTGTGCGTCGTCATCAAAACGCTGCATAGCCAACCACTTCTTCATTGCTGGGAATAAGTGGAAGTCGCTCGGTGCCAGGTCGGGACTGTACGGCGGATGAGGAAACAACTCACGAGTGGCATTTGCCGTGTGGGCCCGGGCGTTGTCGTGAATCAGCAAGATCTTTGAGCCCAACATTCCCCTGCGCTTGTTTTGTATTGCTCTTCTGAGGTTGTGCAGAGTTTGGCAATACCTTTGAGAGTTTATTGTAGTGCCTCTTTCCAGGAAATCCACAAAAATCACACCTTTCCTGTCAGAAAAGAAGAGGTAACCACGTGGTTGAAGGCGCAGGCGGCCGAATTTTACGACGAAGGAAGTTCCAAGCTCGTCCATCGCTACGATAAGTGCCTTAATTTAAATGGCAACTATGTAGAAAAGTGGTATTTAAGTGTGGCTTTCATCTGTATATAATAAAAAAAATTTCCAATACTTTATTTATTTTAAATTCCAAAACTTAATGTACTTTGTGGATAGCCCTCGTAAATTAAATGACATTGTAAAAATCACATCTTCCTGTCGTAGCCCCATCTGTACTTGGAATTTCACCAGACAGTGCTCGTCTTTAGCTATCTTAATGTCGAGAAGATGTCCAACTCCAGCTATCCCTCTGCCTTACAGTCATTCCAGTTTCTGCAAATACTGGTCAATGTCACTTTGCAAGGAATTGACATATACGACCCCCGAACGATTGTGCTCCAAGTGAACAGACCAAATTACTTGACTGTACATTAAATACGTACCCAATATAAGTGGAGTTTTAGGAGCAGTGGTAAATAGTTCAGGAGCTTTATACAAAAAAACTGTTCTGTCTCGATCACAAATATTTTAATTCAATCACGTATCCTTACGCGTTTGTACCACTGTCTGTCTTCAAAGAACGTGAACAGTAATCCATATAAGTGTCTCGTCATAGTTACTGATACCAAGAATCTCTCAGATTTGTGTGCAAAAATGTTTCGATTAATTAGCAACAGCCCATCTGTGGTTTTATCTTTCTCTTTTTACACACTGTGCAGTAACAGTCTGATATTAATTTTGTCACACAGTCGATCTCTGTAGTCCTTACCATTCACATAAGTACAGATTTGGTAGAGTTTCATGAGCTGCTCGTCCGAATGTGACTCAGAGTTGCTCTACACGATGACTGCCCAAATGAAGTTATTCTCATTCCTCTTCTGGAAACGAGATGATCCCCATCTCGTCTAGCTCAATGAATGTGTAGACTATTCTGCTTGTAGTTGTAGTACCTCTCGTATCTTTGAGAACATTCTTGCTGCAACTGATGCAAATCACTGAGCTCTTAACCTACGCAAAGAATTTTCGAAGAAATAAACAAATCTTCTAGACACAGCTATTACAAATGTGTCATTCGTTTCAGGGCTCTAGACTTTCCAAAGCAACACGTGTGCAAATATTATTTCTGCACGAATAGAACCGTAAACTCAACAAGTTTGCATTTTGCGCTTTACGAATGTTCTGAAATGAATTGAGAGTTTGGCGTCATTGGCCGGGAGGCCCTTTGCGGGGCTGGTCCAGCCGCCTTGGTGCAGGTCTTGCTACATTCGACGCCACATTGCGCGACCTGCGCCCCGGCTGGGGATGAAATGATGATGAAGACAACACAACACCCAGTCCCTGGGTGGCGAAAATCCCCGACCCAGCCAGGAATCGAACCCGGGCCCGTAGGACGGCAATCCTCACGCTGACCACTCAGCTATCGAGGCGGACACGAATGTTCTATGTGTGTCCCTTTAGTCACGTGACACTTGTCCAAGCGGTATTCAAGTCCATTCCATACCTTACGTAGCAACATACTGTCAATAGTTATCACTCATCACAGTAGTAGTAGTACTGATGCATTCTCTGAGCTATTCCAGTGTTCTTACCCGGGGAGGTACGTAAACACGGTACCCCCAAAGGAAAAATTCACAAGGCGTTGAGTTAGGCGATTTGTGCGGCCAAGGGAGCAGAGCCAGGTCATTTTCATCCCGATCCAGCGATGCTGAAGTTCATCGTTTAGTTCGCGACGAACGTCTACGCTCCAATGAGGGGTTGCCCTTTCCTATTGGAAGAAGAACTTCATGGAATCACCAGTCAGTTGCAGAAACAAACTCAGCTACAATACAGGATGTACATAAAGTCCGGAAACACTTTTAATTATTTGTTGCTCAACAATGAAACATTGTACAGATATCATACACGCCATTTTAAAGAGAAACACGCAACAGCGTAGTTCTGTAATTTGTAATTTGCTGATAGTCAGCGCTAGTCGCAAACATGGCGTGTTCAGGTGCGGAGCGATCTCTTTCTGTCTATTGGAGTTCGACAAAAACACCAGGTCTCACTCCGCGTGACTCTTTTCTGTGGGAACACATTAAAGGTATGGTGTATGTACCGCCTCTACCACGTGATGTAGCAGAGCTCCGGGAGAAAATACGGGAAGCTACTGCCACAGTCGACGATGCCATGCTGGGACAGGTACGGCAAGAATTCGATTATCGTATTGACGTCTGCCGGGTCACTCATGGTTCGCATATCAAATGTTTGCAAAAACAAAAACAAAAAAAAACAAAAATAACTTTCAGAGTTTCTCCACAAAATGCAATATGAATGACATCTGTACAATGTTCAGTTCTTGTGCAATAAATAATTGAAAGTGTTCCCGGACTTTATGAATACCCTGTATATCTAGGTAAGAGGTACCCGTCACAGTCTCGTCACAGAAGAAAAACGGCCCGTACAGCTTCGTTTGTGACACTGCACAGAAACCATTAAACTAACATTAACCTTCCGTGAGAGTTGTTCACGTGCCGCATTTTCATTGGGATTTCCAGTGCCACACACTCTCAGATTGTCGTGATTAATCTCTTCAGGTAAGCGGAAGGTTGCTTCGTTGCTGAATATCAGCTTGGAGCCGAAATGTTCATCGCAAGTGTTTCCTGCATCGTGATGCAAATTTGAAGGCATCGTTCATAATATTCCAGTTTTATTTGTTGCGCGAGCTACTTACGGTAGAGTTTGAAATGTAACCGCGGTCGCAAAAGCTTCCACACAATTTGCTGAGGAATTCCAAGTCCACGACTCGGCCGGACCATCCTCTCCACGGTTGCACCTGGCACAATTACTTGTCCTGTACTGTTCTGTTCACAGAGACAGCCAGTATCGATAAATCGTGAACACGAAAGCACAACGCTTTACTTACATGGCGCCTATTTTGTATAATTGCATCTGAAAGCACGCTCCACTGTTGTAGCAGATAAACACATCGTATATTCGAACACATAGAATTTTTTTTCTTGGCTTGTCGCCAGTTTGTGAAGTCACTCCACTCGCCAGCCGGTGGGCACAAGACAAACTCGGTGAGTTTACGGTTCTATTCATGAGTCAACCATGTTTCTACACGCAATACTTTGGGGATTCAGAACACTGGAAACTAATGAAATATTTGGAGTATTCCTACATTTTCCCTATGGGTAGACCTCTGTTGTAGGTCGTTCAAAATGGTTCAAATGGCTCTGAGCACTATGGGACTCAACTGCTGAGGTCATTAGTCCCCTAGAACTTAGAACTAGCTAAACCTAACTAACCTAAGGACATCACAAATATCCATGCCCGAGGCAGGATTCGAACCTGCGACCGTAGCGGTCTTGCGGTTCCAGACTGCAGCGCCTTTAACCGCACGGCCACTTCGGCCGGCTGTAGGTCGTTTTCTGAGAAAGTTTCTAGAGCAGTTTTGCAAGGAATTTTGTCGGACGTTTTCAGAATTTCTCATTTGTTAACGATTTGCGATTTGTCACTTCTAGCTAAATATTTCTTTCGTTGCAGGGAACAGAAGAGCCGGGCGACCGATGGGGCAACAGCAGCAGCCGTGACATCCAAAGTACTGAACGCCGGATGGGAAAAGAAGAAAAGAGGAGGAGGACAATTTTAACATGTCACATCAGATGAATTCGCAATTGCGAATAACGACTACCACCAGCTGCAGAATGGAATGGCGACAATGAAAATTTGTGCCGGACCGGGATTCGAACCCGAATTTCCCTCTTATCGCGAGTGGTCGCCAAGCCTTTTTTTTTCACGTTAAAAAAAATACTTCTCCAACCATGCTTCAAATTTCAATGAATATATTTCACAAATTAAAGCAAATCCTGGTTCATATATAACATTTAAGTTAAGTTAAATGTAGGTAACACCCGCTGCATTGTCATACAACAAATATTATTTCTGTATTTCTTGAAAGCTAGTAAACTGAACATTATTCTCGCATTACATAAAGAAACAAACACACATCGCAATGGAGAATCGTATTTCCAATCCCCCCGCTGTTCTGTCATCCGGGTATGTCTTCTCGTAAGTATAATGTATCCACCGATTCTTATCTTCCGTTCGTTCTTTCTTCGCATCGATAATTTAACTTCTCTGGACGTTCCAGCTATGCGGGCGCTCTTGAAACGCACTCCATAGGAAGTTAGAGAAATAATGTCGGTATTTCGGATTGTTCACGATCTTTCGTTGTCGTTCCAATAAAAAGGTCCATAAGTCCATTACATTCTTTGAGTCATCTCTGAACAAACAGAGCGACGTCAGGCCTCGAAGCCAAGTTACGGCATTCGTTTGTGCTACGGTCGCAGGTTCGAATTCTGCCTCGGGCATAGATGTGTGTGATGTCCTTAGGTTAGTTAGGTTTACGTAGTTCTAAGTCTAGGGGACTGATGATCTCAGATGTTAAGTCCCATAGTGCTTGGAGCCATTTTGAGTACGTCCCGTCCGGGAAGAATATAATCCCTGGTTAAATGTTGTATTGTCCCATTCGGAGAAAGGGAGCGATCATTTGTGTCGCCAAACGCCACACTTCTGCCGAGGGGCCGCATATAACACGGTGTTCATGGTTGTCCAGAGTCTGGCATTGAGGGCACAATGGTGAATCTGACATGAATGGCATGGAGTCTGGATCGGGTGACATTTTTACAATTAACTGTTAGGAACCACGTTGCACGTGCCCCTGTGTCTTAAGGAAACATGGTGTATCGATCGCCATACCTCTTGCCAATTGGTACGTGGATGCTTCCTCTTAATAGGATTGCTGTGTCCTCCGGTCGTTAGTATCCGATAGATGTCACGCCCCGTTGCATGTCTGGTTTCCGACAGAGCCGTCTGAACAAAGCTGTACTCTGGTGTGTATATGCTGGAGTGACTGGGAAATGTGCTGGACCGCCACTGGCGCCATTCGAGAAACTGGTGCTAGTTCATCTATTAAGATTCCTCTCAGACAATTCTGATGTCGTCTCCACAGTTTTAACACGGTGCTGATATGTATTGCCACATGTGCAAGACCAGGTCCACCCCTACTAAGAGGGAGGGTAAGGGCGCCATATCATACTTTAAACAGTAGACCTGCACTCACAAATGAACTGAACGCCACCGGTATTCGTAGTGCTACCGTCACCGGCATTGGGAGTACTTCACCAAAATGCGGAATTCGTGACGCCAAGTAGGTATTAACACACGTGACCAAGTCGATCATGTCTAATGCCCGTGTGATGTTCCCTCTAACGCCCCTCCTGACTGACTTTAGTAGTCTCTTATAGTTGTACGCCGCTGTGCGACATATGTCGTTGGTAAAAACAATACCTAGGCATTTCAAGGTATCCATGAGCTGTAAGAGTGCTACACATTCTTCTGTTAGTCCAACACCAATATTCATCGCTACAGACTTGTCCAAATTTATACGGCTGCCAGTGACCGCTCCACATTTACGGATCCAATCTAAAGACACGCTCATATCGTTTTCATTCCGTACTATCAGCACCAGGTCATCCGCTTATGAAGGGACATCCTTGTCTGACGGATCTGGCTACGAGTAGAGATTTTGTCGTTCGTCCATTGACAAGCACTTTGGAGGAGGCATTGCTGAGTAGCCGCATTACGACAGTGATAAATGGTCGTGGAAATCGCATGTGTGTCAGGACTTCTGCAAGATAGTCGCGGCTGACTCTATCAAAGGCTTGATCAAAATCTATTGGGCTGGTGCTGCACGGAGGACGATTAAATCGCGATATTCAACAAGCTCCGTCTGGATGTTAGCTCCTCCGAGCGAAGTTTGAACAAGTGAGAGTACTAGGCGCAATACTCTCAGGATGCGTGCTGCTAATAATCTGGTGAATATTTTTAAGTCGCAATTAAGGAGCGTCAGTGGTCGGTAGTTCCGTATGCGTGTACCACCCGATGGTTTGTGTATCGGGATAATCAGCCCCTCCACGAAAGCCGACGGTAAGGGCACGTCAGGAGACATTAATTCGCAGCAGATAGAAGTCCATCGTGGTGCGATCACATAGCTACAGATCCTGTAGAATTCCAGAGGGAGGCCACCTGGTCCCGGCGATTTGTTCACCGCTCCCCTACCAGTGGCCTCCATCGCTTCCTCCTCTGAAGTCTCATCCGTCAGTTGTGCCTCTGCCTCTGGATCAACGGTGCCGAAAATGATATGCGAAGCTTCGTTAATAGCCGCCATATCGGAATCGACTGCGGTGCAAAGTTGAGTGTAATCTTCTACAAAGGCATTGCCTATTTCTTGTTGCGATGTTAGGTGTCTGCCATCATCCGTGTCCAGAGCTCTTCGTTGTCTTTTGTTTTCATTGATGGTGTGATACATCGTTGGGCATTCTAGTGTCTGCCACCTGACCACCGTACCTTCGAGGTGGCTTCGCATGATGGACATAATTTTGGCCTTTGTTCGTTGTGCCGCCCCTTGCTGCTCCGGAGAAGGCATTTTTTCGGCGCATTCCTGTAGCACCGGGAAACAGAAGTCCATCGTCTGACATCGTCACACTGCCTGCTCGCGACCACATGTGATCATTGCACGGCGCAGCGCCGGTTTGGCCCAACCCATTCATCAACTTAAGGCCATGGGATACGACCGAAGACGTCGTTCGCAAGATCTCCAAACATCTTCAATGACGTCTCGACAAGCTGAGTCCCGCAGGGGGGCGACGTTCATTTTCCAAGGACCGCGTCTACGCCACACTTGCTGCCTCTGGGGACTCTAATTCATCTATCCAGATAATTAATTCCTTAACTTTATTTCTCAGTCTTCGAATATCTTGATGCAATAAAGATAGCTGACATTTCACATTGACTGAGTTAACACTGGGTAGAGCTGAAATTTCTGATGATTGTTGAAAATTCTTAACCAACAGCTGTTTATGCTGATGTAACAAGCTAGAATTATGTTTTTTGCTTTCCTTCTCAACCTGGAGATTTGCCTCAATCCTAACCTCTTACAACTTGGTTTCTTTCTGTCCTCCTTACCCTAAAATGGGGTCTTTTCTGAACCCTATAACCACTGGTATTTTATCACTCATGACAGTGCCTCCCACCTTTAACTTTCCGGCTATTTTCCCAGCCAGTTGAGGTGGAGGCCATGCCTACTACAATCCCATCTATTGAGAGAATCAACAGGAACCACACCAGTGTGTGACCCTGCACCTGATGAGCAGCCGTTCCAGCTCCAAATTAAATCTCCTGACAGAATAGTTCAAATGATGTCGGCCGAAGAACAGATACAAACAACAATAGTATGCTTCGATGGTGATGCAATCTTTCCCAAGTCACACTCTATACTGTATCCAGGATCCCTGTCAATACTATTACCTGGCCCACCCACTATAACCACGGTGTCTTCCTTAGTTAAATCTTTGCAAAGTGATCCTAAATCCTCTGTTACCTGCTCCAGACCAGCGCTAGGTTTAAAAAAATTGGTGACCTGGTATTCTGATCTTAGTTCATCCTGCAAAACTTGGCCAACACCTCTTCCATGGGAACTACCTAACAACAACACTTTCCTTCTCTTTACTGATTTCCCTACATTCTCACTTTTCAATTTGCTGCTGCAAGTTTGTCGCGCCCTGTCTACATCTGCAACTGCTTGGGGCTCACCAGCTCCTAACGGAAGCAACAGGTCAAATCTATTTTCCACATTCACCACGAAGCTGTCAAACAAAGTTCTAGGCCTGTTTCTCCTGTTGCCTGTTGCCACTTCCCACCTCTCTTTACCCTTCTCCCTCAACCTGTCAAGATCTCCCCTGCCCTTGTCTAACTCGGCCTGAAGGGCGGCAATTTTCCGCCCCTGTTCTCGTATCTTCGTATCTCTACTACATATCCGACAAAACCAGTGATGTGTCTCATTTACTTCCCCTACTCCCACGCCACTACAGTCACCGACATGGAAAAAACTACAGCACCCGTCACACCATAGCCCCGACCTAACAATTCTACGGCAAGTCAAGCACTTTTCACTCAAGATAAATTTAATAATTTATTAAGAATAAGTCAGTTAAATTACAGATAAACACGAAAATTGATTCCACGAATTTGGCCTATACGCGACAGTATGTAAAAAAAAAAAAAACAACAGTTCAAAGTTTCTGAAACAACGACTTAAACTTTACGCTACTTTCCGGAAATGTGAGTTATATGATACAGGTACGCTACAGTTAAATTGCTGGAGAGAGCAAAAAAGAATTAAACGAAATTCTATAGATTTGCTGTGGCAAACCGTAATCAGTAAATACGACTATAACACGACTGTACGACGTTTTCGTGTTTTCTGTTATATTACGTGAAGAAAATTAGACCTTTAATTTACGCTAAAAAAGCACACTAATACACCTATTTACCGCGTAATCAGTACTAAAGTAAATTTACACATTATACAGCGCAGCAATCAGTCGTCCTTTTTTTCAGATTTTATTACGCAAATCCAGATTTCGGCTAGTGCCTAGCCATTATCAATGCACTATTTTCGGTAGCCCGAACAACACGGAATTAGAAACTAGTGCATTGATAATGGCTAGGCACTAGCAGAAATCTGGATTTGCGTAATAAAACCGGCAAAAAAAGACGGCTGATTGCTGCGATCTATAATTTATAAATCACATGACAGTCGCTGAGTGCACCCACTTTCCTAATGGAAGGCAACCTGACTAAAATAAAAGTTGTTATAATCTCAAATGACTTATCTTTACGAGAACACCAAAACTCGCGCTAGTCGCCTGGCTGCATGGCTGCCAACCTTTGTCTGACGTTTTCAGAATTTCTTTGTTGTTAACGATTTGCGTTAGCTAAATATTTCTTTCGTTGCAGGGAACAGAAGAGCCGGGAGATCGATGGGAGAATAGCAGCAGCCGCGACATCCAGAGTGGTGAATGTCGGACGGGAAAAGAAGAAAAGAGGAAGAGGACAATTTTAACACGTCACATCAGATGAATTCGCAATTGCAAATAATGACTACCATCAGCTGCAGAATGAAATGACGACAGTGAAAATTTGTGCCGGACCGGGACTCGAAAGCGGATTTCCCACTTTTTTCTTTTTTTTTTCATTTTGTTCGGTATTGTTCGTTGCGTTTGGTCTGTGTGAACGTCACAAGACATCCGTACAAGTTCATCGTTGATTCCTTTGCTCAGTTAATTTACAGCGAGCGGACGCCTTACCATTTGGTTATCCGTGTACAGCTCACAGCCAGGCTCAAAGTTCCCTATGTCGTCAATCAAACGTCTACGATCTTCACTGGGACTTCCCCTATGTGTATTCCCGTACAGGTCAGACATTGTGCCTATCAGATAAGTGGCATTGGCAACATCAAGGATGAACTGAGGAAGCTACACCACACGTTTCGCACCAACGCTTATGACAACAGCATTATAAGAAAGGCGAACAAGGCCAACCGGATTAAAACAAGAGAAGAGAAGCTTCCGCTCGTGCGCTTACCGTATGTGAAGTGCGCCAGTGAATGGATAGGCAAGGTCCTCCACCGACGAGGTTGCAAACCGACTTTCCTCAGCAGCTAAAGGATCAACAACATGACGGGTTCCACCAAGGAAGCAGTGAACAATCTAATTACTGCAGGAGTATACGAACTACGCTGTGAGTGGGCTTTAAGGCAGGAAACTTCACTCAAGACATCTCGAGAAAAATAGATTTACAGCGCTTTTCTACAGCTGAAAAGTCAGTTGAAGACCTGGCACAGGAAGAAGGCAGAAAACAAGAAACCAGAAGGGAAGTCTTGAAGGGAAAGAGGACCCTCAGTACGGATCTGGCGCCTTCTGAAGAGCTGCATTCTGTTGAACTTTAAATTAACATTTCCTGAATTTTTTTTAAGTTGATGTACCTTTTCCTCAGAACAGATGATGGCTGGAATTACGAAATTTTCTACACTCATTTCTATGAACCCAATAACTGTTTTCTCAACACCAAATTTTTGGAATTCCGAGTGTAAGCTGAGATATGGCGCAATGTGCTTGGAATTCTGCATGAATTTTATATTACATTTACAGAATTATGATTAAAAACATTAAAATGCTCCTACTCGATGTATTCAAGAAACCCCATGACAGAAGTTTACTATATGCCAAGAGATGATACAGAGAAAATTTTGTAAAAATCTCGTGAACTCTTTCTGAAGAAAAGGTATGTCGCAGTGAATATACCGAAATGAAACTCAGTGAATACAAGTTATTAATTTATTGAATATTCATTTTTACTTGCAAATTTTCACATTAAATTTTGAAAGTGTCCCCTCTGTTGTTGAAACAACAATTTAATTCGTCTAATCATTTTTCCAAACACAAGCTGTAACATTTCTTCTGTAACAGAAGCAGTGAAAGTGGATATTGCAGTTTTCAATTCATCGATGGATTTTGGACGGTTTTTATAGACAGTCGCTTTCGTTCTACCCCAGGAGAAACAGTCAGGCGGTGTTACGTCAGGCAATCGTGGAGGCCAAAGTCCCTGTGAAATTATGCGATCACCAAAATGATCAGCAAGCAGTGACATTGAAACGTGAGCTGTATGCGTGGTTGCACCATCTTGTTGAAAATAACCGTTCAGTATTTCACTTAACACAAGTTCTCCTGTGAATGGGTGCAGAATATCACTGCAGTATCGTTGTCCGTTTATTGTTTCGTTGAAAAACCTAGGCAGGCGAACAATCATACGGCACGCGCGGCTAACAATCATATGGTACTGCAGAGAGACTTTTTGAACACCCCGTACATATATTACTTTTTGAAAATAAAATTTTTAAATTTCATAAAAATGTAAAATATATATACTCAAAGAAATTAAGAGTAAATGTGTTAATTTCATGTAAAGGACAGTACAAAATTTCATTGCCGACTTAGAAATCGTGCATTTGGTCCATCTTTTAAATAGTGTGTGCTTTTCGTGAACGTCTCTCCTTACACCGTGTTTGGAATTTTTTCTTCCCCCTGGACAAACCGATGGTAATTAGTATCCAGTATTGATAACTTCTAATGCTGTTCATCTTTGGTTGTGTGGCGTTTCCAGTGTGTCTGTGTGTCTGTTGCCTTTTGCCGAATTGTGGTTGTTGGCCGGCATAGTGCCCTCTGCCGAAGCAGTTAATTTTCTTGTACAGAGCTCTCTAGCTGTACTGTGCGTTGACGGTGGTTGGGGGGGGGGGGGGGGGAGGGACAGGGGGGTGTTCACCTGGCGAAATATCAGCGATTGTGGCAGAAGTCACATGGCTACATTGTCCCTAAGTTGTTTGAATATAATTAGCTCTTTCCTCGAGAGACATTTTGTAATAAAAAATCAGCCGATTTCTCGATCTGCTTTCGAGTGGTCACGTTACTGCAGTATAATATAATGATACGATAAACGACGAATTGAGTGAATGGTCTTGGTTATATCTACAGACGGAAAAGACGACAGATACAAGATTTGTAATTACCCAGATACCAGCGGCACGTGCGGTCATGCACCATCAGTGACAACTGGACGATCTTCATGAGTGCTCTCCACTTATCACAAGGAGAAAAATATATTTGCTCGCTAGATAGTCGTTTTGAATCGAGGCGCGACAGCTATACAGATGTTAAGCAAGTAACTTGTGACCTCGACAACATTCAGTGAATGCTTTAATGAGTCTGTGGTAACGTTATTGTCATGAAGCAAGAGAAACTTTCTTTTTGTCAGCGTTCCACGTGGCGCTTATACTCCTGGAGCCGAATGCGCCAGGTATGGAGTTCGTATTCACGTCCGAACAGCCAGATTCAGATTTCCACTCTGTAAGCTCCTCCCTTATTAACCAGTCTGCGGATATAATTCTGCCCCTCCTCGCTATCGTGTGGACAGCACAGGGAGTTAGCTGTTCACAGATCGTAGCACCCTCTTCTGTCAGGTTCAGGAAGGATCTGTGGCGAGCGCACGTTAACAAAGAAGTCGTCAACTACGGAACAAATGATAGGTACCAGTATACGTTTATTTTATCGGTTCCCTCTTACTGCCTCAAAACGTCCATCGTGACATCTACATATTTCTGTGAAACCATGGTTGCCACCAGCATACCGATACCCCTACACGTAATACAAAGAGTGCCGCCTGCTACCAAGCGCGAACAACCTTCCAGACAATAGCCAAGCGTCCACACACGGACTCTCTCTCTCTCTCTCTCTCTCTCTCTCTCACACACACACACACACACACACACACACACACTACCAGCACACAGGCGCGCGCCAAAATACGCCCGTTGTTCAAACCAGACACACGCAGTAACATTCCCTTGAAGTTACTCAACAGTACGTATACAATTTAAATAAACTGATCCAAATCTCACGTACAAAGGTACATTTTGCAATAAAATGACATAAAATTGGAACATCTGAGACACTTGTACAGAGGTCGGACAAAAATACTCAAACGCCGGCAGCAACGGATGCTTGAACGTAAATGCAGGTGCTATCCGAGCCTGCAGGTTGCGCTGTTGTATCCGATCACGAACTGCACCTGTGCAATGTCGTTCACCCTTTACTTACTGTAATTGTAAAACATATAAAATCAGGATTCAAAACTCTCACTTTAATACATAATGAACTGTTATTCAATTAATAGAAAATTATTTTATTCAAAAATGGTACAAAGTCATTAAAATTCATAAAATGTTCACAGGACTTTTAAGTCCCGACAGAATTATATAGGCGAAGGAAATTAAGGGACTGAAAAGTGCCAAAACAATCACGCAGCTAGGATTATTGCTTCTTATGATATAAAAACTGTTCTTTTTTCATTTACAATAAAATATTACGCTCTGAACACTATCATTGGGGTCTATATTCTACCTTTGGAAATGATCCAAGTTCACATGTCCCTCTTGAATTGACAAATATCTGACAGCAAGATCCTGTTTTCTGAAAATATACGTCGTTTGGTACCATTCTTCTTCTTGCAGTTGAAAAAGGAGAATTTTGATCATTTTTGGGCCTTCCCCGTTTTTTCGAAATTTGCTTTCGAAGTGTAAGTAGACCAAGCGTAATTCTACACTTGACATCAATCAATGAAAGCGTCCGTTTCAGGTCACAGTGTCGAATATGTCAGTTGAGAAGGGTTACTTCCACCGTTGCAGAAAACAGTCTGTATCAAAAGCTTTTTGATTTTCTGTCTGTTTCATAAAGAGACGTCACCATGTAAGTTTATCTACGCCACCCATATGTTCATTATAATCTTGCACTACTTTCAGTGTCCCCACTTCAACCTTTGTTCCATCTTTCTGTGTTTTCGATGCACCGCAAACTTTCAGTCCACGATAATTTGAAAGTAATTGAACTGCAAGATCGTCATTCCATACTCCGTAAAGTACGAGGGCAAGTCAATTATTATCCGCAAAGTAGTTACAAAATTTTATTGTAATCAAATAGGAAACTTACAAGAACATCATTTTTCGACATAATCTTCTTGCGTTTCAACGCACTTGGTCCATCTTTGTTCACGCTTCCTGATGCCCTCACAAAAGAACGTTCTCGGTTGAGCTGCGAGCCAGGAATGCACCGCTTCTTTCACTGCTTCGTCCAAGGTAGAGGACCAAATAAATTATAGTCAGGAGGGGCAAGATCAGAACTATATGGAGGATCATTCAGTACTTCAAATTTGAGTTTCTGGAGCGTTTCAGCAGTGTGGACAGCGGTATGGGGACGGGCATTGTCGTGCAACAACACAACGCCTTTTGACAGCAATCCTCGGCGATTACTTCCTACTGTAGGCTTTAGCCTGGCAGTAATCATCTCACTCTAACGTACACTGTTTATTGTTGTGCCCCTTTCCCCATAATGTTCCAGTACTGGACCTTGCGCGTCCTGCGGACGGTTGGGTCTTGAACTTTTTCTTTCACGGCGAATTTGGATGTTTCCATTCCATACTCTGCCATTTACTCTCTCCGGCTCGTAATGATGGATCTGTGTTTCGTCACCAGTAATGATCCTGTCTAAGAAGTTTTCCCCTTCGTTACCACAGCGATTCAATTTTTTTTTGCAGATGTCCAAGGGCGTTTGTTTATGCAACTGTGTAAGTTGTTTTGAGACCCGTCTTGAACAAACTTTATGAAACCCAAGTCTGTTGGGGATGATTTCGTACGAAGAACCGTGACTAATTTGCAGACGATGTGCCACTTCGTCAATAGTTGATCGTCTGACTAAGAGAATCATTTCACGTGAACGCTCAATGGTTTCTTCATTTGTGGCGGTAAATGGTCGTCCGGCTCCTTCATCGTGCGTAACACTTGTGCGACCATTTCGGGATTTTTCAATCCATTGGTAGACTCTCCGTCGTGGATAAACACTGTTCCCATACTGTAACGAACGTCCTCGATGAATTACGGCCACTGATACGCCTTCCGACCACAAAAAACGGATCACTGAACGTTGCTCATCTTTGGTTCAAATAGACAGCGGAGCAGTCATGATTAACAGCACGACAGCAATATCCGAACTAACCTGGCAGCTTGAAAATTGCAAAGATACAACAACAAATAAACAAAGCATGCGTCATCAACGTAAAACGACAGCACTACAAAAATAAACAAACATATAACTAAATTGCGGATAATAATCGACTTACCCTCGTACAAACACATACATGAAGAGATACAGTTTGAACACTTACTTCATTGTCTGCCTCTTCCTCATTAGCACTTAGTTCAAGTTCTGTAACATTTTGTGAAGTACTAGCACAGGCCAGAGGTTTTGCATTATCATTCCGCGGAGTACGACGCATCATTCCATCTTCACTGTCATCACTATATTCAGATGATGTATCAATATCATCTGGGAGCCGGCCGTTGTGGCCGAGCGGTTCTAGGCGCTTCAGTCTGGAACCGCGCGACCGCTACTGTCGCAGGTTCGAATCCTGCCTCGAGCATGGATATGTGTGATGTCCTTAGGTTAGTTAGGTTTAAGAAGTTCTAAGTTCTAGGGGACTGATGACCTCAGATGTTAAGTCTCATAGTGCTCAGAGTCATTTGAACCATCATCTGGGAAATTTTCTAGTTGAGTACCAATTTCTTCGTCTGTAAGACCTCTTCTGCAATAGGTAGCTATAGCCTGAAACAAAACAAAATCTTACTAAGTTCTTTAAGTGATGTACTATTTGTGTTGTTTTTTATAAAATGAAATCTTTATTGTCCTCAGCAAGGATATTATTTACAAAAGATCCCGAAAGCAGAAAGAGCTATAAATATCAAAGGAAAGCAACGAAAAGTCAATATGACCTCAGCTTGTGAGGTCACTGCCCTGGACCTAAGGGTCTGCTAAGAGCCAGTCACATTTTATGTTATAACTGAACATTACAAGGGTACTATACTGAATCTTATCCAAATTAACATTATTATTATGTATAAAGGTAACTCCACAGAAATCTTTATTCACCTCCGTTCATATACAGCCATTTGCTGTATTGCTTTTCACGTTCCAGGCTGGTGTACAGGCTTCGGAATGGCATGTAGGCTGTGCTGTACTGACATTCAGCGTAGGGAGCACCAACTGTACTCAGTGGGATCTTTCAGTCCCTACAGGTCTAACGGGCTGTTGAGTTACGTAACTTCTAAGTCCCGCCAGTAAATAAAGGGTTAATACGTACGTTGCAAGTGTCAGTCGCGATCAGAACAGTGCTATGAGTGCATTATGGTTCAAATGGCTCTGAGCACTATGCGACTTAACTTCTGAGGTCATCAGTCGCCTAGAACTTAGAACTAATTAAACCTAACTAACCCAAGGACATCACACACATCCATGCCCGAGGCAGGATTCGAACCTGCGACCGTAGCGGTCGCTCGGCTCCAGACTGTAGCGTCCAGAACCGCACGGCCACTCCGGCCGGCCAGTGCATTATGCCGGAGCTTGGTTGGCACAATACCAGCTCATCTACATCGATCTCTCCAAACTACTGTGAGGTGCATGGCAGAGAGTACGTCTCACTGTACAGTTATTAGGGGTTCTCCTTGCTCCACTCACGTATGGAGCACGGGGAGAGTGATTGTTTGAATGCCTCTGAGCGTGCAGTAATTATTCTAATCTTATCCTCACGATATCTAAGTGAGCGATACGCAGGGGTTGTAGTATATCCCTAGAGTAATCATTTAAAGCCGGTTTTTGAAACTTCGTTTATAGACTTTCTCGGGATAATTTACGTCTGTCTTCAAGAGTTTGCCAGTTCAGTTATTTCAGCATCTCCGTCGAATCAAACAAAATTGTAACCATTCGTGCTGCCCTTCTCTGTATACGTTCAATACAACCTGTCAGTCCTCTCTGGAACCGGTCCCTCACACTTCTGCAGCATTCTACCAATAAACCGAAGTCTGTCACCTGCTTTACCTACGGCTGAACCTATGTTCCATTTGATATCCCCATAAGCTGTTACACCCAGTATTTACCCAAGTTGATTGATTCCATTTGCCACTCACTGACATTTTTTTCATAGAATGCTAAGTGTTTTCTTTTTGTGAAGTATACTATTTCACGTTTTGAAACGTCCCCTTAGAAAATTAAGAATTGTAGTGCTGGTAAAACTCTTACGTTATTTAATTTTCAAACAGCTGAGCAAAACTAAATGTACCGAGACTGTTTTATCTTTACTTATTCTGATCATATCTAAACTGACACACAATATTTTAGCGCAACGCAATCTGACTTCCAATAATCCGTACAAAAGAATGGCCCTGACTAACAATAACCTATACCCTTGATGAATCACTTACCTCACAAAAATCTTCGTTACTCGAACTACTGCAATACAGCGAGCGCCAATACTGCCAACTAAATAAAGGATTCTAACTACTGAAGGCACTAACTGCTGACAGGCATAGTTAGCAAATGAAAGATTTTGATAGAGAACAAACAATGTATTTACCTTGGTAGTAAATATATATATTTAATTATATATATATATATATATATATATATATATATATATATATATATATATATATATATATTCGTGATATCCAGCTTTACAAATTTCCTTTTTCTGACGGAGACGTCCAGATCGTTCACTCATAGTAATCTCTGAAAATTCTGGCATCTCTCTCCCCACATCCACCACTGCTTGCGGCTCACCTCCAATAGCCCAACACTACTGGCTGTTCACATTCAACTGCCCAACACTGCACGATTAACTTCCAACGACGAGTCCAACCAGCCACAGACTGCACACAGCGCAGTCAGTGATATTAATACAAATGGTTCAAATGGCTCTGAGCACTATGGGACTTAACTTCTGAGTTTCATCAGTCCCCTAGAACTTAGGACTACTTAAACCTAACTAACCTAGGGACATCACACACATCCATGCCCGAGGCAGGATTCGAACCTGCAACCGTAGCGGTTACGCTATTCGAGACTGAAGCGCCTAGAACCGCTCGGCCACTCCAGCCGGCGATATTAATACAGAGCGCTACGTGGCGTTACCAACATAGAAACCTAAACAGCCTACTTACAGTTGCTGAGCATTTAAATTAAGCTGCCAATCTTAACACCAATTTGAAATCTTGTCAAGATCTAACTGGACATTTGTGGAGCTTTTTCGGACAGTACTTCATTATACCTAACTGTATCACCTGCAAAAAGTCTTGGGTTGGTGCTAAAAGTGTCTGCGACGTCATTAACTTTATTACATTAACAAGTCGTTGCCAAAGGTGGAAGAAAACATTAACTGACAGAAAAAAATCCTACCCCCACTGGGGATTGAAACCGGATTCCTTGGATGTGTAGTGTAGCACTTAGCAACATGGCCATCACATGTGTTGAGCCGGCTGCGAAAAATTTCAGTGTATATCTCTGCCACTGACTTATATCACAGGACAGGTTAAACAGTTTCATAGCCGGCCGCTGTGATCGATCGGTTCTAGGCGCTTCAGTCCGAAACCATGCTGCAGCTACGGTCGCAGGTTCGAATCCTGCCTCGGGCATGGATGTGTGTGTGATGTCCTTAGGTTAGTTAGGTTTAAGTAGTTCTAAGTCTAGGGGACTGATGACCTCAGATGTTAAGTCCCATAGTGCTTAGAGCCATTTGGACCAAACAGTTTCATAAATAAAAACCGTGACCTTCGGCCCGAAACAGTTTCTTCGTCGGATGCCTTCATAGTCTGGCATGCAACTGCTAACTAAGAAAGTGATTCAGCTGGCACGGAGAACGCGTGCACCACTTTGAGCAGTGTTACTTCCGCGCGTATGTTCACAACAGGCGGCTCCGCCGTAATGCACAGAGAGGACCTCACATACCAGCACGCACTGCGGCGAGCGGTGAGTCACACAGAATGGCGAGTGAAGCCTGACAACTGCGGCAGGTAGCAATTTCCCGTCCTCGAGCCAACGGGGAAACATACGGTGCTCTACACGTTCGAGGATCACGCCGCCACCGGGAAAGGCGCGAAGATTACCTTAGCTAAGGTCGGACTGGGAATGGACGGAGAGGGCTTCTTTTGGAAGGACCCATCGTAGCATTTCCCTTAAGCAGTTTAGTGCAGCTGTGGAAATCACAAATCTGGATGGGCCGACAAATATGTGCCCAGTGCGTTAGACGCTTCGGTCAGTGTGTGTGTGTGTGTGTGTGTGTGTATGTGTGAGGGGGAGAGAGAGAGTTCCAAACAGAAACTGAATTAACTGCAGGAAACGTACATAACTAGGATGATCAGAACGTGTGTCGGTGTTAATTGTTTAATTAATTATAAGTACCACAGATTACGTGCAAGATTTATATCGAAATATAGTAAGTTTGCAGGCTACGTGTACATCCAGTACATCTAGTGCTTGCATATATGGTCTCAAACTGACCAAGTACAGATTAACAAACATACCACAATGGTTTGAATCTAACAAAAATGAACGTATTAGTATTGTCAACACTCATGTAACCAATGAAACACAAATTTTACAAAAAGAACTGTAGGAGAAAATTAAAGATACCAATGGAGAAAAGGGCATCAGCTATATCAGTGTCAAGAGCTCAGACAGCAAGTCAAGCACAGAAGGAATTATATATACATAGAAAGAGAGAGAGAGAGAGAGAACGGCATTCCAAGGAAAATGAACTTGAATGCAATATTATATGGAGGAGCGACAGTTGAAGATGAGATGAAATGAGATGAATGATGTAACGCTGCAAGAACAGTTTCACAGAGCACTGAAAAAACTAAGTCGAAACGAGTCTGCTGGGGTAGACGCCATCCCCTTAGTATTGTTGAAATCCTTGCAAGAGGCAGCCATGACTAAACTATTCACCTTTTTATTTTATCCACTTTGTATGCAAGATACCCTCAGATTTCACGAAAAATATAATAATTCCTATTCCAGTGAAGGCAGGTGCTGTCAAGAATGAATACGAGCGATGCGACAGTGTAATGAAGCATGGTACAAAATACTGACTCGAATAATTTATAGGAGAATGGAAAAACTTGTGGAAGACAGCCTCAGTGAAGATCAGTTTGCGCTCTGGAGATATGTAGGAGGGAATACCAACCTACGACTTATCTTACAAAAGAGGTTGAAAAAAGGTAAATCTACGTTTACAGGATTTGTAGATTTAAGCAAAACTGTTGACAATGTTGACCGCAATACGTTCTTTGAAAGTCTGAAGGTATAAGAGACAAAGTACAGGGGACGAAAGGTTATTGACAACTTGGCCAGAATCAAGATGACGAAACTGCTGTTCTCTCAGAAAGGGCAAAGGGTGTGAGACAACAGTTGAACGGAGTGGATATTGTCTTGAAAAAGGGTATAATATGAGAATCTGACAGAGTAAAACAAGGGTAACTGATGTAGTTGAGTTACATCAGAGAAGCTGAGGGAATTCTGTTAGAAAATGAAGCAATGAAAGCAGGAGAAATGGTTTACTGTGTGTGTGTGTGTGTGTGTGTGTGTGTGTGTGTGTTGGGGCGTACGGGCGCTCAACGTCGAGGTCATCAGCGCCCTTACACACATTAAAGGGAACGAATGTGGAATGGTTTACTGTTTGGGTAGCAAAACAACTAATGATGGCTGAAGCAGAGACAATATAAAATGTACACTAGTAAAGGCAAGAATAGCATTTCCCAGAAAGGGAAATTAGTTAATGTCGAATATAAATTTAAGTGCTGGCAAGTCTTTTCTGAAGGGATTTGTCTGGCGTGTAGCCTTGTACGGAAGTGAAACTTTTGCGATAAGCATTTGAGACAACAAGAGAATAGAAGATTTTCGAAACGTGGTTTTAGAGAAGAATGCAGACCATTAGGTTCGTATATGGAGTAACTAATAAAAAGGTACTGATCCGAATTGCAGAAAAAAAGAAATTTATGACCAAACTTGGCTAAAGGAAGCGATCAGCTGACAGGACACATCCTAAGACATCAAGGCATAGTCAGTATCAGGTAATGGAATAACTGTGGGAGGGTAAAAACTGTAATGGTGAGCAACCTTGAATACAAATCAAATGGATGTAGATCACGGTAGTTACTGAGACATGAAGAGCTTTCACAGACTAGAGTAACGTGGAGAGTTGCATCAAACCAGTCTTCGCAGATAAGACAACAGCAACAAATATTTTCTACTGTATTACGCTTATCGCAAATTTTTAATCAAAAATTTCTCTACAGAACGGAATGGGATGTATAGAGAAACTGATTTCAGATTATATTTAAACTTTGCTGCCTATTAGAAATTTTATATTAGAGGACAAATGATCAAAGAATTTTGTAGTTGCTCATCAGTCTCCTACTTGAGCCACTAGCAGCTGTAGTAATAAATAACGATGTTTCTTCATCTGCTAGTGTTTGCAGCTGTGAATATTATTATCCACTGTAATTCATTAGTTAACGTTTTTATCCGTACATACTCTGCTGTAACAACAGGTAACGCCGGAAACTATTGGTAGAAAACAATTAAAAGCCCTTCCATTTGAAAGTCCTTGAGAAACTGCCATTCAATCAATATTTGCATTCCACCAGTCCAAGAGCTTGGTGGATTTCTCATCCCTTGCCTTTTTGCTATTTTATGATAGTATGTTAATCCCTGTACCATGCCGCTCGACACCCGCTACTAAAAATTCCAGTGATGTCACACACAGACGTTTTGAAGGATGGGTCACATGCATAATTTAATCAATTATTAACGTTCATCTGGTCATGACACAAGCCACAAACTTGTAATGGCTTGTGAAACAGAATAACAAATAAAATAATATCAAAAAATGAACGAATACAGTATTACAGAAATTTATGTTATGATGAAGACAGTTGGGAAAGCTACTTTTATAAAGACTGATAATACCTCTGCAGCTCAAATAAACATAAAAGAATTAAAAGCAACCATATATGTAACAAAAAATAGAAAAGGTAGTAGCCTATATGTAATTAATGCTGCATTAATCAAATACATAGATATTATTTTGGAGTTTTGCTTCCTCCATTTTTTAAATACGAGTTGAAAGAACAATGGAAGACAACTGAAGTTACCTCTGTATTTAAAAAATGCAACAGCAAAGACACAGGGAATTATAGAGGCATAAGTTTACTGAAAGCAGGATATAAAATTTATGGGAAAATTCTTAATCAAAGATTGGAAACCACTGTAGATACAATAATTACAGAAGTTCAAAAAATGGTTCAAATGGCTCTGAGCACTATGTGACTTAACAAATTACAGAAGAACAATCAGGCTTCAGGAAAGAATGTTCGTATAATGATAACATATTTTCTATAAGAAGACAGATTATTGAAAAAGTCAGGAACAGACATTTATAGTTTATTGATTACGAGACAGCCTGTTATAAGGCAAAAGACCCCATTTGCGTAAATATTAGAAATAAAAAATTTTCCTAAACACTTCATTAATATCATAAAGAGTTTACATCTAAATACAAAAATACTTACAAGTTCAGGTTTGAAAAGTCAAATGAAATTTTAATACACCATGGTAATCAACTTTATTTAATTTATATATTAATGATATAGTTATGAGATGAAAAGATGAAATAGAGTTAGGAATTAAAATAGGATCCCAGATACCATCAAATACTATACTACATTCTGATGACCAGATAACTATACAGGAAACAAAAGATAATTTACGAAGAACAGTATATAGAATGAACCAAAATGCAATATACTACAATTTAATTGTATCTGCAAGTAAGACAATAATAATGGCTTTCAAAGCGATGAATACAGCCAGATAGAAAAAAATAATCAATCAGAAAATTTTAGAACAAGTATTCCACTGCAGTTATCTAGGATGTAATGTTAGTTTTAACTGTGAGAAAGACATTGAGATGAAGGTTAATAAATTTCAAGCTATCTGCCAAACAACTGGAAGAACTTAGGGAAAAAATAGAAAGGAAATACAAATGAAATTCTACAATGTTACAGCTGCGCCTATTCTTGTACAGGGTTCCTAATCGTAACAGAGAACAGAAAAACCACCAATACAGGCAGCAGAGATGAAGTTTGTGAGATACGTAATAAAAGGGATAAAATAAGGAATGTAACAATAAAATCTTTTCAGGTGTTGACAAGATACCAGAGAACGGACTCAAATGGAAAGATTAGTTAATAGAATGATAGAAATCAGATTTCCACAAAATTATGGATTATCAGCTGACTGGAAAGAGAGAACTAGGTAAACCAGATAGAGGCAGATGGATGATACTGGTCGGAGCAGCAGTGCGGGATTAGGCGAGCGGCCTAAGGCGCTGCAGTCATGGACTATGCGTCTGGTCCCGGCGGAGGTTCAAATCCTCCCTCGGGCATGGGTGTGTGTGTTTGTCCTTAGGATAATTTAGGTTAAGTAGTGGGTAAGCTTAGGGAATGATGACCATAGCAGTTAAGTCCCATAAGATTTCACACACATTTGAACATTTTTTGGTTGGAGCAGGTGACTGTAGCACCCTAATGCTTGGAAGGAGATGATGGCAAATAAGCAATGAAATTCACATGAAATAAAAACAAAGATAATGGTATGTAGTCGAAATAAATGAGGCTATGCTCATGGCATTAGTTTAGGGGCTGAGACGCTAAACACAATAGACGAGTTCTGCTATTCTGGCAGCAAAATAAATGATGGCCAATGAAGAGAGAATAAAATAAGCAGACTGGCAACAGCGAAAAAAGCGTTTCTGAGAAAGAGAAATTTGTTGACATCGAATAAAACGACGGATTAGTTAGTATGGAACTCCCTGAGCTATCATGGGATCGTCCATTTGGTAATGGAGGGAAGAGTGGAGTTTACAAATTGCTTATGCAGAGGTGGAGAGTTTGCGCCAAACTGTTGCACCACCACGGATTCGCCCGGGCGACAAAGTGCTCCTCCAACAGTACAGCAGAACGACGCCGTGCGGGAAGAACCGACCGTTGGCTCGATACGCTCTGGAGCGAGACCTCGTATTCAGGACGCAAGAACATTCATTCGGTACACTAATGATACGGAAGAGCCCACCAGCTTCTCTGAAAGCCGAAGCTGTGACGCCTTACAGCGCCGCCAGGGGTTTCCAGATCAGCTGAAGGAGCGGGTAAACCAGGGTGAATGAGGTCACAGTGGCCCACTTGACTATGCCCGGCCGCCCGCCTGCTTACCTGGGTGGTTAAGTGCTTGCCTCGCAAGCAAGTGGGCCAGGAGGCGCTACCGCTAGAACTTCAAAAACTTCCTGCTGATTGCACTGAAGACAGCAATCGGCAGAGTCCTCCCCAGCCTGTGACCCTCAGCACTGACAGCAGCCACCCCACCACACTCACCACAAGAAGAAAGTGTGCACTGAAAGTGAATACGTGAAACAGAGAAGATGAAGTGTTTCTCCTCTGGCCTCAAATAGTCAAGCATAGCATTCTAAAGTGTTTCTTCACAGCAAAATCAGTGTTACAAAGTGCTCCCAACTTAACATCTGTCATGCTCACATCCAAATCAGAGTCAAATGTACGTCCAATAGTACTACCAGTGTTTTCTAAAAGTGTGTTTGTAAAAAAAGGCAACAGTCATTTCCTGTCATGCGATGCTGCATAACATCCACGTATACGTCATTATTTGTACTATATTGTTTAGGACACAAGCATTACTTCGTGAAAAGTGCCTATTACACATAAAAATTGAATGGTTTCCTTTATTATTTGCTTTATAAAATTTATACTGTTTACTCACACTCTCCTCTCTGCTTCTCTTATATAATATGACGTTGTTTTTCTTTTTTCTTCAATTTACCTTTCAGTTTGTATTATTATTATGTGCGTATGAACCCTGTCGGATCACGCATTACATTTATAATTCGCCTTTCTAACAGCACATATAGCTTTCATTCTTTCGCTATGTGCTTTCTTCCTTTCTTCTGGCCGCCCGTTGTGGCCGAGCGGTTCTAGGCGCTTCAGTCTGGAACCGCGCGACCGCTACCGTCTCAGGTTGGAATCCTGCCTCGGGAATGCATGTGTGTGATGTCCTTAGGTTAGTTAGGTTTAAGTATTTCTATGTTCTAGGGTGCTGATGACCTCAGATGTTAAGTCCCATAGTGCTCAGAGCCATTTGAACCATTTGAACCTTTCTTTTGGTCCCTGATCTTTTAGGGATTTCATTCACTGCCTTTACTACCCATCTGTCTATCTTCTGACAGTAAAGTTTCCTGTCTTTGATGTCCGATGTTCCCAACTGTGACTTTTCCAAGTCATATTTGACTTCTTCTATCCATGGAATGTTCTTCAGTTTTGCAGCGTATGTCAAAAATCTTTTAAGATGGGAGTCTGTGAAGGTGTCCATGGAATTGCAGCCTTCGTTTCCTGATACGTGCGGCAAGGTTCGACAGTTCTTCTGTTTCTTTGCGCGATTTGAGTCTATATCCCTTTTCTGTTTTATCTGGTCCCAGCATTTTCCTCGTGATCTTTCTTCTCTCCTTAAAGATCTTCTCCAGATATCCTTTTCTGTTAAATACCAAGGTTTCGCTCACGTACAGCATTTCAAGTTTAATCACTGTATTATAATGTTTGATCTTCGTATGAATGGACACACATTTCTTGTTTTAGATTTCACGCGTTCTCCCATATGCTCGTTTGAGCTTTTGTAACTGATCTTTCCGTGCTTCCTTTTCCAACTCTGTTGGTTCTATGATCTCACCGAGATATTTGAAGTGTGAAACTCGTTTGATCTGCCAGTATTTTGTGTTCAGTTCCTGAATGTCGAATTTAGTGCAAATGAACTTGGTCTTCTCGAATGAAATTTGTAGTCCAGTTTCCTCAGCGCATTCGTTGAGGACTTCAGTCTGCTTGATCGCTGTATTTTCGTAGGCCGCTAGTGTCTCTAGGTCGTCTGCTAAAGCTAAACAACTGGCCTTGATGTCATCATTCTTTCGTCCTAGGTGAAAGAGTTTCCAGTGGTCCTGGATTTTCAATTCTTTCTCCCATTCTCGGATGACTTTATCCGCAACAAGGTTGAAGAGCAGTGGTGACAATCCATCACCTTGTCGCACACCGGTCATTATCTCAAAGGGCTCTGACAGTTCGCCCATGAATTTCCTTGATGAGTCTTAATGTCTTTCGATCAAGTCCTTGTTCTTCTACGATGTTAAAGAGGGACTGTCGATCGACCGAATCATATGCCTTCTTGAAGTCGACGAACATACAGATGATCGAAGAGCTTCGGGTTACTCTATATTTCAATAGCATTTTCAAATTGAAAATTTGTTCAACACAAAAACGCCCCCGTCGGAAACCGGCTTGATAGTCACCAATTTTGTTTTCAAGCTGTTCTTGTGTTCTTTGAAGAAGTCACGCGGATAGAATTTTGTAGGTGACCTCAAGGAGAGAAATCCCTCTGTAGTTATTGACATCTGTTCTGTCACATCTCATCTGTAACGGATGGATGAGTGCACATTTCCATTCTTCAGGTACCTTTTCTGTTTTCCAGATGTCTATGTTGACTTGTGTGAGCTCCTGAAGTGTATTTAGGCCTATATGTTCTTCAGTAGTTCTGCAACTATACCATCTTCTCCAGATGCCCTGTTATTCTTGAGTCTGAAGATGTGTCTATGGATTTCTTCTTTGGTAGGTGGTGGAGATTCTGGACTTATTTGTGCGGGAGTCTCTTTGGGCCATCTTGATGTGGGCTCCTGGCAATTGAGTAGCTCTGAAAAATATCGAGCCAATTCTCTACAGTTATTTCGGTTGGTCAGCGCGAGTTTGCCGTCTGGTTTTCGGGAGTTCTGTAGGGTGTATCCTCGAATCCTCCCTGCGAACGTCCTGTAAAAGTCTCGAGTATTGCGATCCCGGAAGTCTTTTTCTATCGAGTCCAGCTGGTCCTCCATGTGCCTCCTCTTTGTTTGTCTGATAATTTTTGAGGCTTCCTTTCTGGTCAGAAGATAATTTTGTTGAGTCTCCAGTGACTTCTTAAAGTTATATTTCTGGAAAGCACTCTTTCGTTCTTCCAGTGCTTCTTCACATGCGAAGTCCCACGACGGGTGTTTCGTATTCTTCTCAGTGGTACTGCCTGTTTGGCTCTCTTGATTATCTTGTTATGGAATTGATACCTTTTCCTATTCTTATTTTATGTTGCTTTCTTTGATCTTTTTGGTGTAGAACTTTTGAAGATGAGTTTTCTTGTGATGGATACTTTTCGGAGTAAATTTCACTTTGATCCGCACTAGATACTGGTCAAAGTCACTGTCGGCTGCTCTCCGGACCTGCACGTCGTGAATTTCCTTCTGTGAAGGGAGTGTGATGGCCACGTGGTCGATCTGATATTCTCCGAGAGACCGTATAGGAGATCTGCAAGTCTTCTGTTTTCGAGGATGTTTCCTCAGGGCGGTGGACATTATTTTCAGATTTTTCTGTTGGCACAGTTCATTGAGTCTCATACCATTCTTGCTGGTGAATTTATGGGCCGGGAATTTGCCTACGGTCTTTTAGTATTCCTTTTCTCTGTCAATATGTGCATTGAAGTCGCCTAGTAATGTCTTTGTACCTACCTTTGGGACTAATGCCATAATCTTCTCGAGTTTAGACCAGAACTGCTCTACCTTCTGCAGATCTCCCTTATTTTCAATGTTCGTGGGTGCATGTACATTAATCAGTGTGTATTGTTTGTTTGCACATTGTATGCGCATTGTCATTACTCTGTTACTTACAGGGGTGACTTCTTTAACCGAATCAACTATGCTCTTGTGAACGACAAATGCCATACCCAGGTGTGGGGTGCCACCTCTTCCTATTCGTTTGTCTGTTTTACTTTTGAAGATACGGTAATTACCATAGTCTAGTGAGTTTTCATCTGTAAAGCGTGTTTCCTGAAAAGCTAGTATCTGTACCTTTCGTCTACCTAATTCTGATGTTAAGATGTGTGGTTTACCTGGTTGTCGTAACGTGTTGATGTTGAAGGTCCAGATGTAAGTGGGTCTCTTTGATGGTAGTTTGTCAGAGAACTCCGACTTTCTCTGTGATCGTGGTAGCCCATGTCCCACAGAATCCGAAGACCTAGTTGCCGTCCGTTGATGGGTGGACTGGTTACGACCTGGCGTACTTCTATTGCTATTCTCACGAATCACAATTGCTTGTAATCGAAGATTTGTACAGTGTTCCTGTGGTGTCACCGCCAGACACCACACTTGCTAGGTGGTAGCCTTTAAATCGGCCGCGGTCCATTAGTATACGCCGGACCCGCGTGTCGCCACTGTCAGTGATAGCAGACCGAGCGCCACCACGCGGCAGGTCTAGAGAGACGTACTGGCACTCGCCCCAGTTGTACAGCCGACGTTCATAGCAATGGTTCACTGACAAATACGCTCTCATTTGCCGAGACGATAGTTAGCATAGCCTTCAGCTACATTTGCTACGACCTAGCAAGGCGCCGTATTCAATTGATAATTAATATTATGAAGCATGTACCGTAACGAGAGATGTTCTACAATTGTGGATTAAAGTTAAGTATTACATCATCTACGTACTTTATTTACAATTCTCAAGATATTGTCCTGTTCCAGACCTCACGCCAGTCAGCGTGTAATTAAACGCGTGCATTTCGGCCTCCTCTAGCAACACAGTGTTGGCGCTTCTGCCAACACTACAGTTCCCACTGGGAGTTTAGGACCAGGGATTGCTAGTTCCCGGAACGTAAGATGTGCAGCCGTACCTACTAGGTAAACAGACGGTGACCGCTCTGCCGCTGAATTCAAGTCAGACACAAGGTGGATTTCAGTTTGTAGTATATGTGAAAATTTTCTTTCACTTCTGCTCCATCTGTCATGCTAATGTTTTCTCTCATACTATCCCACCCAACAGTGCTGATTACAGGAAAATATCAAAGCAGCATGCACAATGTGCCAGTGGCACCATAAAGTGCATCACATACACAAATCGGAACTCATAATCAATTATATGTTGACGCTAGATATCAATTATTATTCCGGTCCTGCAGTGGTTTATCCACAAAAAAGACGATAAATGGCCATAGAAACTGGTTCGAGGAACAACAATAAGGGAAGAATCAAAAAAGAGAAGAATGTACTAACGAAAAACTGTAAAAACGACAGTAATGTTATCAACTGTAGGAATATAAAGCTTAATAGAAAGAAATGATTAAAAATATATAGTTGTTAATAATTTAAATAAATATATATGGTTACAAAAAAAGGTGCGATTCCCGGCCGGGTTGGGCATTTTCTCCTCTCGTGGGCTGGGTGTTGTGTTGTCTTCATCATTTCATTCTCATCACCGGGGCGCGAATTACTCAAAGACTTTCACTTGGCGGCCGAACTTCCCCGAATAGGGGCCTCCCGGCTAACGATGCCATACGCTCATTTCCATTTATGCTCGGCCGCCTCCAACTGTTGCGACTAACAGGTCGACAGTGCTGCCACTGGGGAAATACCAGCCAGGCCGGTTCACATACATACCAGCTAGTTTAGGCCTTCAGTATGACTAGTGTTGAACCGTGAGCAGTACGCCACGAGGTAACAGAGCTGGCACCACCCGATAACAGTGAGAAGAGGACCATCACCTACAGTCCGAGACAGAGCATCCAACTGCTGGTGACTAATTTTATTGCCATCAGCTGAGCTAAGTCTGTATGCAGCCAACTCGGGGCCTTACTACGTTGAGTATCTATCTGGGTGACTACCATTTGCAGATGCCCCCCTACCTGGTGGGCTGTGCATTAAACCAAAATGAGCAAACATAGTACGTGAAACTCTATCATTGACGTCGGTTTGCAGTAGGGTTTTGGACCATATATTGTATTCAAACATTATGAATCACCTCGAAGGGAACGATCTATTGATACGTAATCAGCATGGTTTCAGAAAACATCGTTATTGTGCAACGCAGCTAGCTCTTTATTCGCACGAAGTAATGACCGCTATCGACAGGGGATCACAAGTTGATACCGTATTTCTAGATTTCCGGAAAGCTTTTGACACCGTTCCTCACAGGCGACTTCTAATCAAGCTGCGGGCCTATGGGGTATCGTCTCAGTTGTGATTTCCTGTCAGGAAGGTCGCAGTTCGTAGTAATAGACGGCAAATCATCGAGTAAAACTGAAGTGATATCAGGTGTTCCCCAGGGAAGTGTCCTGGGACCTCTGCTGTTCCTGATCTATATGAATGATCTGGGTGACAATCTGAGTAGTTCTCTTAGGTTGTTCGCAGATGATGCTGTAATTTACCGTCTAGCAAGGTCATCCGAAGACCAGTATCAGTTGCAAAGCGATTTTGAAAAGATTGCTTTATGGTGTGGCAGGTGGCAGTTGACGCTAAATAACGAAAAGTGTGAGGTGATCCACATGAGTTCCAAAAGAAATCCGTTGGAATTCGATTACTCGATAAATAGTACAATTCTTAAGGCTGTCAATTCGACTAAGTACCTGGGTGTTAAAACTACGAACAACTTCAGTTGGAAAGATCACATAGATAATATTGTGGGGAAGGCGAGCCAAAGGTTGAGTTTCATTGGCAGGACACTTAGAAGATGCAACAAGTCCACTAAAGAGAGAGCTTACACTACACTCGTTCGTCCTCTGTTAGAATAATGCTGCGCGGTGTGGGATCCTTACCAGGTGGGATTGACGGAGGACATCGAAAGGGTGCAAAAAAGGGCAGCTCGTTTTGTATTATCACGTAATAGGGGAGAGAGTGTGGCAGATATGATACGCGAGTTGGGATGGAAGTCATTAAAGCAAAGACGTTTCTCGTCGCGGCGAGATCTATTTACGAAATTTCAGTAACCAACTTTCTCTTCCGAATGCGAAAATACTTTGTTGAGCCCAAGCTACATAGGTAGGAATGATCATCAAAATAAAATAAGAGAAATCAAAGCTCGAACAGAAAGGTTTAGGTGTTCGTTTTTCCCGCGCGCTGTGGAATGGTAGAGAGATAGTACGATTGTGGTTCGATGAACCCTCTGCCAAGCACTTAAATGTGAATTGCAGATTAATCATGTAGATGTAGATAAGATATATAAAGTTAAATTCATGGGAGAGGTATCACAAGGATTTGAAATAAAGGCAGTTGTCAGACAAGGTGAGGGGTTGTCATATTTACCGTTTACCCACATTTTAAAAAAATATATATAAATTTCTGGAATTTGGAGTCAAGAATCACAAAATTGAAGAAATAATTCTACGAAGAAAATCGGATGGAATTAAAGTAGACTTTCTTGCTTGTGCAGTACTTTCAGAATCTCCCAGAAAAAGATAGCGAATAGAATTGGTCTCAAAATTTCAGGTAAAAATAGACAAGTATAAAAATGCAGCAAATTACACAGAAATACAAATAGATAATATACAGCGAGTCAGTAAATTTAAATATTTTACATAAAGTATACAGCAGAATGGACAAGAAAAATTTGCATTAAATGTAAGAGTCAATAAAGTGACAAAAACTATGTACAATAAGAAATGTATATCTAGAAAAACAAAACAGACATTGTACCTCTCTGGTGATACCAGTATGTTTACATAGATGTGAACGCTTAATGAACTGTAAGCTGGACAGAATGGAGGTACTAGAAACTCGGGTTATTAGAAAAATAATGGGTGCAATACAAGCTACAGATGGTTGCAAAACGAGGCGATCTACCAAATTATAGAGCAAAAATCAAAAGTAATGCAAAAGTGATAATTATTCTTCTTTGTAAATCTCTAAGAAATGAATAAAAACACGCCAACGAAACAAATATTCCTGCATTTCTAGAAAAATATATCGACAGTGGCATGGATTACAGAAGTATGAAAAGAATTAGGAGGCAACGTAAACGAATCGCAAATATCAGAAACAAACAGTTTTAAGAGTAAAATACTAAATGTAGATGGCTCTCAAGTCAGAAGAAATAAGAAATCGGGAACAACACGGATGGAAGAACGGGAAAGAGAACGTGGGGAAAAAACGATGGAGTACTGGAAAATGGAATACTGGAAAAATAGTAAACACGAAGAATGAAGAGTCACTGAAGATGTTACGTGATCCTGGTTGGTCTATACGAAAATAAAAAGAAATCAGGCGTTTTTCTTAGTCTGGGTATTGTGACCAAAGACTGTCTCATTTGCTGTCTCAAAATACGTCTTTCGCCCCGATTTTCTGTCTTCCACGGGGAGTGTTCAGACTGATGCCCGGGATCCATTTCAGCTGGTCAGACTGTAGCACTGACATCCCGCACAGGGAAAATGTGCTCTGTGTAATAGTTGCCTTTGTGTCGAAAACCCCACACGTGCACGATTCACTGTATAGCTCTGGACCAAGCTCACTTTGGTGAACGTAAAGCACGCCAGAGGTGTAACGGATGCACTATCATAGCTCAATAATTCAGTGACACACCAAAGAGTCTGGCAGAAATATAACGACGAGCATGAAAATGCTGTAGCGTTCATAATGTAAAGATTTTGATCCAAGATGAACAGAAAGATGAGGCATATTCAAAATGCAAAATAGGCAAAGAGAAGAGAAGAGTTAAACGCGCCAGTGAAGTGAAGTCAGCAGTATCAGTTGCACAACGACGAAACAGACTCAATTAAGCCACCAGTGTTGCGCCATTTGGAGAAATTTACGAGGAGTTTGCTTAGTAGCGTCACTTGAGTGGGACTGAATGAAGAGTGAAAACCAACTGAGCAGCGCTTGTCAGCAAGTGGCTTGTGGCATTCATTTGAACTTGGGGCGCATTGTGTCCCTTCAGTGAAACCAAACAAAACAATTTCTGGAGCTTATTGTTCAGAAAGATTTACGTAATGAAAGGACAGGAAAAACCGAGCGAGGTGGCGCAGTGGTTAGACACTGGACTCGCATTCGGGAGGACGACGGTTCAATCCCGCGTCCGGCCATCCTGATTTAGGTTTTCCCTGATTTCCCTAAATCGCTCCAGGCGAGTGCCGGGATGGTTCCTTTCAAAGGGCACGGCCGACTTCCTTCCCCGTCCTTCCCTAATCCGATGAGACCGATGACCTCGCTGTCTGGTCTCCTTCCCCAAAACAACCCAACCCAAAGGACAAGAAAAGGAAGGACAGGAAAAAAAATGTCGAGACTGGAGAGAGAAACGTTCCTCCAGTTAAATGGGTTCTACGAAACAAACAAGAGTAAGTTAGGAAGTTAGGTTTCTCGTCGACCGCGCGTACACCGAGTGTGGACTGGTGTACGGTATTTGATTACATACGAGGGTCGTTCAGTAAGTAATGCCCCACATTTTTTTTAAAAAAAGCCATTAATATACATAGACAAACGTCCTTGTTGGTGCTTCATATTTGATGTTTTTTCTGCGCTCCGGTGAAGTTTCGAACCGTTCTGGCAGATGGCAGAACCGCAGTACAGCGTCAAAATGGCGTCTACATACGACTCACTTTACAAGCAGCGTGCTGTTATTGAATTCTTGTGTGCAGAAAAAGAAACCGTGGTGAACATCCATAAACTTTGTGTGCAGTGTATGGCGATGCTGCAGTTGATAGGAGTACGGTTGGCGATGGGTAAAGAAAGTTACAGCCTCAGGAAATGCAAAAACAGAGTCCCGTGATCAGCCACGCTCGGGACGTCCTGTCACAGCCAATGCTCCAGACGTGCTGAATCGTGCAGATGCCATTATTCGTGACGACCGGAGCATCACAACGCGACAACTGGCTCTACACTTGTCGGATAGCATAGGAAGTGCGTCTGCAATGATCGAGATTCTCGGATATTCAAAAATGTGCTCACGATGAGTTCCACGAAAACTCACAGCAGACCACAAGATTCAAAGAAAGGCCATTTCATCTGAATTGTTTGAGACCGGAATAGTTGCAGCGTTTTGAGACCTTCGGAGAGGCCTTTCTGTCACGGATTGTTACGGGGACGAAAGCTGGGTGCACCACTTTGCAGTGGAAAAAAAAAGGCAGTCCATAGAGCGGCACAATCCTCATTCACCACAAAAAGAAATTCAAGATAACCCCCTCTGCTGGAAAAGTCATGGTGGCAGTCTTCTGGGATTGTGATGGCGTCATTCTCGAGGATGTGATGCCAAGAGGGTCAACCATCAATTCAGAGGCATACGTGGAGATTCTGAATAAACTCAAGAACCGTTTCCGACGTGTTCAATCGGACAAGAAACCAGCAGAAATCTTGCTCCAACACGATAATCCACGCCCACATACAAGCCTGATAACCCGGGCACACTTCGCCAGACTGGGTTGGACATCATTGTCTCATCCACCCTACAATCCAGACCTGGCACCCTCGGAGTTCCATCTCTTTGGGCCGCTTAAAGATTTTATACGGGGAACACACTTTGAAGATGACGAGAGTGTCAGTCATGCAGTGAAAACATAGCTACGCCTACAGGACAAGGGCTTTTACCAGCTGGGAATACACGCTCTTCCACAACGTTGCCGTACGGCCATAGGACGTGATGGAGACTGCGTAGAACATACGACATGGACAAGACATGTTGATGTACATTGTCACCAGATTCTAACTCTTAACAAAAAATATGCTCTGAGAAAAAAAAATGTGGGGCATTACTTATTGAAGACCCTCGTAGAACATGCCCCTGTACGAATGGTCAGTATTTTGGGATATGACACGAACGATCATTCGAAGCAAAAACGAACTAAGTATGGGCTCCAAAATGCATATCTTAAGAGCTATGCGCACTTGTTCATCTTCACTACTGTGAAACACATCTTTTGTACCGAAGTAGTGTTCATCGCTTTTAAGTTATGCATTTTAGAGCCCACACTTACTAAAACTTTCTTTTCTTTTTTTAAATTCACGCTGCTTCCTCTCAAAATACGGACAGCAAAGAGCTCGCAACAGAATAAATTTGTTTCAGACAATCGAAGACGAAGAAGTGCTCATAGCTCTTAAGGTATTCATTTTTGAGCCCTTGTTTATTAGACTTTTTTGCTTCGAATGATCGTTGCTGACGCATCCCTGAATACTGACCATTCGTATTGGGACCTCCTGTATACATTCTAAAGGCTAACGCGTTGTCGATGTAACCACTCTCTTCTGTCACCGGCTGTTGCTAGAAATTGTCACATATTATCCTGTTCTCGACGTCTTCCAAGTACTTTCTCCTAGCCCGTCCTCCTCCTTTTTTTCGCAACGCTTCCTCTTCAAGAATGTTAACGATGAAAGTGTTGTGTTGGTCGTCATGTTCAATAAATTATATTTTTCTCTTTTCCATTTCCGTTACGGATTAATTGATTAACAAATTATTTGGGTGATAAAGCAAAATGTGGGTACCAGCAGAACGTGTTTCATTTTCTCTTTCGTCCTTCAGATGGAAAATCAGTATTATAGCATCTACAATGTACAGTGTATGTGTGACTCATTGACCGATAATATAAAGACCATGTACAAATGTAACAAAACAAATGGTTCAAATGGCTCTGAGCACTATGGGACTTAACATCTATGGTCATCAGTCCCCTAGAACTTCGAACTACTTAAACCTAACTAACCTAAGGACAGCACACAACACCCAGCCATCACGAGGCAGAGAAAATCCCTGACCCCGCCGGCAATCGAACCCGGGAACCCGGGCGTGGGAAGCGAGAACGCTACCGCACGACCACGAGATGCGGGCTGTAACAAAACAAAACTACATCGTATTTGAATTATAGTATTAACGATCTTACTCCGTACTGCTTGAAAATGAGCGTTGTTCGAAATCGGTAGCAATAAATAAAAAGGACGTATAAAATGGCAATGCCTTTTATTTAATTAATTCGTTGTGCTTTAATTTCAAGTGTGACGAGCGCAGTTTTTTTTACATTCATGCTGAATTTACTTTAGGCGTGTGTGTGTGTGTGTTTGTCTGTGCGTGTGTGTGTGTGTGTGTGTGTGTGTGTGTGTGTGTGGTGTGTGTGTGTGTGTGTGTGTATGTGTGTAGTGTGTGTGAGTAAGCATTCTTTGTGTCTGTGTGTGACATACGGAGTGAATGACAGAGAAAGTGGGAGGGTGTAATTACGTGTCGTGTGTGTGCGTGAGTGAGAGAGAGAGAGAGAGAGGGCTACGGGGTGGTTGTTTGTATAGTTCTTGTATCGTGGCAAATAGTGTTTTACCAGTAACCCGTCGAGTCTTTAAAGAAACCTCTGATGACTTTAGAAATGAGTTAATGTGTCATGTATTACGCATTAAGCACGTAAGCAAGAAAAAGTTTAGAACAGGACTGAAATTATGCTTAACCGGCGCAATACCAACGGGAGGGGCCTTTCCCACATTTTTAAAATATTGTAGTGTAATCATGTGCCATACATTTTAAAATTTTGACTAACAATGTTGATTGTTTTTAATGATTTCTTATACTAAATGCCGTAATTGTTTTAAATTTTTCCTTGAAACCAAATTCAAAAGTTTAAACCTTAGTAGTGTATGAGCCTTTCAGCAACAAATGTTACATTCATATTTTCAGGTTCAGGACCCTTCTTACACGTCTATACATAGATCTGTAAGAAACGAAAGAAAAATTTGTAGTAAGAATTAAAGTTCAGGAAGAATAAATAAAAACTTTGAGATTTGCCGATAACATTGTAATTCTGTCAGAGACAGCAAAGAACTTGAAGAGCAGTTGAACAGAGTGGACAGTTTCTTGAAAAGACGATGTAAGATGAACATCAACTAAAGAAAACAAGTATAATGGAATGCAGTCGAATTAAATCAGGTGATACTAAGGGAATTACATTAGGAAACGAGACACTTAAAGTAGTAGGTGAGTTTTGTTATTTGGATAGCAAAGTAACTGATTATGAACGAAGTAGAGAGGGTACAAAATGTAGACTGGTAATGGCAAGGAAAGAGTTTCTGCAGAAGAGAAATTTGCTAACATTGAATGTAGATTTAAGTGCTAGTAAGTCTGTTCTAAAGGTATTTTTTTAGAGTGTTGCCATGTAAGGAAGTGAAACATGGACGACAAACAGCGTAGACAAGAAGAGAATAGAAGGTTTGGAAATGTGGTGCTACAGAAGAATGCTAAAGATTAGATGGGTATATCACGTAGCTAATGAGGAAGTACTGAATAGAATTGCGGGGAAGAGGAATTTGTGGCACAACTTGACTAGAAGATGGGATCGTTTGGTAGGGCATATTCTGAGGCATCAAGGGTACACCAATTTAATATTGGAGGGAAATGTGAAGAGGAAAAATCGTAGAGGGAGACCAAGAGATGAATACAGTAAGCAGATTCAAAAAGATGTTGGTTGCAGTAGTTATTCGGAGATGAAGAGGCTTGCACAGGATGAAGTGGCGTGAAGAGCTGCATCAAACCAGTCTTCGGACTGAAGACCACATCAACATACCTTTCAAAATATCTTGTGAATGAAAATTGACAACGACTAAAGAATTTTTTTTTTAATTTTTTGTGACGGGTATCAAGTACCACTCTACCCTTCCCCCCGCCCCTCACCCCGCTACACCTCCATCGTCACCCTCTCTCGGTATTACACATTAAGGAAAATCTGTTGTTATTTCTAGGGTTTAAGCTTATTGCAAGTCGGTAAGTGCTCTCGTTATGAAACACTGTAGCAATACAGTCTCGTCAAATTGCGCTCCATTTCAAGTAAAAGCAAGTTTTAGTCGCATCTCAATGTTTATGACGTCATTTCACCTGAACTAAGTGTCGTACAGTGACACAGTTTTGCAGGTACACTCTGTGGCGTGCGTAGTTACTGTAAGCAAAGTGTGTTGGGAGTAGAGATGGATAGAAACGGTAGTAAAGAAGAAATAAATTAAAATATTATGTTTGACCTTGAAGTTTGGCGGCACGAACAGCGAAAACATAGTAAGCGGTAAACATTTTTCCTTTCATGATATTGTGGGAGGTGTCAGGGAGAAAAAGTTAGAAATTACGTGTAAAGTTTGTCGGAAGTCGCTAAATGGCCCCCTTCTGGAACAGTGGATGAATAAAGTGCGGGTATTTGCGCGCCGACACTTATGTTGCCTCGACACAAGCGTACAGTTTGTAACTGTAGTACTTGTCTTATTGTGTTAAACTCAAGCTCTCAATGAATAGATTGTAATAGGACTTTAAATTTTTAAATTCGGTCAATAATTAGACGAAATATTCAAATTTCACAAGCTGCGACATGGTCGCGAATAAAAAAGTGACCCGATTATAGAATAAGTGTCCTGTACTATACGTCTACGGTCACCATTTTTTTGTCATCATATTACCAGTTTCGGTCTATAATGACCATCTTCAAAAAAATGGCTCTGAGCACTATGGGACTTAACTTCTGAGGTCATCAGTCCCCTAGAACTTAGAACTACTTAAACCTAAGTAACTAAAGACATCACACATATCCATGCCCGAGGCAGGATTCGAACCTGCGACCCTAGTGGTCGCGCGGTTCCAGACTGTAGCGCCTAGGACCATCTTCAGATCTGTTTTATAACATTAGGACAGATCTGAAGATGGTCACTATAGACCGAAACCGGTAATCTGATGACAAAAAATTTGTGACCATAGACGTAAAGAAAAGGAAATTTATTAAATGTTCAATTGTTGCCCCTAGAAGTTGTTGGATAGGCAACCTGCAAATGCAGTGGAGTCCCGGGACACTCGCTCAGTAGCACACACGCCGCTGACGGACCCCCAGATCATTCGAGCATCCTTGGACGACAAAGCCGGCCTACGCCACGCCTCGGACGTCCTTTTTAAATGGCCCGTTGCGCGTGGCTCGCTGCGTAAGCACAGAGTAGCGGCGAGGAATGCGGCGTCGGGCGGGGCGAAGTCCGGACTCACCTGTGGCCGTCCCCCCCCCCCCCCCCCCCCCGTGAGGCAACGCGAATGGCGTCTGCTGCTGCTGTTAGGGGAAGGGCAGGGGGGAGGGGGGGATCGATGTGGCAACGGTTCCTCGCCTCGCCTCCACCCGTAGAAAGCAGCCGTAGCGCCGCAAGGCCGCTTTCTACGGCGGCGGACTTTGGACGCGGCGAGGGCAGAGGCGAAACGTCAGCGGCCTCCGTGGTAAGGCAGCCAGCCGGGGACGGCGTTTCTGCGCGGTGTCCGGACATTTGCCACACCAGACATTTGCTACGGTTTTACCTGCTCCGATGTGTCGGGTCCCTTGTTCCCCCCCCCCCCCCTCCTCCTCCTCCTCCTCCTCACCCGGCCGCCCAGTTTGCTTTCGAAGTTCCTAACGTGACCATCAGTATGGAAGTTATTACAACAAACAAGGGCAGGCCTCCTGCTCATTACAAAGGTTACGCGTATCTTAAACAGAGGGAATCTAAAGAACGTGTTGTTACGTGGATGTGCTTACCCCGAAAAGCGGATCATTGCAAGGGAAAGCTGCTTTCGAGGAACGCAGAAGTGTTGAGCGTATTAGAACATCTCTGTGGACCACCTGACGATGCAGCTCTGAAAGTGAGAAAGCAAGTGGAAAGGGCGGAGAGAAGGTCTCGAGAAGAAACTACACAGTTATCGGAGATATACGCGGATGAAATGGGAAATCTACATAATACAGTTTGTGACTTTGTTACAGTGATGCCTAATTCAGAATCTATGAAGAGAACCATGCGTCGTCGACGGAGTCAAGAGCGGGGGAACCAACAACAGCCTAAGAAGTCTTATGAAATTGATCTTCATGAAGATCTATTAAAAATGGGAGATGGCAGTAGTTTTCTTCTGGAAGACGATCGATTAGAGGCGAGAATAGTGATTTTTAGTGGAAGCAAAGGAAAAGAAATTTTAAAAACATGTGCCCATTTTTTTATGGATGGAACATTTAAGAGATGCAGCAAGCAGTTTGTACAGACCTTCACCATACACGTAGACTTACGAGGCCCGATTAAAGAAACATACATTCTTCCTATTGTATTTGCACTGCTCCCTAATAAGAAGAAAGACACATATGTTCGTCTGTTTCGTCTGATAAAACAGGCAGTGTCTGAGTGGTGTCCTAAACAAGTAAAGGTGGACTTTGAGGCAGCTGCGATATCGACCATTCGTCAAGTTTTTCCCACAACTGAAATATATGGATTCTATTTCCATATGAAGAAGAGTTTATGGAGAAGAATTAAAGTTCTCGGTCTAACTGAGGAGTACCGCTAGAACGAGGATTTAAGACTTCACGTCAGCGTGTGTGCAGCGCTGGCAGTTGTAAAACCGGAGGACATAAGCAATGGATTGATTGAGATTCATGCAGAAGCTCCTGATAACGGAAGGTTCTCTCATTTTCTTGACTACTTTGTGGATAACTGGCTAGAGAATGAGGATATCGCAATAGAAATGTGGGACTGTTACGGAACAATACACCGAACGACGAATGCTGTTGAAGGGCGGCAAAACAAAATAAATAGTATTATTGGAAACCCTCACTCTAGAATCAACTATTTGGTGGAGTGCTTGAAAAAGGAAGCAGAGCTCACAAACTGCATGTACATGAAATTGGAAATGAATCTTGAAGGTAAGAAGAGGAAGAAGAAGTACTTGGAGCTGGACGACAGGATAGAGAGAATCGTAAGGAATTATGAAGAGACTGGCAACATTAGGCCTTGCTTGAAAACCATTGCCCATATTCAGAAACTGTACTAAAATACGTTAAAAATGTATTAAAAGCTATGAACACCACTGAGTCCTCGCACATTACTGAGATAAAATTATTAAAACATTGAAGCAGCATTATCGGAGCTAATATTAAGTTGCAATTGTAAATAGAGTGTACATTAGTTCAGCGAGTTTAGGCTGATTTTACACACGCCAGAATGGTAGATGGTCATTTATCATTTTCACGGTCCAAAGCCTGTGCAAAGTGTGATGCGAATCAGCCTTTAATGTAAAAATTAAAAAGTGTTTCAAGCCTCACAAAAGTATCCCTATTGTTGTCACGTTAAGATAACTTTTTTCTACCTTCCAATATTATGGCCATACTATTAAATAATTGTGAGTTCTAAAATAATTTTCTGAAACTTCAGAATCGCAACTATCACCTAAAATATCATGGTTTGTTAAACTGATCGTATACGCTTTTGTGAAAGAAAATGGGAACTTAACCTTTGAATTGCACCTAAAATTGACATCCCAAAACTGATCTGATCCTAAGGTTGACAATTTTGGCACCTCAAATATTTTTTATTTAAGTTTAGCTGCAAACATTTATAGTAGATGTAAATCTACTTAAGTACATTTAAATATGTTGTTGTTGTTGTGGTCTTCAGTCCTGAGACTGGTTTGATGCAGCTCTCCATGCTACTCTATCCTGTGCAAGCTTTTTCATCTCCCAGTACCTACTGCAACCTACATCCTTCTGAATCTGCTTAGTGTATTCATCTCTTGGTCTCCCTCTACGATTTTTACCCTCCACGCTGCCCTCCAATACTAAATTGGTAATCCCTTGCTGCCTCAGAACATGTCCTACCAACCGATCCCTTCTTCTGGTCAAGTTGTGCCACAAACTTCTCTTCTCCCCAATCCTATTCAATACTTCCTCATTAGTTATGTGATCTACCCATCTAATCTTCAGCATTCTTCTGTAGCACCACATTTCGAAAGCTTCTATTCTCTTCTTGTCCAAACTATTTATCGTCCATGTTTCACTTCCATACAAGGCTACACTCCATACGAATACTTTCAGAAATGACTTCCTGACACTTAAATCAATACTGGATGTTAACAAATTTCTCTTCTTCAGAAACGCTTTCCTTGCCATTGCCAGCCTACATTTTATGTCCTCTCTACTTCGACCATCATCAGTTATTTTGCTCCCCAAATAGCAAAACTCCTTTACTACTTTAAGTGCCTCATTTCCTAATCTAATTCCCTCAGCATCACCCGACTTTAAATATAGTCCTTTAAAAATTAAAATTTCTTACTAAATTGTTGATTATCTTTAAACAGGTCAGAAAAGCAAGGAGCTTACTACTGAAAATTAATTGTTACTAAAAAACATCAGAATCAAATGTATTAGACCTACTTTTCTTATACATTACAGACTTTTGGAAAAGATATTTGATCATTTCCTCTGTCACTGACAGTGTAATTTCAGTTGCTTTGCGACACCAGGAATATCTACTCCTAAATTATGTTTCCAGCTGTTCTCATTTCGAATTCTGGGATATTTACTTCGTCTTCTTTGGTGAAGGAATTTCGGAAAATGCATTTACTAACTGCACTTTAGTGGCACTGTCTACGGTAACATTCCCATCGCTATCGCGCAGTAAAGGTACTTACTGAGTCTTTCCGCTGGTTTGCTTAACATGGTACCAGTATCTCTTTGGATTTTCCACCACATTTCTAGAGCGAGTTTCGTTGTGGAAGCTATTAAATGCATCTCGCTTTGAAATCCGCATCAAATTTCGAGCCTCAGTAAATCTTCACCAATCTTGGAGATTTTGCGTTCGTCTCAATTATACGTGCCTTTTGCGGTGCTCCTGCACCAGCTTTCTGTCGTGTTTTGTGTACCATGGGGGATCAGTTTCGTCTCTTATTAATTTATTTTGTATGAATATCTAGAGTGCTGTTGATACTATTTCTTTGAACTTAAGCCACATATGGTCTTAATTTACATAGTTTGGAAGGATTGGGGACTACCTCTTGGAAAGACGTCACCCGAATATTTAGCTGCTTTTATAAATAGATATATTTCGCGTTTAGTTTTGGTGAATTTTTTTGTTACGGAAGTGAGCCTCGCTACGACTGCGTGTTCACTAATTCCTGTATCCGTCGTGATGCTCAGGATTATTTGTGGCTAAGAGTTCAAGTGTGTTTTCGTAACCATTTACAAATGGTTCAAATGGCTCTGAGCACTATGGGACTTAACATCTGTGGTCATCAGTCCCCTAGAACTTAGAACTACTTAAACCTAACTAACCTAAGGACATCACACACATCCATGCCCAAGGCAGGATTCGAACCTGGGACCGTAGCAGTCGCGCGGTTCCGGACTGAGCGCCTAGAACCGCGAGACCACCGCCGCCGGCGTAACCATTTACCATTTGAATGGCCTCGTCAACTAATTGTTAAAAATAATTTTTAAAAAAGCATTTAGAACAATTACGGAAGTTGTTTTCTATTTACAATAGGATATGAAAATGTATTTTTGTCAGTCCGCAGCTCGTGGTCGTGCGGTAGCGTTCTCGCTTCCCGCGCCCGGGTTCCCGGGTTCGATTCCCGGCGGGGTCAGGGATTTTCTCTGCCTCGTGATGACTGGGTGTTGTGTGATGTCGTTAGGTTAGTTATGTTTAAATAGTTCTAGGGGAATGATGACCATAGATGTTAAGTCCCATAGTGCTCAGAGCCATTTTGTATTTTTGTCAACATGCGGAAAGTAGATTGAAGTAACTGTCAACTATAATTGTATGAGTAGGGTACCTATTTGTGATGAGACTCAAGTTTTCCTTTCTTTGAACTGTTCGGCAAGTGTTTCATGTGAGACAGTGGGTCGGTAAAAGGAGCCAGTTATTAATTTATTCCGGTTGTCGAATATAACCTCTGCCCATACTAAGTCACAGGAACTATTTGCTTCAGAATCGATTGTGAGCTTACATTATTTTTCCTTAAGTTGTCCTTCTTGTTTCTGTTGTAGTGCAGATAACTACAATTACGGCTTTTCCCTCCAGAACCTAAGATGCTTTCTCTGTGACCCTGTGAATACCAGAGCTAAACAATGTAGAACAACAATATACGTTACAAGCGTAGCATTCTGTATTACTTCATTTCCTTATTTCTAACACTTTAAAATTGTAAGTCGACTTTAGATGACATGTCAATCATAGATGTTTTTATCTCTATTTAGTGAACGTGTTTTCAGTTACGTTTTGAACATTGTCCCGCTACACTTCATCAACTAATGTTTTTAGAGAGTAAATTAATATGGAGTACGTCGTTCTTCTTTTCAAACATTCACAAACCCATTTATTCTTTCCCTATTGTCTTTTGGGTATGCAGTTGTACTAATTAAAGTAGGCACAAATGCAGTGATCAGAAAGAAATGATTAGCGTACATTCGCATTCTCGTTTCATCGTGAAAGGAAGCTACCGTATAGACAGAGGAATCTATATTTATACTTGGCAGAACTAATTACATACTGACATAATCGTCGGTATTGCTTTCGTGTCCCAAAATTTATAAATATTTCGATTTCGGAAAAGAAGCTCTATATTTGGCCAAGATGTCGAAGAAGAAGGTCCCTTACGTACTGGTTGTATCGAGTAAGATGTGGAAACGGCGGTTTGAAAGCGGACAGAAGTAGTATGAGGAAGGGCGTCCCTTACCTGAGGGATCGCTACCTGGCGAAGGGGCAAGTGTGGTAAATGTCCGGTGTGGCGAATGTCCGGCATTCGTTCTGCGCTGGCGGTATGCGGACATTTGCCACGCCGGATATTTCCAAGATTTTACCTGCTCCGAAGGGTTGGGTCCCCCTCCTCCTCCTCCTCATCGCTGTCGCACAGTAAAGATACTTACTGAGCCCTTCCGTTGGTTTACTTAACATAGGATCAGAATCTCTTTGGATTTTCTGCCACATTTCTAGAGAGACTTTCGTTGTGGAAACTATTAAATGCATCTCACATTGAAATCCGCACCGAATTTCGAGCCTCAGTAAAACTTCACCAGTCTTGGAGATTTTGCGTTCGTCTAAATTATACGTGCCTTTTTCGGTGCTCCTGCACCAGCTTTCTGTCGTGTTTTGTGTACCATGGGGGATCAGTTCCGTCTCTTATTAATTTGTTTGGTATGAATCTCTCGAGTGTTGTCGATACTATTTCTTTGAACTTAAGCCACATATGGTCTTCACTTACATAGTTTGGAAGGATTCGAGACTGTCTCTTGGAAACACGTCAACCGAATTTTTAGCTGCTTTTATAAATAGATATATTTCGCGTTTTGTTTTGGTGAATTTCTTTGTTAAGGAATTGAGCCTCGCTACGACTGTAATCCCAGTATCCGTCGTGATACTCAGTATTATTTGTGACTAAGAGGTCAAGTGTGTTTTCATAATCATTTACAATTTGAATGGCGTCGTGAACTAATTGTTCAAAATAATTTAAAAACAAAAGCATTTAGAACAATCCGGAAGTAGTTTTCTATCTATAATAGGGTCTGAAAATGTATTTTTGTCAACATACGGAAGGTAGATTGAAGTCACTGCCAACTATAATTGTATGAGTAGGGTACGTATTTGTGATGAGACTCAAGTTTTCTTTGAACTGTTCAGCAACTGTTTCATCTGAGACTGGGGGTCAGTAAAAGGAGCCAGTTATTCATTTATTACTGTTGTCGAATATAACCTCTGCCCATACTAAGTCACAGGAACTACCTGCTTCAAAGTCGCTTGTGAGCTGGAACACACATTACATTATTTTTCCTTAAGTCGTGCTTCTTGTTTCTGTTGTAGTGCAGATCATTACAATTACGGCGTTTCCCTCTAAAACATAGGATGCTTTCTCTGTGACCCTGTAAATACCAGAGCTAAACATTGTAAAACAACAACGTATGTTACAAGCAAAGCATTCTCTATTACTTCATTTCTTTATATCTAACATTTTAAAATTGTATGTCGAGTTTAGATGACATATCAATCATAGATGTTCTTATCTCTATTTAGTGAACGTATTTTCAGTCGTGTTTTGAACATTGTCCCGCTACACTTTATTAACTAATGTTTCGCCGCAAGAGAAATCGGATTTTAGAGAGTAAGTTAATATGGAGTATGTCGTTCTTCTTTTCGAACATTCACATACATATTTCTTCTTTCCTTATTGTCTTTTGGACATGCAGTTGTAGTAATTAAAGTAGGCACAAATACAGTGATCAAAAAGAAATGATTAGCGTACATTCGCATTGTCTTTACATCGTTTCTGTCTTGTTGCTACCATGGAGATGTACTGTTCCTATTGCAATCAGTATGCGTGAAAGGAAGCTACCATACAGAGAGAGGGATCTATGTTATAAATATTTCGATTTCGGAAAAGAAGCTCTGTATTTCGCCAAGGTGTCGAAGAATAAGGTCCCTTACGTACTGGTTGTATCGATCAACATGTGGAGACGGCGGTTTGAAACCGGACAGAAGTATTACGAGGAAGGGCGTCCCTTACCTGGAGAAGAGGCAAGTGTGGCAAATGTCCGGCGTGGCAAATGTCCGGCATTCCCGTGCACATCTCGTTTCATTTTGACGTTACACGCTGTATCGATGGCGGAACTGTCTGTCGACTTCGTCATCGTTCTGTTCACAACACGTGTAGCGATCTGACGTTCAGAACGACAATCTCCTCGAGTAGAGGAACCTAGATGTTAACGCTTTTTCTTAACTGCAGTGTACGTCAACTTTCGAGTCACGTTCTTTATAAACGTGTAAAATCGAGCATTCATGTGGTCTGGTCAGTGGATATGGGAGAGATTAGAGTGTTTGTACAGAGCGGGGTGGCGCAGTGGCTAACACACTGGACTGCATTCGAGAGGACGACGGTTCAGACCCGCGTCCGGCCATCCTGATTTAGATTTACAGTGATATCCCTAAATCGCTGTAGGCAAATGCCGGGATGGTTCCTTCGAAAAGACACGAATATTTCCTTCTCCATCGTTCCCTAAACCGAGCTTGTGCTCCGTCTCTAATGACCTCGTTGTCGACGGGACGTTAAACACTAATCTCCTCCTCGTCCTCCTCCTCCGTAGTGTTTGCAAGAATCAATTCCGAAACTTACTCGACAAAGCCAGCGAGCGTTGAATCCAATAACGTATATATTCAAAATGGCTCTGAGCACTACGGGACTTAACTGCTGAGGTCATCAGTCCCCTAGAACTTAGAACTACTTAAACCTAACTAACCTAAGGACATCACACACATCCATGCCCGAGGCAGGATTCGAACCTCCGACCGTAGAGGTCGCGCGGTTCCAGACTGTAGCGCCTAGAACCGCTCGCCCACCCCGGCCGGCAACGTACGAGGTGTGGCTAGGAAAAAACCGGACTAGTACTGGTGAAACAATAAAACGAATGCAATAAGGCTGAAAGTCGCGTGGCCTGTCACGTGACTCTCGCTCCGCCTGCTGCTCGAGTTTCATCTGCCTCCTGCTCTCAGTCTGCCCGTGGCGTCTGTTTTAAGTAGTTGACGTTATGTCTGTGCGTCGGAAAATGTTGAGTGTACAGAAAGAACAGCGTGTTAACATCAAATTTTGTTTCAAACTAGGAAAATCTCCAAGTGAAACGTTTGTAATGTTACAACAAGTGTACGGCGATGATTGTTTATCGCGAACACAAGTGTTTGAGTGGTTTAAACGATTTAAAGATGGCCGCGAAGACACCAGTGATGACACTCGCACTGGCAGATCATTGTCAGCAAAAACTGATGCAAACATTGAAAAAATCGGTAAACTTGTTGGACAAGATCGCCGTTTAACAATCAGAGCAGTGTCTGAGTTAACAGGAGTTGACTTGTTGTCTTGTCGAACAAGTTTACCGATTTTTTCAATGTTTGCATCAGTTTTTGCTGACAATGGTCTGCCAGTGCGAGTGTCATCACTGGTGTCTTCGCGGCCATCTTTAAATCGTTTAAACCACTCAAACACTTGTGTTCGCGATAAACAATCATCGCCGTACACTTGTTGTAACATTACAAACGTTTCACTTGCAGATTTTCCTAGTTTGAAACAAAATTTGATGTTAAGACGCTGTTCTTTCTGTACACTCAACATTTTCCGACGCACAGACAAAACGTCAACTACTTAAAACAGACGCCACGGGCAGACTGAGTGCAGGAGGCAGATGAAACTCGAGCAGTAGGCGGAGCGAGAGTCACGTGACAGGCCACGCGACTTTCAGCCTTATTGCATTCGTTTTATTGTTTCACCAATAATAGTCCGGTTTTTTTCTAGCCATACCTCGTATATATTCAACAGTGTTCATTAAGGTGCCTGAGCAACCTAAGTTTATTATTAGAAACTCCGAAAGCTAGTTTCATCAGTTGGTCTGTAATTAGAAAGGGATGGGCAGCCATTCTAGCAGGCCAATTACAGCAGCAGCTCGTTTATCTTGTGCTGCTTTGAAACATCAGCACATGGAGGATCTCTCGAAAACGCGTCGCTGTTGGTAACATTTGTCCTAATAAAATGAGGGGAAACATCGTATTGGAAGTTAGAATGTATTTTATTTGAAAATGTTGAAAGGTGGCTACACTGAGCCACAGCGCCAGAGATTGCGCCAAAGAGTTTTATTCCGCCGCCTCCACTGGCAGTTCCTGTCGAGAAGTCGTAGTAGGAGTGCCTGTTGAGATGTGGCAGTAGCGAGTCGTAGTTGAGAAGTTGCGGTAGTGAGTGCTTGTTCAGAATTTGTAGTATTGTTTTGATGGGCTAGACACCAGATGTTGTTGGATTGGGGATGCTGTAATGATCAGAGTGTGCTTTTCGTCAATATGTATATGAAGGTAAAAAATTCCTTTTTTTTATTATTTCAATGTCTTAAACAATAATGCCTCTTGGTCACAGGTTCAGTCAACAAAGCATCTGGCTCGTGTTCTTGTATTAGACTGTATTTCTGGTTTCTATGTGCAATTATAGTATTTCTGGTTTTTTTTAATTACTTCAGTATAAATGGTGTTTAAAATATCTGGTCTTATTGAGGAAGAACCGTGCCAGATGTACTAGTCAGGGCCAACCGTTTACGAGACTTCGTAATCGGACATACAGCTACTAAAAATTAAAAAGTATTTGCATTCATTAATATAATTAAGCCCCCATGCAATGTTCTTGTTTGCAAAAGAAATGTATTAAAAGAACTAGTTCGCAAATTTTCTTTTGTACTTTATAGCTGGCTGAGACTAAGTAATCTTATACTTATTTTGTTTATGTGTCAGTCTCTTCGATACTTTTTATTCTGACGGCTTGTCTATTTTACCAGGCTTCTGAATATTCATTCGCGTATGTCTCCTTTCATGTTTAATTTGTATGTTGACAATGACAACGCACTCCTAAAAACGAGAGAGAGAGAGAGAGAGAGAGAGAGAGAGAGAGAGAGAGAGAGAGAGAAAGAGAGAGAGAGGGAGAGAGGGGGGGAGGGGCAGAGAGAGACCACTCTTAGTATAGATAACATCGAATATTACGGAAAACGCTTATATTACAGTAATAAGAAACTCACAGAAGCTTTTTAAAGTACGAACACGAAAAAAAGAAAAAATAGGACATCTCAGTTAAAATGGTTCAAATGGCTCTAAGCACTATGGGATTTTAACATCTGAGGTCATCAGTCCCCTAGACTCAGACCTACTTAAACCTAACTAACCTAAGGACATCACACGCTTCCATGCCCGAGGCAGGATTCGAGCCTGCGACCGAAACAGCAGCACAGGACTGAACTGAAGCGCCTAGAACCGCTCGGCCACAGCGGCCGGCACCAACCAGTTAATCTACATTTCGTAATAAGACGCTTATAACCACTACACCGCGGTAAACGTGCGAAATTTCAGAAATTGCGCTGTAACTTTGATGTCATAAGGGCCTTTACCACCGATATATCATTATCTAACCGTTTCTCATGAGAAATCGCATAAAAAACCACGTGTTTTTTTTTTTTGTGACGGTATACTTCCATAATATGCAAGTTACGACACGAATCCTGTCAACTCGGAATCAAGCATACTACTCCCAAGTAACCCGCATCGAACGCTAACGAAACTTCACAGCAGTTTCTGAAGTCTTGGGTAACTGCGAGTGACGTCAAAAAGATGTCTCGTGTCCACGAAGTCGTCTGAACTGCAGATTACCCCCGCTACACAGTGTATCCTACGCTGTTCACGAGTGCCGCCCTTCTTAATGTACTTAATTCATTAGATAATAAATTAGAAACTACCGGCATTTTCTGTGACTTGAGTGAACCTCACTATTCTTTTAATTAAATTAGAATGTTACGTTGTCACCGGCAGTACTGCGAAATGGTTTGAGTCTTGTCTAACTAACAGGAAACAAAGAGTGTCTTTGCGAAATACTTGTGCAGTAAGCAGTCAGTCTTCATCCGATTGGAAATTAATTACATGTGCTGTTCTTCAAGGTTCCATCTTGGCTCCGTTGCTTTTTCTTGAGTACATTAATGACCTCTCGTCTGTTACATTGCCAGATGCTAAGTTTGTTTTGTTTGCAGATGATACAAACATTGCAATAAGTAGCAAATCAAATACAGATTTAGAAATAGCTGCTAATCAAAGTTTCACTGGCATTAATTAATGGTTTAAAGCTAATTCACTTCATTAAACTCTGAAAAGACCCAATATATGCGGTGCAGAACCTGTAAGAGATTTCCTTCCAGCATGTGTATAACATATGAAGACATGTAGATCGAAAAGGTTGACGGTGTTACATTTCTGGGATTACAACTCAGTAATAAATTCAGCTGGGAAGGGCATACCACAGAATTGCTTAAGCGCCCAAACAAGTCTGTATTTGTAGTGAGAATGACGTCAGATGTAGGAGATATAAATATTAAAAAACTTGTTTCCTTTCTTACTTTCATTCTATTATGTCTTATGGGATCATATTGTGAGGCAACTCATCAAACCGAGCAAAAGTTTTTAGGGCCCAAAAGCGTGCGATAAGAATCATTTGTGGTGTAAATTCAAGAACATCATGTAGAAACCTGTTCAAGGAACTTCGTAGTCTAACCACTGCTTGTCAGCATATTTCGTCCTTAATGGAATTTGTTGCAAGCAATATATCTCTATTTCCAACCAATAGCTCAGTATCAATACTAGGAATAAGAACACTCTACATAAAGACTTAAAATCACTTACTTTGGTCCAAAAAGTGGTCCAATATTAAGTAACACACATTTTCAATAAATTACCAGCAACCATTAAAAACTTGGATTCATATAGAGCACAGTTTAAACAGAGCTTGAAAGACTTTTTGATAGGCAACTACTACTACTCTATAGATGACTATCTTAACAGAGACTGTTAAGCCAACGTAAGTAAAAGTGTCTGTTAGATTTCAGTTCTGACAGCACTTAGTCACAACAGTCAAGATAAGGTATTTTGTGTATGATAAATTTATTAATAGTGCGTAACAATGTTTTGTTTTGACAGCATATTAATTCTGTAAGTACTTGCTGTTCCATTTTACCCTATTGTATTCACCTATTTCGACAATCTTCTGACAAATGATCAGGGTAGTAAGTATTATATTCAAATGTTTTATGTTTTTTGTGTTATACTTTCCGACGTGTTCCACGCCAACGAGAATAATCTCATTTTTTGGGTCTATGGAACGAAAACTGAACCTAATCTAATCTATCTAAATCGACTATACGCTACACGTTTCTTTTCTGCTGGGGGGAGAGGGAAGGGGGAGGCACGCATCACGATGTCTTGGATCGACCGTGTTAAATCCAAAAGGCAGCAGACACCGTATCCACCCATGGCTAGCATGAAATATTATAGTTTACAATCCTTGCGTGACTATTAGATTCATTTAATATGTGGTGGAGAAAAGGAGCTATTCCAGAAGCGTTGTCACAAGGAAAGGTAATATCACTACTTCAAAAAGGAGACCGCAGTGATTGCGAGAACTATAGAGAACCCAGGCAACTGGACGCAGAATACAAAGTAGTATAGTACACAAGAGGTAGTTGAGAGTTATTACGCGAAGAACAAATGCGATTTCGGAGGGGCAGGTCGACAACAGATGCAGAATTTATAATTAAACAAATAATCTAAAAGCAGAGAGAGTGTGATACGGAAAAGGGTTTAGCAATGATTAGCTCTGAAAGCATTCGATAATGTTAACAGAGAGAAACAATCCGGAAATGGAAGGAGAATTTGATGCGCGAATTACGATTAACAGAAATTCCCGCTTGCACTCCATTTTATGTACACATGATGCCACACTACTGCCGGAGACTGAAGACGACCTACAAATGTGAATAAATTTATTAGGTAAGATTCGTGAAGCGCATCATTTGGCGATTTAAATAAAGAAGACACAATCATGGCTTTTAACGTATAACATCCCGAACGGACAAAAATTATGATTAATGATACAATTATAGAACGGGTCAAACATTTTACCTATTTAGAATACGACGTCACATATGAGAATGACGAACACATGCAGAATAAAGTAGTGAAATGTCAGAAGGTAAGTGGAACAATAAACAGAAGTCTAAAAACTAAAAAGAGAAAAGAAACATGATTTAAATTTTATAAGACATTAGCAGTCCCTTTGTTTATTTACGGAAGCGGATTGTGGATTATAAACAAATGCCCAAAATGTCATACACATGCAACAGTGGTAAGGTTTGCAAGAGGACGTACTGAACGTGGTAAAGCACCCGTTGTGCTCACAATAAGTTCCAACTGCGGCCAGCAATTTGTTATATTCCGTTGCACGTATATGATGTGTCGCATATGTAATCGTAAAGAAGGGGCAACTAACAAGTGCTCGCAAATTTCATTGTTGATTTTATCTGTAAACGGGAATCAAAATAAGAGAAAAAGGCGAGACGAGGTATAAATGTGCAACCTATTCTTATCTGAGAACGAAAGGAAGCAACCGCAGCCGGCCGGAGTGGCCGAGCGGTTTCTAGGCGCTACAGTCTGGAACCGCGCGACCGCTATGGTCGCAGGTTCGAATCGTGCCTCGAGCATGGATGTGTGTGGTGTCCTTAGGTTCGTTAGGTTTAAGCAGTTCTAAGTTCTAGGGGACTGATGACCTCAGAAGTTAAGTCCCATAGTGCTCAGAGCCATTTGATTTTTGAAGCAACCGCAATAGCCCTCCAATGACATTACGGGCAAGTGTGTAATTTCTTTCGAGATTTAATACACACAGTTAGACGATTGCTAGCCGTTTCCATTACATCTTCCCTTGTTCACCAACTTCCGATAAATGTTCTTTCTACCATCGGGATTCGAACCAGCCGCCTCCGGATAGAGTGGCCCTACATCACTGTCATCTACTAACATAGAACATAGAAACGTTTAGCACTTTTCCACACCTGTAGATGAATTGCGTCTAATGATCAAATCGCGCTACCACTATTTCAGAAGCCGGAGGTTATAGTTTAATTTTCCGTCAACTACAAGGCAATTAAAAACTGAACTAGCGCTATTCTTCACCGGATAGTTGGTAAGAAACAGCAGCGAGAGAAAATGAGAAAGAGCGAAGAATTTACGGTCTTCCTGGTAAGATGCAAACATTGTGATAGTTCATCTACAGTTTACGGAAGACAGAAATTACTTGTCCGTTGCATTGCCGCCGATACATAATATCTCTGACCTTGGCTTATCGCTGACCTTCAATCAGCTGCTGCGCTCCAGCAGCATGCACAGTTACGAAACTAGCAGTCGGTAGCAGGGGCAACAGACGGCGGTTCGCATCACTATTTACAAACACTGCTTCCGCTTTTGATTTACGCTGAGTTGAGATAAGGCACTCCGCCAGACGTTCGTCACCAGCAGACTGCCGTATCACTTGGAAGACGGCCAGTTCTGTCAGCTCCAGCTAGTTCTCTGATGTCACTGAACTCAGTGACCCATTCCCTGGCGCCGGATGTCCGATGTGTAATCTGAACAGAGTCTGCGACTGCGATAAATACCCTCCTGTTGATGGACGCCTAGCTTAACGTCCGCATCCGACAGACGGATCACCATCCACTGTGTCACGTGCTATCTCTCTCTGATACAATGCCACAAATAAAACGGCGGCACTTACGGTACATCTTGAAGCTCCTTTCGCATGCCTTTATTACTCCAGTTGGCAGGAGAGGAGAGACCGCTTGTAAATCGATGAAACTCATAGAATTATGCTGCATTTGACGTCTAATATTGTTATGTGTACAGTTTAATTAATAAAAATTTGTACAAATATTGGGGGAAGTGGCAACAAAACGACTATTCACGTTGGTGTGTAGAATATATGAGTCTGGCGATATACCATCTGACTTTCGGAAAAGCATCATCCACACAATTCCGAAGACGGCAAGAGCTGACAAGTGCGAGAATTATCGCACAATCAGCTTAACAGCTCATGCATCGAAGCTGCTCTCAAGAATAATATACAGAAGAATGGAAAAGAAAATTGAGAATGCGCTAGGTGACGAACAGTTTGGCTTTAGGAAAAGTAAAGGGACGAGAGAGGCAATTCTGACGTTACGGCTAATAATGGAAGCAAGGCTAAAGAAAAATCAAGACACTTTCATAGGATTTGTCGACCTGGAAAAAGCGTTCGACAATATAAAATGGTGCAAGCTGTTCGAGATTCTGAAAAAAGTAGGGGTAAGCTATAGGGAGAGACGGGTCAAATACAATATGTACAACAACCAAGAGGGAATAATAAGAGTGGACGATCAAGAACGAAGTGCTCGTATTAAGAAGGGTGTAAGACAAGGCTGTAACCTTTCGCCCCTACTCTTCAATCTGTACATGATGGAAATAAAAGAAAGGTTCAAAAAAATGGTTCAAATGGCTCTGAGCACTATGGGACTCAACATCTTGGGTCATAAGTCCCCTAGAACTTAGAACTACTTAAACCTAACTAACCTAAGGACATCACACACACCCATGCCCGAGGCAGGATTGGAACCTGCGACCGTAGCAGTCCCGCGGTCCCGGACTACAGCGCCAGAACCGCACGGCCACCGCTGCCAGCAAGAAAGGTTCAGGAGTGGAATTAAAATACAGGGTGAAAGGATATCAATGATAAGATTCGCTGATGACATTGCTATCCTGAGTGAAAGTGAAGAAGAATTAAATGATCTGCTGAACGGAATGAACAGTCTAATGAGTACACAGTATGGTTTGAGAGTAAATCGGAGAAAGACGAAGGTAATGAGGAGTAGTAGAAATGAGAACAGCGAGAAACTTAACATCAGGATTGATGGTCACGAAGTCAATGAAGTTACGGAATTCTGCTACCTAGGCAGTAAAATAACCAATGACGGACGGAGCAAGGAGGACATCAAAAGCAGACTCGCTATGGCAAAAAAGGCATTTCTGGCCAAGAGAAGTCTACTAATATCAAATACCGGCCTTAATTTGAGGAAGAAATTTCTGAGGATATACGTCTGGAGTACAGCATTGTATGGTAGTGAAACATGGACTGTGGGAAAACCGGAACAGAAGAGAATCGAAGCATTTGAGATGTGGTGCTATAGACGAATGTTGAAAATTAGGTGGACTGATAAGGTAAGGAATGAGGAGGTTCTATGCAGAATCGGAGAGGAAAGGAACATGTGGAAAACACTGATAAGGAGAAGGGACAGGATGATAGGACATCTGCTAAGACGTGAGGGAATGTCTTCCATGGTACTAGAGGGAGCTGTAGAGGGCAAAAACTGTAGAGGAAGACAGAGATTGGAATACGTCAAGCAAATAATTGAGGACGTAGGTTGCAAGTGCTACTCTGAGATGAAGAGGTTAGCACAGGGAAGGAATTCGTGGCGGGCCGCATCAAACCAGTCAGTAGACTGATGACACAAAAAAATAATCATCTACAACAATTTTTTTTCTTAAAGGGGCTGAAAAAATCAGCCAACCAATTGAAAAACAAACGTTTATTAGCCTTTGACATAGGTTTCGTTATTTCTAATAATATCTTCTTCAGAAGGAGTGGGACTTGTTACATCACATGGTGGTACATTAGATTAGATGAAGGAGGAGGAGGAGATCAGGGTTTAACGTCCCGTAGACAACATGGTCATTAGAGACTGAGCACAAGCTCGGATTAAGGAAGGATGCGGAAGGAAATCGGCCGTGCCCTTGCAAAGGAACCATCCAGGTATTTGCCTGAAGTGATCTAGGAAAATCACGGAAAACCTAAATGAGGATGGCCGGTCGCGAGATTGAACCGACGTCCTCCCGAATGTGAGTCCAGTGTGCTGACCACTGCGCCACCTCGCCCGGTGAGGTGAAGCCGAGCGGCTCTTGACATATATAAAATTGACATAAAAATGTAAATTGTTACATGCCATAGCTCTAGACAGCAGCCAGATTACATTCAGCTTACTTCAGAATAAACGCCCACTAGTAAAAGCTCTTGTCAACATAAAACCTTTGTTTTGCAATTGGTTGGCTGATTTTTTCAACTCTTCAGATTTACAAATTTCTCATTCGCAGCCATGTGCATGATTTTGAATTTTTTCCTTGTTTATTCATTTAATTTTTTAAAATCTGAATACCAGTTTAACAACAAGGTTTGCAAAGGTTATAATTCATAGTATTTCAGCAGAATGAAAGATTTTTAAAACCAAAGCTATATACAGAGTGACGCATTTACCTTGACTATCCCATGAAATTTTTTGCCCGGAAGCAAAGTAAAAAAAAGTATCAGAGAAAAGTTGTTTAGTTACTGGTGAGACATCAATCAGCATGACTGCCTTTCTTGTAACTTTGTTCGTTATGAAGATATGAATAGCAGTACGTCTGTTTTTGACTAACACTCCATATTATTTATTCGGTATTCCATTTCCACTCCTCAAGACCTATTCAAAAAAGCAACGCAGTGTACCATTTACGTGAACAGCATGTTATTAAAAACGTAACACAGGAATGAGTCTTACGCTCCCTGTACTATGCTAACACAGAGCAGGACCTCAGCTACTGCAATTCGCCCTCTTGCTGGAATTGACAGTAAACAAATTGAAATAACAATGTAATTCTGTCAGACACAGCAAAGGACTTGGGAAACCAGTTGAACGGAATGTGCAGTGTCTTGAAGAGAGATTATGAAATGGACATCAACTAGAGTACAACTTGGGCAATGGAATGTATTCGAATTGAATCAGGACATTAGATAAGGAAATAAAACACTAAAAGCATTAGATGAGTTTCGTTATTTGTGCACTAAAATAACTGATGACAGCCGAAGTGGAAAAGATATAAAATGCAGACTGGATATAGCATGAAAAGAATTACTGAGAAAGAGGAATTCGTCAACATCTACCATTTTACGTACTAGTAACTCTTTTATGTAGGCATTTGTCCGGAGTGTAGCATTGAACGGAGGTGAAAAGTGGACGATAACCAGTTCAGAGAAGAAGAGAAGCACAAGAAAAGAAGCTTTCGAAATGTGTTGCTATAAAAGAATGCTGAAGATTAGAAGGTTAGGCAGAATAACAGATAAGGAGGAACCGAATCGAATTGTGGAAAAAAGAAATTCATGAGACGACTTGAGTAAAGGAAGGGTCCGATTTATAGGCCGCATCTTGAGGTATCAATGAACAGACAGACTGATAATGGAGGAAAGTGTAGGGGGTAAAAATTGTAGAGGGAGACAAAAACTCCAGTGATGAGACATCTGTTAAAGTTAACACCCTCTCCAGACTGTGATTTCTGCCTCACAGACTAGGTCATTGTACATATTTCTGTAGAATTTGATAAATGCAATCATCCTAGAACAACCGTACTGTACAGTTGATTTAAAATTTTTTTATCTCTTGGAGTAATTGTTACTTTCAAGAACAGATCCGTTGCCAAATATATTTACCATTTCATCCGCCTTTAGGAAAAGGCACTTTCGAATTTGTGGCGCTTTTCCGTTGGCTTTTATTGAAATGCTGCAGTCAGACTAATGTTCTATGTAGACTGATTGTCTCGCAAAGCTTTGCTGACATTTTGTAAGGATGTCAGGCAAATCTCCTGTTTCTATCATTATGTGCCATAATCGTATTCGGTGAAATGGACTTTGCATGAAATGAATGTTGTCGTTGTTGTGGTCTTCAGTCCTGAGACTGGTTTGATGCAGCTCTCCATTCTACTCTATCCTGTGCAAGCTTCTTCATCTCCGAGTGACTACTGCAACCTACATCATTCTGAACCTGCTTAGTGTATTCATCTCTTGGTCTCCCTCTACGATTTTTACCCTCCACGCTTCCTTCCACTACTGTATTGGTGATCCCTTGATGCCTCAGAACATGTCCTACCAACCGATCCCTTCTTCTAGTCACGTTGTGCCACAAACGCCTCTACTCTCCAATTCTATTCAGTACCTCCTCATTAGTTATGTGATCTACCCATCTAATCTTCAGCATTATTCTGTAGCACCACATTTCGAAAGCTTCTATTCTCTTCTTGTATAAACTATTTATCATCCATGTTTCACATCCACACATGGCTACACTCCATACAAATACTTTCAGAAATGACTTCCTGACATTTAAATCTACGCTCAGAGTTACCAAATTTCTCTTCTCTAGAAACGGTTTCCTTGCCATCGCCAGTGTACATTTTATATCCTCTTTACTTTGACCAGCCTCAGTTATTTTGCTCCCCAAATAGCAAAACTAATCTACTACTTTAAGCGTCTTATTTGCTAATCTTATTCCCTCAGCATCACTGATTTATTTCGACTACATTCCATTACCCTCGTTTTGCTTTTGTTGATGTTCATCTTACATCTTCCTTTCAAGACACTGTCCATTCCGATCAACTGCTGTTCCAAGTCCTTTGCTGTCTCTGACAGAATTACAATGTCATCGGCAAATCTCAAGATTTTTATGGAAAAAGTGTCGTAAACAGTAAGTAGTTTCATATGGGTGTTTGGGGGACTGATGACCTTCGCTGTTTAGTCCCCCTTAAACATCCAACAACCACCACCACCATATGGGTGTTGGTTGCAGAAGTTTGCATGAAATGAATAAAATACCTTCTTGCTCACAACACCCCATAGCTGACAAACATACAGCTTTCCACTCAATGGTACACCGTCTCATATCTATCCCCATGTCCAGAGATGATTTTAAAGCAGAGTTAGATACAATAAAATTTATTGCCACAGCCAATAGCTACAATCCAGTTCTTATTGACCACATCTTGCACAGGAAACAAAAACGGAAAATTATACCCCTCCTCTATGCCCCACCTGCTTCCCCATCCACTGTCTGCAAGAAATGGTGTACACTACCATTTCTAGGTCAGGTATCACAGATTGTAGCCGAAGCACTGAAATCCTGCAAGTATAGGGTTTCCTATTATGTAAGGAACACGACAGCTCAGTGTGTTTTTAATAGCAAAGACAAGATCCAGTTATTAGCCAACAGTGGGGTATACAAAATCACCTGTTCTGATTGACAAATTTTACATTGGTCAGTCAGGCAGAGCATATCAACTAGGCTGGCTGAACATGAACGCAGCTGGAGGTTGCAGAATTCGGACTCTGCATTTGCTGAGCATATACTGAGTGAGGGTCACAACTACCAGCCAGTGTCCTATGTACTTCACTTAGCAAACAAATGCCAGAAACTCAACCTGCTGGAAGTCCTGGAAATTAACAAAAAAATGGTTCAAATGGCTCTGAGCACTATGGGACTTAACATCTATGGTCATCAGTCCCCTAGAACTTAGAACTACTTAAACCTAACTAACCTAAGGACAGCACACAACACCCAGCCATCACGAGGCAGAGAAAATCCCGGACCCCGCCGGGAATCGAACCCGGGAACCCGGGCGTGAGAAGCGAGAACGCTACCGCACGACCACGAGATGCAGGCTGGAAATTAACAAACATCTTGCTCACAGTCCAGATCTCATCCTAAACGACCAGACACAACTCAACACTTTCCCTCTCCTAAACTTCATATAATCATCTTTGTTGTTCATTACTTCCCACACTCTCTCTTCCTACATATTCCCATTTTCCGGTATTCATTAAGTTGTTTTATTTGTTGCAGTTGTCTTTGTATTCCACATAGGCTGTATTTTCAATAGTTAAGGGTTTCCTTTTAACTTGTACTTGTATTACTGTCCATATTTAACTCCCCTTGTAGTTGTCTCATCAAATACTGTTCATATTTTACTTTGCTCGTTTATTTAATGAAAACTGGTACACAGCCACTGCTTTGATTATAATGTTAATGTTAAAATGCAGTACCACCACACTCTCAAACTGTAGGTTCCCTCAAACACCTCCATTTTCCTGCATTTATTAATTTCTGTTTATCTCATTGATATTGCGTAAGTTCCTTATGTATTCTGTATTTACATTGACAACTGTCTCTTATTTTTTAATTGGTTATGTATCACTCTCCATGTTTTATACTTCTTGATGCAGCCTTGTCTAGTACTAATTTTATCTTATTTTATTAGTTTTGTTTATTAATAGAAACTGTTATGTAGGCATGCTATTCCTAATTTCTGCTAAAGATTTTCCTGTCAACTCCATTGTTATTTATGCACTGTTCAGTTTTTACTATTTCATTGCAAAGATGTTACTTACTGTATGTTTCTACTTCAGTCTAGATGTGTTACTTCTCTTCCAATGTTGTCTGCTAACATTTAACTTCTTTGGTGATAATACTCAGTAAATGTCTGAAGACGGCCTTGTAAGCCGAAAACCGGTTAGCAATGAAAGTAATATTGTGGAACAAAAGCGAACTGGTGCTTTTCATTTTTTAAAATGAAAAAAGTCGCGCACATAGTAAGCAGTTTCAGATGGGTGTAGGCTGCGACAGGTACTCAGAGATGAAGAGGCTTGCACAGGATAGAGTAGCATGGAGAGCTGTATCAAACCAGGCTTCGGACTGAAGATCAGAACAACAACAACGTTGTATCTGTATAAAGAGCAAGAAATTTTGCCTGTGAATAGCGGTGCTGCAGCCAGAGTACGAGAAGCGAATGGTTCGCGGTGGTCACAGCGAGCGGCAGGCATGCGACGCTGCGTGGAGTGTGGAGAGAGTGTTTACCGGGCACGCATGCATTCCCGAAGCTTCTGCAGGCCTTGTGGGACACCACGAAGGCCCCTGGCTGGACGCAAGGCCGCTCACACGCGGCTGTTGTGCTTCTGTCCGGCCCCTGGCAGCGTCTGTGTGGTCACACCCGTCTTATCTCGGTCCTACGAACGGCCGCACTGTATAGAAGCTGACGCGAATGTCGCGTCTGTGGCAAATGTTTACACGGGCCCTTAAGACACTCTCTAGCAGAGAAGAGGGCACACTTAAATATGACACAATAAACCTTACTCATGCGTAGTGCGTCTGTTATGAGACGAGCTCTACTAACCACAGCAGTTCAGCACCATGAAATCGTAGAACAACCACTTCCATTATTTCCGAACTAAATTCTTCAAATTTACCTTTATCAACAAAAATATTTGACTGGATCTCCTGACGTTGTTTCCATAAATCTTCTGGGCGACAGAATGAGATTTTCACTCTGCAACGGTGTGTGCGCTGATATGAAACTTCCTGGCAGATTAAAACTGTGTGCCGCACCGAGGCTCGAAATCGGGACCTTTGCCTTTCGCGGTAGAGCACTTGCCCGCGAAAGGCAAAGGTCCCGAGTTCGAGTCTCGGTCCGGCATACAGTTTTAATCTGCCAGGAAGTTCTGGGAGACAGTCCGACGACATTTAGGTAAAATAGGGTAATCGAACTTATGCAAAGGTATAATCATATTTGAGGTTGCTTAATACTGGAAATGGCGTTAATAGTAATTGTTAATAGAATAAAAAATCCGCTTCAGTTGCTAGTAATTTTCTTAATGTATTCCACGACCGGTTTCGAATCTTAAAGCTTCATCTTCGGGTGCCAACAACTGCGAATAAGAGGAAGGGCTACTAACGTACAAGTGGTCTTTAGTTCACAAACTAAAATGAACAAAATTGCTAGCAACTGAAGCGGATTTTTATTCTATAAATTGTAACGTTCTTGCTTTAATTTGCTATGAAAGCGGTGGTGATAGACAATAAAAGCGGGTTAAAAGCTGTGAGCTGTCTGGGGAAGTTAACCTTGCATTACTGCGCAACTGTTTCACCAGGTATCCAGTCTAGCTTACCAAATTCCCAACCAGACTAACATTAATTATAATCTTTTAATAGTCATACGACAATAGGTGATATATATATATATATATATATATATATATATATATATATGTATATATATATATATATATATAAAAGAGAATTTAAATAAAAAGAAATAAATCAGTTTATATTTGGAAATTTATTTTAACATTGATCATTGAAATTTCAGCATATTAAACTTGATTCATAACTAAACTGGTGCCTTATTTAGGATTGTGAAAATGTGAGTTTGTAATCTTACGGAACACATCAAATATGGAGCCTAGATTGGGAGACTGCATACAACACTGCATTCATAAAATAACACACAAAGAACGTTGAAACATATGCAAGAGGAAATTAACCACAACCAACCGATTCAATTTTCACGCAAAGAAGTTACGTTCGTAGCGCAATCCTGTCCATCATGAAATTACCACACACTGCTATACTAAATTCATACTAATTCTCTGTGTCATCCCGAAAAGAATAGCTGACTGCTACTTTGATGATTACACCACATGCTTCACGTGGTCGACTTGGTTTACACAAAGAGTGTAACTCCACAATAATTTTGATAATTAAAATAAATTAGATCGAAAAGCAATTTGCAAAAGAAAAACCTCAAACTTGTTACTATCGTCTTACTATTAACCTGATGGGTCAAACAATTGTATAAGCAAGTGGTACTGGTCTCACAAAGTACACCCCACGTGGGTTGAACATAAAGAAAAGTTGCTATACTGAAAAATATTGTCAAGACGAGACGTTATAATCTCACGCACATTCGCATTGAAGATTGATGATGGTAGTTAGAGTTACTGATCAACACGTGGTTCCACTTTACTCACAAAGTAGTGACAAAGCAACTACCAGAAGATATTCTGAACTTCACACTCGAATTACACTGCGTTGCAATTTAAGATAACATTAGATATTTTAGAGCTAAACCTGAAATAAAGGTGATTAAATTTTCAGTTAGGCTGAACTTAAGAAATCCATTGTCCTACGGACTTAGCAGAGACGCGCTTAGTCGGAGATCTTACCACTTCAGACGCTCGCCGCGGACAGACTGACGTGGTCCCTTCCTGAGGGTGGCTCACAAATACAAACGGAAGTGTCCAGAGGGGCAGCTTCCTATACCAACATGACAAGGGACGGACAGGACCATACTGATAGAAACCTCTTTGCTTTTAGAAAGCGTAGCTACCTGTTCCGACGTTGGTCCTACTGTTCTCTAGCAGACAGGCTTGTCTGCTACCCTCAAGCATGCAACTAGAAATACATTTGCTCATTCGTCCTCTCACACAGAAGGGAAGGGGGATGACAGTATCTTACCATATACAGTATATAAAAGAAAGTGGATGTAGGTTCCGTATGAGCCTGTGTGACACGAATTACATATAAACTGTCTTTTAAAGTGTAGTAGTCTGACAGATCGTTCTTATTTATGTGTAAATGTAACACGTTCCACTACTCAGTCTCGTCCCAGATAGTCAGAAACACCACAGTAAATTTAGAAGAGGAATTTATGCCGTAAATGACAACATATTTAAGAAACTAACATGAAAGGAATCCAACAGAGACCTTTCAAAATATGTTCCTCAGTTGCGGATGTTCCCCCGAACAAATATTTTGTACTCTCAGCTGCTGCGGATTATGGCCATCCAAACGTGCACAGGGGTGTCCGAGAATGAACGGTCAGGTTTCAAGAATATGTCGGTAACGATAATTCGAAGCAAGAAAGTCTAGTCAACATGGGCTCTAAAATGTATACCTTAAGATCTAGGAGCACTTGTTCAGCTTCCATACTGTGATACACATCTCTTCTACCGAACAACTGCTCGTAGTTCTTAAGGTATGCATATTAGAGCTTGTGTTTACTGCAGATTTTTTTTCATTTTTTGGTCCATACTACCACCTCTCTCAATATGAAAAGCAAGGAGCTTGCTGTAGAAGAGATTTAGTGCTCATAGCTTTTAAGGTATGGCCGGCCGAGGTGGCCGAGCGGTTCTAGGCGCTACAGTCTGGAACCGCGCGACCGCTACGGTCGCAGGTTCGAATCCTGCCTCGGGCATGGATGTGTGTGATGTCCTTAGGTTAGTTAGGATTAAGTAGTTCTAAGTTCTAGGGGACTGATGACCTTAGAAGTTAAATACCATAGTGCTCAGAGCCATTTTTTTAAGGTATGCATTTTAGAGGCTACATTTACTAGAATTTTTTTCTTCGAATGATAGTTCTTGTCTCATATTCCTGAATATTCACCAGTCATCTTGGGACACCTCGTCTTTGACCCCTTGGATTAGGAAAGGACAACAGTTACTGTTTGGTAACTGTTCGCTGCATTATATCTTCTCTATCTATATTCATCTTTACAAAAGTAGTTGCAGGTATTTACGTATGTTCTACAGCTCCTAATAAACCACTGAATCGATTTCAACCAAACGTGGTACACATATTATTTAATTCGGGAACGTCTAGAGGTATTTCAAAGAAATTATGTTTGTACATAACTCATTACTTGTATTATTTGTTCGAAAATACAATGGCGGTAATATACCTCTACTACCCCTAGAGCTGGGACTGGCGGTGGGCGATGAGAAGCTTTGACAAGTACAAATATCCGATAGTGAGAGACATTGGTATCGAACTCATGGCCTTCGGCATCACTAAGCTCATTGATTCAGTCCCGAAGACATTTCGCCATTAGAGGTTGCGAGGGAGAAAGGGTGCAGAGACAGTGGCATATCAACATATCTGAAGCAATTTCTAGCAAAGATTATCACACGTATCGCTTGCTATCTGGAAAAAATTACTGTGACAGTAAGACACTCCTAGCACCGAAGCGACTGAGGGTCGGGGTGAAAAGGGCGAACATAAAAGCTTAACTGAGCAAGCCAGGGGCAGTCGCAACGAAATTTGTTACACGCGTGACTCATTATTGGGATTAAAATATAGTGAGAGTAATATAATGGTGCTAACTGTAGAGGGGTGGATTAGCATGAGAAGGGGTTATGCGTAAAAATGTTCGATAACGACCTGTTGGTATTTCTTTCCTGTATTTAGATGACTTGTAATACTTCAGAAGGACGAAGGGCAATCTGTCTCTTCTTTCTGTTGTTCAGTGCGTCGAACAGGGCGCGAGGACGATGTAACGTCAAGTCGTAAGTTGTAATGGAACTCCTGTTCAAGAATAAGAGACAGTCCGTTTGCACACAATCACTGGAAGAATTACGCTCATCAATTATTTTATTTGAAGTTCACCATTTCATTGTCTTCTTCCACGCCCTCTCGGGTTGGTATCTGAGCGAACATCCGCCATTTCACTCCGTTAATACTAGACAAGGATTTATTGAAATGCTACATTGATAATTCAGGAGGATAGGCACTGACGTACAAATATTTCGTTGAATGCAGTTATCAAAAGGTAAGGAGAAATATAAGGTACGCACTATATCTATTACTTGTTGTCATTTAACCACCATAAGAATGCTTTACAGTTTTATATCTGTCTGTGTAAGACATGATGTAAATTTTGTGACTGTCCGCGGGAGATGTAGACTTCAAAGTAGGTGTACCATTATACTCTAAGAAATCACTGTTAATTTCTAAATAAACTAGAGAACCATCTAAAAGTGTTCGGTGACGTAAACTATATAGGGCTACTTTAGCTGTTCGAATCAAATTAACATTTGCAGTGAATAATTACTACTAAAGAAGGCTCTTTCATAGTTTTATATACATAAATGAACATACATATGTGAGACTGTGAATATCTCATTTCTTTTTGCTTTAATAGGTGGACGCTATAACGAACATTGCAGTGAGTCAATAATTCTGTCAGCGTGCTTCGGATCCAAAGATCATGCCACACGCCTGAACATCACAGATGCATGTTAACGTCTTCTCTGGAGACGCATGGTGCGTAACAGCGGAAAATCGGACAGCTGCCAGTGACAGTCCTTTTTCTCCGTTACTGTTGTCAATATGCCTCAAACGAAACGGAAGTCTATTTAATACTTGGTACGATTACATATGCATTCACTGGCGAAGCTGGGGGCAAAATGTTTGTTGTAAATTATTCTACTGTTTGTCACGAAGCTGAATACCAAGCCTTTCCACCACGGATAAAGATGAAATTAATAGCTGTTTTTCTTACTTTCTTTAATCTGTGGTCATCCAAGGCCTTATCATTCAAATTTAAATCAGGAATTCCCAAAGGCGTGTCACTCAGTTTGCAACGGTTACGCAGGAGCCAGACTTTCATCTGCTGGCTTCCTTGCAGATTGATTGAAATTTGTCTTACTTCTCAGAACGTGTATTGGGCAAGTACCTTAGCTCATTAGGAACGTCGCTAAATTGCCTCTCAGATTTTTTCTTTGAGCTTTCAAATACAATTACGTGTGGTAGTTCTAAATAATTATTCTGCCGTGTTCCAATGCTCTGACTGCGTGTAACAGCAGCGGCGAACATAGAGCACTATATCTCTAAGAGACAACTTCTAGAATTAAGAAACAAACGTTGATGTTGTCGTTGATGTTGTTGTGGTTTGATGCTGCTCTCCATCGTGCTCTATCCTGTGCACGTCTCTTCATCTCTGCATAATTACTGCAACCTACATCCGTTTTGAACCTGTTTGGTTTATTAAGTCCTTGGTCATCTTCTGCAGTTGTAAATTGAAGAGCCAAAGAAACTGCTACAGCTGCCTAGTATCGTGTAGCCCCCCCTCCTCCCCTCCCCCCCCCCCCCACGAGCACGCAGAAGTGCCGCAGTAGACGTGGCATGGACTCGACTAACGTATGAACTAGTGCTGGAGGGGAATGACACCATGAATCCTGCAGGGCTGTCCATAAGCCCGTAAGAGTACGAGGGGGTGGAGATCTCTTCTGAACAGCACGTTGCAAGGCATCCCATATATGCTCAATAATCTTAATGTCTGGGGAGTTAGGTGGCCTGCGGAAGTGTCTAAAATCAGAAGAGTGTTCCTGGAGCCACTTTATAGAAGTTCTGGAGATGTGGGGTGTCGCACTGTCCTGCTGGAATTGCCCAAGTCCGTCGGAATGCACAATGTGCATGAATGGATGCAGGTGGTCAGACAGGATGCTCACGTGCGTTTCATCTGTCAGAGTCGTATCTAGACATTACTCCTGCCTGGACAGCTTGTTGGCTGGTCTTCATGTACGCCAACTACCACTTGAGAATAACATTTTTAATCTTTTACTGGGTCATCTGTCTTCCGACTAATTTCCTATCCTGTGCCAACCTCTTCGTCTCAGAATAGCATTTGTAGACTATGTCCTCAATTATTCGTAGGATTTATTCCAGTGTCCATCTTCCCCAAAAGTTTAATACCTCTATGGCTCCTTCAAGTACAGCGAAAGTTATTCCTTGGTGTCTTAACCTGCGTACTATCATCCTATCGCTTCTTCTTGTCAATATTTTCAGTTATATTCCTCTCCTCGCCGATGTTGCGCAGAACTTTCTCGTTCCTTACCAGTTCACTTAATTTGCAACATTCTTCTCTAACACAATATCTTAAACGACTCTTCTGTTCCGGTCCCCCTGCCCCCCACCCTAGTCCGTGATTCTCTGCCGTACAATGCTGTACACCAAACGTTCATTCTCAGAAATGTCTCCCTCAAATTACGGCCCATATCTGATACTAGTAGACATCTTTTGGCCACAAATGCTCTTTTTGGCTGTGCTAATCTACTCTTTATGTCCTCCTTGCTCCGTCCATCATGGGTTATTTGCTCCCATTGTAGCAGCGACCTTTCCCTTCGTCTGATTCGTGGTCCCCAATTTCGATGTTCAGTTTCTCGCTGTTCTATTTCTGCTACTCCCCATTACTTTCCTATTTCTTCGGTTTACTCTCAGTCCTCAGTGTGTGCTCATTAAACTGTTCATTTCGTTCAATAGGTCCTTTTTCGCTTTCACTGATGATACCAACCTCATCTGCGAATTCACTGGCATCCTTTCACCCTGAATTTTAGTTCCGCTCTCGAACCATTCCTTTATCTCCGTCGTTGCTTCTTCAAAAATGGCTCTGAGCACTATGGGACTCAACATCTTAGGTCATAAGTCCCCTAAACTTAGAACCACTTAAACCTAACTAACCTAAGGACATCACACACACCCATGCCCGAGGCAGGATTCGAACCTGCGACCGTAGCAGTCCCGCGGTTCCGTTGCTTCTTCGATGAATAGGTTGAACTGTAGGGGCCAGTGACAACACCCCAGTCTTATACCGTTTTTAATCCGGACACTTTGTTCTTGATCTTGCATTATTACTTGGCCAATAGTGGAAAATAAACAACAATGACAGTCGTTAGGGGAGTTCATGTGTTTACCGACCGACTTTGGTGCAGTGGCAGGTGTTTACGGGCAGAGTGGGCGGCCGGGCCTGTTTACTGTGAAGGCCCTAGCCAGCCCTAGCGTGTGCGTGGCTGCGGCAAGGTCAGTGTGCTGCCAGCGGGGCGCGCTCCCAAGGCCAAGACAGGACTCTTTAACTCTGTGCTGTGGGCAAAGGCAGCAAAGTCTTCTCGAGTATCGATACACACGGTATTTCCAAGAGGAAGGGTAAATATTTGAGGAGGTGGCAGGTAGTATGGGCTAATTCCACACAACATTCCATGTAACAAATGTGAAACGTAACTGTCCTGTAATGCCGATTTTCAAGAGGTTTTGACAATAAATGTTACATCTATATTTACATTTACATCTACACCTACCTGGTTGTTGTGCTACTCACAACAAAATGCCTGGCAGAGGGATCAATGAACCACCTTCAAGCTGTCTCTCTACCATACAATGTAGGCTGTCTCTCTACCGTTCGTTCCACTCTCGAGCGGCGCGCGGGAAAAACCAACACTTCAATTTTTCTGTGCGAGCCCCGATTTCTCTTATTGTGTATAACAATCAGCAGTAGTGTTTAACAAAAGAAAACGCCGTAATTCGAGTTACCTGACACATCCATGATTATACAGAAACTTGATATTGATCGAGAGATATTAAATAAAATGCCAGGATGACGCCGAAAAGAATTAGATATTCATCTATTCAAAGCTGAAAATTGCCATTTTGTTTCTTACCGAAATTTAAATTTCTTCGAACAAAGAGCGTGAAAGCAAGGTTTCGATTATCTCTCCCTGACTTCATTGGTCGTTCTTGCACGAGACATTTAATTTCTGAGTTTGTGAAGATTTTTTGTAAAATGTGGTGCACTTTGGTCATTAATTTATCTCTGTGTCGGAATCAAAAGCTTTGGCATTGCTTTCTCTGTTTGTGTAAAGCATGAGCAAGTCAGTTGTTTCCTTTATTTCTTCTCGGAGTATTCTGTGTGTTATTAAATGCTGATTTTTTTCTTGTTTCACTTATTAGTTTTTTCTCAAGTATTTCGATTTCAACCTCGATGTGGCCTTCTGTCTCTGTGTTTTGATCCATTTTTTTCTTCGGTGACAGCGAGCTAGTGTGTGAAGTACTCGTTTACGAGTTTTACGAGCATTCGTATCATTTCTCTGTAATCTGCTGGCAGAAGTGGCTTTAATAATATGCACTGCACTCGTGACTGCAAAAAATGGTTCAAATGGCTCTGAGCACTATGGGACTTAACTTCTGAGGTCGTCAGACCCCCAGAACTTAGAACTACTTAAACCTAACTAATCTAAGGACACCACACACATCCATGCCCGAGGCAGGATTCGAACCTGCGACCGTAGCGGTCGCGCGGTTCCAGACTGTAGCGCCTAGAACCGCTCGGCCAATCCGGCCGGCCACTCACTGCAGTCGGCTTAAAGATCTTGTTGTGGTAGTCCCTGAAGATATCCTCTTCCTCTTCAAAATGTCTGCTACAGACAGTAGCATTTTTAGTAATTATTAACTTCTTCTGCAGAGCCGAACCCACCGAGTGACATGTTCGTGGATCTTTGGGAAAATTATGATAAGTAATACGATTACGTTTAATTTTTTAATAATATTTTTGATACATCCAGAGCACAATTCGGCAGTATCTTTTTCAAAGAGGACAGGATAATAAAGAGCGACAACACAAAACTTACTACCTCCAAGACGTAAAGGCCCCATTACACATCAAACTTATTTGTCAAATTCGTTCTGTTCTATCCACGAATTTGTCAAACAAACTCATACACGATCTAACAAGTTTGTCAGTTTAATCACTCTTTTGAAACTAATCCTGTTGGTGTATGTTGCACTTTGACGCTAGTGGGAATGGCGAAAACTGCTGTAATGTTGTTGCATTAATTTGTGGTGTAAGCGGTGCTGATATTCAAGACCATAAAAGTGGGTTAAAAGCTGTGAGCTATGTGAGGAAGTTAACCTTGCATTACTACGCAACTGTTTCACCAGATATCCAGTCTAGCTTACCAAATTCCCAACCAGACTAACATTAATTATAATATTTTAGTACTCATCTTACGATAACTGGTGATTATATATAAAGACAATTTAAATAAAAAGAAATAAATCAGTTTATATTTGGACATTTATTTTAACATTGATCATTGTTCCGTTAAAATTTCAGCATATCAAACTTGATTCATAACTAAACTGGTGCCTTATTTAGGATTGTGAAAATGTCAGTTCGTAATCTTACGGAACACATCAAATAGGGAGCCAAGATTGGGAGACTACATACAACACTGCATTCATAAAATAACACACGAAGAACTTTGAAACCTATCCAAGAGGAAATTAACCACAACCAACCGATTCAATTTTCACCCAAAGAAGTTACGTTCGTAGTGCAATCCTGTCCATCATGAAATTACCACACACTGGTATACTAAATTCATACTGACTCTATGTGAAATCTTCCCGAAAAGAATAGCTGTGCGCTACTTTGATGGATACACCACATGCTTCACGTGGTCAACTTGGTTTACACAAAGAGTGTAACTCCACAATAATTTTGATAATTAAAATAAATTAGATCGAAAAGCAATTTACAAAAGAAAAACCTCGAACTGGTTACTATCGTCTTACTATTAACCTGATGGGTCAAACAATTGTATAAGCACGTGGTACTGGTCTCACAAAGTACGCCCCACGTGGGTTGAACATAAAGAAAAGTTGCTATATTGAAAAATATTGTCAAGACGAGACGTTATAATCTCACGCACATTCGCATTTAAGGTTGATGATCTTAGTTAGAGTTACTGATCAATACGTGGTTCCACTTTACTCACAAAGTAGTGACAAAGCAACTACCGGAATATATTCTGAACTTCACTCTCGAAATACACTGCGTTGCAATTTAAGATAACATTAGATATTTTAGAGCTAAACCTGAAATAAAGGCGATTAAATTTTCAGTTAGGCTGAACTTAAGGAATCCATTGTCTTACAGACTTAGCAGACACGTGCTTAGCCGGAGATCTTACCACTTCAGACGCTCGCCGCGGACAGACTGACCTGGACTCCTACCGAGCGTGCTTAACAGATACAAACGGAAGTGACCAGAGAGGCAGCTTCCTATATCAACATGACAAGGGACGGACAGGACCATACTAAGGATAGAAACCTCTCTGCTTTTAGAAAGCGTAGCTACCTGTTCCGACGTTGGTCCTACTGTTCTCTAGCAGACAGGCTTGTCTGCTACCCTCAAGCATGCAACTAGAAATACATTTGCTCATTCATCCTCTCACACAAAAGGGAAGGGGGATGACAGTATCTTATCATATACAGTATATAAAAGAAAGCAGATGTAGGTTCCGTATGAGACTGTGTGACATGAATTACATATAAACTGTGTTTTAAAGTGTAGTAGTGTGACAGATCGTTCTTGTTTATGAGCAAAAGTAACACGTTTCACTGCTCAGTCTCCTCCCAGATAGTCAGAAACACCACAGTAAATTTAGAAGAGGAATTTATGCCGTAAATAACAACAGATTTAAGAAATTAACATGAAAGGAATCCAACAGAGACCTTTCACTGCAGATAAAGCATTTCTAAATGTGACTCGGGCACTATGTCTAAATAAGAAGATGAAAGCAAGATGCTGATCCAGAGATTGGTTTAGAATGAGAGACATCAATATTCACATGAGAATCTGTTATGGCAAATGTTACACTCGGAACCTGATGACTACATCTACTTTATCCAAACAGACAGTGAAACTTTTATTAACTTGCTTAAAGCTAGTTAGCCCACAAATTCAAAAACAAGACACAAGTATGCGAAAATAAATTCAAATACCACAACGTGGAAACAAATATCTTACATCGTCCGTCGAACAACTGGAGAACTTCTATTTTCTTTGTTTTGTTGCTCTTCCGCTTGTTTATTGTGAGTAGAATACTGATTTCCTTCTTAACGTATTCCTGTGTAATACAAGGCCGGGAAAGTTGCGACATCTCTGCCGTTTTGGTAACTGGTAGTGCTATTTCCTTTTTATCTTTGGTCTCAGTTAACATAGCAATAAAACCGAACTAAATTGCAATGAAACCTTTTTTCACTAAACATTTGCGGTGAAACAGCACCACAATGTCCGTCATCTTGCGAAATTTTCTGTCCGTCAAAGTTTTTCTCAAATACATCAAATACCACCTATCTGTGACAAATAGATCATACGTCACCATGTTCAGGTTTAACCTATGGCCAGATAGTGCACAAGGACCTCACGAGTTCACGTGATCTGTGTGAGCTCGCGTGAACTAAATGGGGCTCCTCGGCGGAGACGTAATGCGCAGAACGGAGGAAACAGCTCTGTTCTGCGCACGTTGTGTCGCCTCTGGTACCGTATACTGCGTGCTGCAGCGCGTGGTACGCGCAGGATAAGATGAACTATGCGCAGTGACCAGTTTTCGTTCAAAATGCTGGGCGAATTCTTTCTGTTGTTCACAAGGGGAGGCCGACTGTGTTTGGCCCCTTTTCGGTTGGCCGGCTATGACAGAATCGAGGCGCACGTCCTGCAATCTTTCTCAAACGATTGTACAGAAATTATTCGATGCAAAAATTCATTTTTGCTTTACTTGTAGCTTTACATGTCAGGTTCATTATGATGTGCCCATAATTTCGTTAATAGTCACAGGTATTGTGATATTTACGTGGAATTCGAAAAAAGTATGGGATGAAAAATAGGGGTCACTATGATTTTGCCTTTGATGCATGTTACACAATATGTTGCTACCTATGACATTTGGCTAACATATTGTATTTTTCTTAGGCTTGGACGGAGGTCTCTACTTGTGACCAATCTAGAGAAAAATGATCTGACGTAGCACACTCATTTGCGATCGCGCCGCACAGCGATAAAGCCAGAGTGAAATGTACACAACATTCTTTATGTTTCATAAACGATATGAGATATGAAAATGAGATTTTGCAACTGATAACACGCAAAGAGGAGAGTATGCTGCCGTATGGACATAATGCAAAACGTCATTATCGAGTGTGTTATTCCATTAACTACAGACTTTTTCGATGCAAGAATGTAATTTTTAAGGGCGACCGATAGCTGGCGCAGCGAGTAATGCTACGAGTTTTGGAACAATATAAGTGAAGACGTTACACGTTTATTTTGTACGGAGGACGTGCTTTTTCATAAGATGCTGACCTTGCATTTCCTCAGTTGCTCACTTCATAAACCGCTGTTTCAGAATTATCTCGCGACTGCGTCTGCACAACATGTTAGTGAGGTGAGACTGCGTAAACTCCGCTGTGTTTCGGAAAAAGAAGCAAATTATAACATCGCAGCAAGAGAAATGCGTAGGTTTTATTTAAAATTCGTCACTCGTGACACTTCTCTGAAAGTCAGGCGAAAATTAATCACTGATTTACACAGGTCTGCGACATAAAAATTGTTTCAAATTTATTAAGTGATTTTTATAGTGTTTTCAACGCTGATTTCGGGAAAAATAGTGAAAAAATTCCATCACGTACAGTTATTTCTCAAACTGCTTGTCTAGTTTTAGCTTTTTTCGGTGTTTCAGCAGTCCGGTGAGTTTGAATTTTGGTTTTTAGGATCTCTATAAACTGTTATTTAGCCGTATTTATACTAGATATACGTAAAATAAATAGTAATTAGGAGAAACCAGCAGTATTGTCATGTCAGTGCCTGTCTATCGCGCTGCCCCTTCCCCCCCCCCCCCCCCCCCCCCCCCCCCCCCCCCCGCCATCACCAAGCAGTGAGCCTCTGCTATTGTCTTTCAGTTCACAGTACCTCTTCACTCTGTGCTGTTCACGTGTTGTTGTTACTAGTGCTTTAAAGTTCTTGTGTTGTGAAGTTGTTTTATGGACAATGGACAATGGCTACCAGAGAATGTATAAAATTGCCAGATTGCTTCTGCGTTAAAAAGCAACAAAGAAACATTTCCGGTTTTGTTGAAAAGTATATTTCGCTTATTATGGTATAAATTTAGGCGACCAAGATAAGCCTTGGGCCCGACACAAAGTCTGTTCAATGTGTGATGAAGAAATGAGGCAATGGTTTCAACGTAAAAAGCAGTCCTTACATTTTGGAATACCAATGGTTTGGAGGGAGCCCAAAAATCATAGTGATGTCTGCTATTTTTGTTGTTGCAACGTACGAAGTTTCAATTTGAAAAACAAAAAGGATATTTCTTATACTAACACTAAATCAGCTATTCGCCCTGTTCCTCATGGACCTGAAGCATTAACGTTCATTTTCTCCACTCACATCTCGACTACTTCCCTGCAAACCTTGGTGATGTAAGTGAAGAGTGCATGGGGGCTTAATTATTTTTTATTATGCAAATAATTTTAATTTTAGTCGCTGTCTGTCCGGTTACGCAGTCTCGTAACCGGTTGGCCCTGACTGGTATTAGTACGCAATCTGACTGCATAGAATAACAACAAAGAATGAAAGAAAACTTCCGTTAACACAATTAATTAATTAAGTCCCCAGCAACTATAAAACCTACGAAACAACAAAGCACAAGTGTAACTGTTCTGTGTGTGGAAGTGTGATTCAACGTACACATCTGGCACGGTTCTTCCTCAATAAGACAAGGTATTTTAAGCACCATTTACACTGAAGTAATTTTTAAAAAACCAGTAATACTATAATTGCACATACAAACCATAATTACACTCTAATACATGAACACAAGCCAGATACTTTGTTGACTGAACCTGTGACCAAGAGACATTGTTAGTTAGGACATTTGAAATAAAAAAAATTTCTTTACCTTCATATATATTGACGAAACATACATTCTGATCATTACAGCATCCGCAGTCGAATAGCATCGGCTGTCTAGCCCATCAGAACAACTACATACAACATGCTCACAACTAGTCACGGCTACATCAGAACTCCTACTGCCCACTTCTCAAAAAACACTCTCCACGACAACTTCTCGACAAGCACTCTCCACCACCACTTCCCAACAAGCACTGCCAGTGGAGGCTGCTGAATAATACTCTTTGGCGCAATCTCTGGCGCTGTGACTCAGTGTAGCCACCTTTCATATGCCCCTCCTCCACAGGCTAGAATTTGATGGTATTTTTGCCAGCATTGGTGGTGAAAATACCACCAAATTCGTCCAAAAAATACAGACAAAAATTAAAAAGTAATATTAATAAGTAAATATCACATAACTAAATAAATTTTGGCTTTGCACTGACCCTTCAATAACCTAATATGTAAAATACAGTAAGGAATACAAATGCTTGCATACATATGATTTTACATAATAGTTTACACAAGTATCATGTGGTTAAACAATTCAATCAATAGCGTCAGCAATGACGAATAGGTGCAGGTAAGAGTCTCATAACATCTCATAAACAATAAACACACAAAAAATCTGTTTATACAAATGTTCACATAAAATCCTTTCAATAGTTCAATAAACAAGTAGAACTCCTCAGAGTAGTTGACAGTTCCAACAGTAGCACCCAGCAATGATCAACAGGTGCAAATAGCAGTCTCATAACATTTCATCAGCAGTATTTAAACAGCTTCAACAGTGGCACTCAAAAATGGCGAGCAGGTGCAGACACCAACAAGTGACATTATCTCAGTAGAAGCAGTCCATTAGTGGCACCCAGTAATACTGAACAGGTGCAGACACCAACAAGTGACATCATTTCAGTAGAAGCAGTTCCATCAGTGGCACCCAGCATTGTTGAACAGGTGCAGACACCAACAAGGGACATCATCTCAGTAGAAGCAGTCCATCAGTGGCACCCAGTAATGTTGAACAGGTGCAGACACCAACAAGTGACATCATTTCAGTAGAAGCAGTTCCACCAGAGGTTGGTTGGTTGGTTGGTTGGTTGGGGAGGGAGACCAGACAGCGTGGTCATCGGTCTCATCGGATTAGGGAAGGATGGGGAAGGAAGTCGGCCGTGCCCTTTCAGAGGAACCATCCCGGCATTTGCCTGGAGTGATTTAGGGAAATCACTCCACCAGTGGCACCCAGCAATGTTGAACAGGTGCAGACACCAACAAATGACATCATTTCAGTAGAAGCAGTTCCACCAGTGACATCCAGCAATGTTGAACAGGTGCAGGCACCAACAAATGACATCATTTCAGCAGAAGCAGTCCATCAGTGGCACCCAGTAATGTTGAGCAGGTGCAGACACCAACAAGTGACATTATTTCAATAGATGCAGTCCATCAGTGGCACCCAGTAATGTTGAACAGGTGCAGACACCAACAAGTGACATCATTTCAGTAGAAGCAGTCCATCAGTGGCATCCAGCAATGTTGAGCAGGTGCAGACACCAACAAGTGACATTATTTCAGTAGAAGCAGTTCCATCAGTGGCACCCAGTAATGTTGACAGGTGCAGGTAACAGTCCATAATACTCACTATCACTAATCAGACAGTTCATCAGAGTTTCTCAGCAGAAATTAAACATCTTCAAGTGGCACCCATCAATGGTGATAGGTGCAAGCACGAACAATAGTTTGAATGCACACACAATTGCTTTTACAAAATTATTATCAATGCTCTTACACTAAACATACAAATTATAATAAACACACAAATGGTATCAGATAATTGTTATATTAACTATTACAAATACATAAATGCCAGTAAACCTATAATATTTATGGGTGTCAGTGCAGGGCACAACAAACAAGTAAAATAATATTTAGGAGATAGATCGGTACCAATTATTTGGGATTAGGAAAGGAAAACACACAAAACACACTCTCTCATCTTTCATCCACATTAAGTACTACTGTGTAATTGAATAGTGTTAACTGTGTAAATGCAATACTGTCCAAAATTTTATGTTCAACTTGTGTATCAAGTAGTAGTGGCAGCAATGTATAACAGTCAATAATAGTTAGTCAACGTCGTAGTCATCATGTCAAGACCAATGTTTGCCAAGCCAAATCAAAATGTACGGTTGCTGAACAACTGTCAGTGTGCCAAGATATGCAATTACTTCCTCTCTCCAAAAAAAAATATATATATACTGCTTATTGATTTAACGAAGTGTGTGTGTAGACAATCTTCCTTCCACTTGAGTGTTCTAGTCTGCTATCTTCATCCTCCTTGTTCCATACAGACCAACAAAAAAAAAAAAAATGTTCCTCACTTACTTCACCTCTTATCCACCAAAACTCCAATAATCATCATCATCACATAATCTTAATACTTCAATAATACATCTTACGTCGATAGATATAAACCTTATCATCAATCTCATTTACCTTACCTCTTGTCCACCAAAACTCCAATAATCATCAACTTCACACAATCTCAATTCCTCAATAATACCTCTTCAATACGTCGATACATATAAACCTTATTACCAATATCATTTCACTTCCATAACAACTCTTTCCTCTAGTCAGTCTCCTCGAACAAGCACAGACAAAATCCTAGTGCAAACTTCAATTCATCATCCCATACAATCCAAAGACACAATGTCCACACACAACCTCTGTGTAATCCATCTGACCCAAATCTTCTACTCATTGTGAATTTTAAAATACATTTTGGTTACCTTGTCCATCATTAAATAAAAGAAATGCATACATGACCTCTAACAGCCTTTAGTTCGAATAACTTCCAGTAAGTAGGTGCGAGTATGTAGTATGAAAGATCACATAAGGCTTTGAGTGAATAAATCGTAATATTTCACAGTGTGTACGCCACTTCAAGAATCATGGCAAAACAGAAGCAAACATGTGGAGTATTTCTTGTGTCAAGTGTCACTTACTATTTCAGTTGCTCACGAAGAATGCAGTGTAATAACTGTCAATGGTCTAAACCTAGTGTTGGTATTTCATGTCGTTAGCTTCCTTTCTATTAGCATAAATTTATACAGCTTCCATAAAACATCCAGCTCATGTGACTTCAATGAAGTTTCTCGTACCAATGTCGTTCGTAGAATTATAGCAGTTCATTTTCTTATCTTAAAATATAAAGCACTGAGCGTAAACAAAACATGCAATAGCGAGTAAATATACCAGTAGAGAACAGAATGTCAACAAGTGGATGTAGCACAATCCCTACAATGAGGCTCTGCCAAGCGAACAATCTATAATTAATACCATAGTGTGACCTAAACTCCATGTTCGTACACCGTGTATCAGCATTTCTATATACCAAATTAAAGAGTAGTTATGACAACAAAACAGAAATGTGTAAATATGCAATCCATACGCAAAGCAGCGAATATATATCTTACATAATAAACAGGTCATTAGCATCATATCACCACAAGCAAATAAATGTTCATATGTAATCTTAATAAGTAAACATGAAGGCGCAAGCAGATAAATCACAAAGTATAATCTACATACATAATCATATCAGCACAACTAATCAGGTGACAATTACAATTTAAATAAATAAGCACAGCAGGCACATAATAAAATGTGACATCAGTGAAAAAAGCAGTGCAGCCAAGCGATGCATGATATACACAATTAACAACCTTGTTTATTAATCAATCATTGTCACAATCAGCAAATGTACGCAAGCACGTCGCTTCACAAGAAAATTCATAGAACATAAAATTTAGCACAAAGTATAAATCACGTAATCGCGAGCAGCAAATTACGTCTAAAGTACGTACCTAAGTGGAAATATGTTTCTTGAAAAATAAACTCAGTTAATAGTTACCTTTTTAGTTTATTACTTTCTTCTTCGAAATGACATTCTTCCTGAAATTTTCTCGATAGCAAGTCCTCTTAACGTCGGACACACACAGAATTTACCTGAGGTTCTTAAATATTTTATACAACTGTATCCTGAAAAATACTGAACGTTAATAACATAATTTATCAAGTCACTATAGCTTTATACTGATTTTATTCGGAGAAATTAGACTGTGTATTTGTTTACGGCTGTCAGTGCATTCGCACTGAGCGCTCGATCAGCTGTAGGTACGCGTGACGTAGGAAGTAAGCGTTTGCGGTCAACGACTGCCTTGTGCGGCGCGCAGACTTGACTGTTGCTTTGAGTGTGTGCCGCCGCCGGAACACGGCGCCGTATCCTTGTATTCTCTGCATGTTTACGTATAACTGTTGGTTTCTCGAAAGTATGTCATTCCACAAAAATTTTAACGATCGATATGTGATGTATTCCCTTAGAGCGCCGAGATTTAAGAGTTTCTACTTCGACAGTGTTATCACGAATAATTTTGCGAACTCTATATGGACCGTTATAAAGCAGAAAAAATTTGCGACACAAGCCTTTTCCTTTGTGAGAAACGATGAGACTTAATTAACACCTTTTGACCAACTAACAAGATTTTTAAACGACCAGGATGTTTAGCTGATTTCTCTCTTCTAGCAGCCGCAGATGCAATATTTTGCAGAGCCAGATTCACAACTTCAGAATGCCGCAGTTTCCGTGTAGGCGGAAAAGGAACGATTTGAGAAATGCGATTTGTCGGTGCTTTATTTTTTAATATCAATATAGGCGGTAAAGAAGTTGAATCATTAGGGAGTTCATTCAGAATGTTTTGAAAAATATGAAGATACTGATCCCACTTTCTATGATTCTGATGACAATAAAGTCGACACAATTTATTGATTTCCTTCATCTATCTCTCTGAAGCGTTAGATTGAGAGTGAAAAAGTGAAATGAAAGTTGGTTTAATTTTACGACGCCGTAGAGTACGAAGCCAAATTTTAGAGCGAAACTGTGATCCATTATCTCATATAACCTTATCAACATGACCCACTTCTTTAAGAAAATGTTTGATGAAAGCATTAGATACTGAACGAGCTGTTGCTTTGCGTAAGGGTGTAAATCACACATATTTTGATGTCAATTCCACTGCTACCAAACTGTACGCAAAACCATTGGTAGAACGAACCACTGGACCGAACAAATCGACTGCAGCCATCTCTAATTTCGCTGGAATGATAGGAAACAACGGTGCTCTGTGAGAAATAGTTGGCGGCTTAGCCTTTCGACATAATTTGCATTTGGCAAGAACAGATTGAATACGTTTTTCCATATTACTGAAGTAGCAATTTTCTCGTAATTTATGAAAGCATTTTCTGGGACCAAAGTGTGCATAACTGAAATGTGTGTACCAAATCAATTTATTAACCCACTCATCAGGAATGCAAACTAACCAAACAGAGTTATCAACCGATTTTCGTTTAAAAAGAATATCATTGCGAACTAAATAATACAGTCTAATCGCTACGCTTTCCTTTCTCCTCCACTTCTCCTTAATGTCCTTCCAGATTGGATCCTTATTTTGTTCCTTAGCGATGTCCTGGAGCGAAGACGAAATAAATTCTCAAACGCAACACCTTGAATATACATCAAACAATAATTGTTTTCCTTGCAGTCCTCTTCAGCACTTTGTTTCAAACCCATAGGTGCACGTGATAAAGCATCAGCAATAATATTTGAAGAACCCTGGATGTAAACAATACTAAAATCAAATTCCTGTAGATACAGCGCCCATCGTGACAATCTTCCATGTGTTAATTTTGTTGACATAAGAAATTCCAGAGCTCGATGATCAGTGTAAACCTTAGTATGCCTGCCATACAAAAATATGCGAAATTTTGTGAAAGCCCATACAACAGCCAAAGCTTCAAGTTCCGTAATCGAATAATTCTTTTCTGATTTAGAGAGAACACGACTTCCAAATACAATATTTTCTGTACTACAACGCCGTCTTCTTCTATCTCTTGAAATATGTGTGCACCTAGGCCTTTGTATAATGAGTCCATCGCCAAACAAAAATCTTTAGATAAATCCGGGTGTGAAAGAAGTGGAGCAGCAACTAAAGCATCACGAAGGTGTTCAAATTCTGATTGAGCTTCCTCATCCCAAGACCAATTAGAATTCTTTCCAGATAGTTCACACAAACGAGGTGTGGCCAAATTATCCAATCTAACAAAGCGTCTAAGAAAATTACAGACACCAATGAAACTACGAACATCACGTTTCGTAGTAGGAACAGCATAATTACGAATAGCGTCTAGTTTCTCTGGATCAGGAAGAATACCTTCTGTAGAAATAATATGACCAAGAAATTTCAGCTGAGAAAACGACCAAATTCAGATTTTTTCAAGTTCACTGTAATGCCAACTCTTGCAAAAATGCATAATAATGAATCCAAAATTTTGTTATACTCACTCCAAGAACGTTTAGCAATAAGAATATCGTCAACATACGAAGTAATATTGTCACGAAGATAAACAGGTAAAATTTCATTTAAACTACGAATGAATGCTGCAGAAGATACAGTAAGTCCAAACGGTAATTTCCGAAATCACTTTTGGGTAAAATAGTCATATTCGGTTATTCTTTACCGACTCTCTAGATAGACTGATAGTCGAAGAGTTGTTTTGATAGATATAAAGAATAGTAAGAGAGTAGGCAGCAGTGCAGAAAACTAAAAGGGAAATAGCACTACTACAGCTCGGGGCCCTGTGCACGCTACGGCACATATTCACTTAGTGTAGTGAATCCCCTGAGGACTTTAATAGCCGCACATAAATTCTGGTTTGTGACTTAGTGGCCGATTTGGTGGAAGTGCGTACATAAATTGATCTAACCATTAACATGGGTGTATGTCGTTCGTAGAATTGCGAAAGATCTTAAATTTCCGAACAGTTAAGAAGTGTTTATAGTCAAAGTTTTCTCCTCGTGGCGACAAAGACCTACCGCGTCTGTCCCAGTCCCAATGTCGATTATTGTCAAGTTCGCGCGCCTGGCGCTCTCTTGTTGCTTCTCGTAAATGAAATAAATTACTTTCTTCAAACCCCTCTGCTATCTGTGATTCTAAATTTCTTCTGCTGTCTTTTCCTACGATTTCACCTTCAATTTGTTTGACTTGCTTTCGTAATGCCTCAAATTCCCTTTTAACGCGTTCATTAAATTTTCCCTGATTTTCAACATGCTTATTTATGTTCTGGTACTCTTCTGTTTCTGCAAATGGCAGTGGAGCTGTATCATCTGAATCTCTGTCCCCATTTAAACTAAGACTTGTCAGTTTATCTGCAATCTCCTCAACTCTTTCCGATAAGTCACCTATTTGTTCTTTCTGTTTATTTACGTCTTCCGTAAGTGTCGCGACTCGGGTTTCAGTATTGACACATTTAGTAGTTAACTGTTCATACCGTTGTGTTAGGTTATTTATTCTGTCATTTGGCACGGATTCCTCGATTCTTTCAAATATTTCTTCCTTATCGTGTGCACATTGTAAATTTAACTCTGAAAATTTTTGTACTATCACGCGATCTCTTTCTTCCTGTTCTCTATCCTGTTCCTTTTGTCTGATTTCTATTGAAATTAATCTATTATTGTGAGCATTCAAAATCGGTTGTAGTTCTTCTCTAATTTCTTTCTTTAATTCATCTTTCATGTTTTTAAAACATGTCCCTATTCGTGAGTCTAACCGAGTTTCTATTTTTTTTATCTCTGTCTTTATTTGAGATCTGAACTGTGTTCCCAGTGAGTCTAACCGTGTTTCCATTGTTCCCATCCGTGATCCCAAATTTAATATTGCACTCATTAACTGGTCCATATTAACTGGTTCGAAATTCTTTTCGCCCCTAACATTTCCCGCTAAACCAGCTTCCTTCGTCATAGCTGTAAAGCTATCTGTGTTCGATACAATTCCAGAATCTTCTGTCGTTAATCTCGTATTCTGAAAATTTTTTGATTGTGAAAAGTTTTGAATTGGTTCTGGACTATTTTCCCGACTCACTAAATTGCTTTCTACTTCATTATTCATCATACTATTCTCCTATGTTGGCGAGTTCGCCATGTTAACGATTTCGTCATTCTCACTATTCATCATTTTTGCCTTTTTCATCGGTCGCGTAATCATTAACAAAACATACAAAACTCGTCACTATACGAAAATTACACACAATGACACTTTATCTCCAACAATACCATTCACACGAAATGTTCCCACCAAACACGTCTAACGAACAATTAAAACCTTCACAATTGCACAAAATTGTCAGACCTGTACACAAGACATCAAAAATTAAATTCTGCCAAAATACCATTAAAAGAATGACAAGACAACTACAGATGTTCAGTTACCAAATCTACACATGCAATATAGACTACAATTACTAAACTACAAATTACTACAACAATACTACTGTCTCTATTTTTACTATCAGAAGAATTCCAAGGGACGATCCGAAGCAGCGGTCGCCACGTGCATGGGGGCTTAATTATTTTTTATTATGCAAATAATTTTAATTTTAGTCGCTGTCTGTCCGGTTACGCAGTCTCGTAACCGGTTGGCCCTGACTGGTATTAGTACGCAATCTGACTGCATAGAATAACAACAAAGAATGAAAGAAAACTTCCGTTAACACAATTAATTAATTAAGTCCCCAGCAACTATAAAACCTACGAAACAACAAAGCACAAGTGTAACTGTTCTGTGTGTGGAAGTGTGATTCAACGCACACATCTGGCACGGTTCTTCCTCAATAAGACAAGGTATTTTAAGCATCATTTACACTGAAGTAATTAAAAAAAACCAGTAATACTATAATTGCACATACAAACCAGAATTACACTCTAATACATGAACACAAGCCAGATGCTTTGTTGACTGAACCTGTGACCAAGAGACATTGTTAGTTAGGACACTTGAAATAAAAAAATTTTCTTTACCTTCATATATATTGACAAAACATACATTCTGATCATTACAACATTCGCAGTCGAATAGCATCGGCTGTCTAGCCCATCAGAACAACTACATACAACATGCTCACAACTAGTCACGGCTACATCAGAACTCCTACTGCCCACTTCTCAAAAAACACTCTCCACGACGACTTCTCGACAAGCACTCTCCACTACCACTTCCCAACAAGCACTGCCAGTGGAGGCGGCTGAATAATACTCTTTGGCGCAATCTCTGGCGCTGTGACTCAGTGTAGCCACCTTTCAATAGCAGGGCGAATGATTCCACCAAGGCATCAAAGAAATATAAAGAAGATATCAAGGGAGATGGAACTTCGACATGATAGCGGACTACTGCTGGATGATAAAAAGAGATGATCCTCAACGAGTCCACAGCCGGAAAAGCAATAAAAGAAGCCTCGTCAGAAAGCGAAAGCGTTGTTATAAGGACTTATAAGCTTAAAGATAAACGGAAGTGTACTGGAAATTAGTTTACACATTGATTTATAAATAAAATAAAATTTTATAAGGTTGGAAAAAATGTGATAAATTGCTTAAATTTTCCATTTTGTTATTATACCCAAAAATACTCCTTTTTTGTGAGAAAACTTGATGTGATAGAAAAAAATGGATTGCATTTCTGAAATCAGCGCTGAAAAGTACAGAAAAGTCAGTTATCAAATTTCAAACAACTTGAGAGGTTCCATGACCTCTTTTGCATGTCTCCTCTGATTTTCATCAATTTGATTAATGTTCTATGTCATTGCACGGTAGTAACTGACCGAATAAGGTTATTGTAATGAGAGTATTTGTAGTGAGAGCTCAAAAAAAATACTTTTAATTTGATTCTTATACATGTTGGGTTACTTCCTGTGTGGCCTGTGCAAGGCTAGCATTGGAGGACGCTCGAGGCAGGATTCGAACCTGCGACCGTAGCAGCAGCGCGGTTCCGGACTGAAGCGCCTAGAACCGCTAAGTCACAGCGGTCGGCTGCATGCGGTATAAATCTTCGATACGGTGCCTCTCGAAACAGCAAAGAGATCGGCTGCCTTGGTTACGAAACCACTCACCATACCAGCACCAACAATATGCACACGTTCGAATGCACTGAGCTCTGACCTAACACAGTAGATATAGGCAGAATCCTATTTCCTGTTGTTTATTATGATAGAGTTCTCCTTTTTTTGAGTAGATTATTATATAATTTTATTAAATTATTGCGAGTGTGCACTCCGTATTTTAGCAACTAGCAGGGTCCACCATCATTTCCTTCCGTTCCGTTGTGCTCATAATTAACTATCTGGTTGATAAGAAGGGGGTCGATTGCATGTCTCGTTCTCATGCGAAATTCGTCTGAATTAAACTTTCAAAAAATAATTTTTTGTCCTCTTGTGTTATCGACGGAATCCTTTTTAGACACTAACAAAAGCAGCGGTGAAAGATCTTTTTGAACGGTCACCATGCGGGTGTGGGCCTGAAGGGGCCCGCTTAATATTTGCAAAAGATGTGTGGGTATTCTTCACCTCATAACGGCACTTCCCCTCCAGCGCCTGCCCGCAGCCTCCCCCTCCCCCCCCCCCCCCCTTTCCATACGTGCGCTTCCGTCACCGCATATACGGGCCACGTTATTCTGCGCGGACTCTTACCAAGTACCCACCGCGCCTGGCCGCTGTGTTTGCTTTGGCTGGGACCCTCGCCGGAGTCTGGCGTTACGCAATGCAGAGCACGCGGAAGCTCCGCTCCACGACTCAGCTGTTTGTGTTACGTCAGTCCGTGTAGGGCGGCTAGTGAGCGACTCGATATGGCGCCCGCCCAGCCTCGAAGCCATTAAACCTCGGTACCTTCTCCGCCCACTGTTAACTGCGTTTAGGCGGTGGATCTAAAAATAATAAAAAAATACAATCGTACACTGATTACGCACACTGCCTTTGGGGAACACAGAGACCGTCTTGAAATTAAATTCTTTCCGTAGTTTTCTTTTCTCAGCCTCGAGTCACATGGTGTAAGTAGGCTGTTTAGGTTTTTATATTGGTAACGGCTCGTAGCGCTCTGTATGAAAATCACTGGCTGTGATGTGTGCAGTCTGTGGCTGGGTGGCATTGTTGGAATAGTCGCTATTGTAGTGTTGGGCAGCTGGATGTGAACAGCGCGTAGCGTTGAGCAGTTGGAGGTGAGCCGCCAGCAGTGGTGGATGTGGGGAGAGAAATGGCAGAATTTTGAGAGCGGACGATCTGGACGTGTGTCCATCAGAAAGAGTAAATTTGTAGTATTGGATATCATATATATATATATATATATACTATAAAGGTAAATACATTGTTTGTTCTCTATCAAAATCTTTCATTTGCTAACTATGCCTGTCAGTAGTTAGTGCCTTCAGTAGTTAGAATCATTTATTTAGCTGGCAGTATTGGCGCTCGCTGTATTGCAGTAGTTCGAGTAATGAGGATTCTTGTGAGGTAAGTGACTCATGAAAGGTATAGGTTATTGTTAGTCAGGGCCATTCTTTTGTAGAGATTATTGTAAGTCAGATTGCATTGCGCTAAAAATATTGTGTGTCAGTTTAGCGTCGAACAGAATAGGTAAAGAGCGAAATGTCTGAGTACGTTCAGTTCTGCTCAGCTGTTTGAAAAGCAAATAACGTAAGGGGTTTATCAGCACAGTAATTCATTAATTTTTCTAAGGGGACGTTTCAGTGGTAGTATCTACCACTGCCAGAAACAGAGTCAGCATAAAATGATAATTAAAATCGAGATAGTTCATGCCTAGCTGCAACCATCGCGATCCACAAACTCGTAAACGCTGCTTTTTTTAATGCACGACACACAATTTCTTAATTGTCTTTCATTATATCTACCGGTTTCGCTTTACACCATCATCACGGTTTATGTGCTAGCATTACGCTTCTAATGTCAGATGTGCTACCTCGACACCACTATTGTTATAGTTTTGGCAGTTCTTTCATATTGGTAGTTGCTTTGTTGCCTCCAGGCCACTGCAGGTCTTACTGTTGGCCACGCTTAGCATCAGTTATGTGACCCGGTTGCCAGTTCTGTTCCTTACTATATAATATGTACATCATGATTCCAACCTACTTCTGCATTAGATTTTAGGCATGTAACATTATTTAATTATAGAAGACAGATGTCTGCTCGCCTTTCCTGTCGGTTGTAGACGGGATAAAATGAATTATATTTTTCATTTACACTGTTTGCAATGTTCATATATCTACACCAAAAACTGTATTATGTTTTTATTCTTGGTGAGAAATTATTTGTGTATTACCTAGGCATAGAAAATATGCTATACTTACAGTATGAACAGATGTAATTACTTTTCTCCCATGTCATGCTATTATTCGAATCTTCCTTATTCGTTATGTACAGCTGCTCCTATTCTATATTATTCTTACTGTTCACGTGTTTACACTATTGTTTCTCAAATTTTACTGTTTTTCTTTTTAAGTACATTCTTGTAGAACTCACTTTTAAGTTCATAGTAAAATTGTAACTGACCTATTTCTACAGGTTATTACGATATTATTGGGAATGTAAATACTTATTGCTTGTGAAGTTAACGTGAGAAGATTAGGGTCGCCATCGACTCTAACCATACAACTAATCGAAGGTTTGGTCGAGTCGGAAAATAAATTAATTTGATCACAGACCAAAAACTCACAAAAATGCATACGTTGTGATGTCGCTCATAGCAGATACGATGTAATTAATAGTATTGCTCGTGCACTGTTCATGACAATCAAACATTTAAAATAAAATAGAAAATGCATGAACACTGCATATGATCAGCTCCCAGCAACACACCTGAAAATAAGACTTAATCTAAAGCATTTGTTATAAAATACAAGGGGAGACTAATCACTGGACCTGTGCGTAAGGAAACGCGTTGGATGTGCTAACGGGAAAGCTACGAGGTGAGTGGCTTAGGTGCAAAAACGTAATCTCGGAACACAAGAGAAAATTGTAGATAAAATCATTTATTCCTAAGATAAGGATTTGAGGCATGTACACAATTCCTGATAACATTAATTCCTAAAACATTAACGAAAAGCGTTGATACATTCACCGCTATAATCTACAACTAAAATCATTGGTGTGAATCATTCATACAACTGTTGTTGCCTGATAACCGATCGCAATAACTCGTGAAACGGTACACATTTCGTAGTACACCCGCGTGCCCACGTGGTTTGTGGAGACGCAATTTCTAGGTATCGTGGCCAAGTTGCAACAATATCACATCATACAATCATGAACAGTTAACGTTCTTTAAAACAAACATGAGACCGGACAGTTAGTGATGACGGTAGCCCAACAAAACTTTAATGTTCAACCACGTGGTCGGCTCCCCACGGACGAAAGATACATAAACCAAGTAAAATTTACGAGAAGGCAACGCTATTAATATTTAGAAAAATGAAAGCTTATACAGGCACAGCTGAAGGCAAACAGACATTCACACAGAAGCGAGTGCTCACTTCTTATCGAGACCTTTGTATGGCGCTCTTCCGGTGGATCCAAGTCTGCTATAGAAATTTACTAAATGAAACACCTGCCAAAGTTTTGCATTCCTCGCTGCAACAAGGCAACGCAATCTTTCAGACTTGAAAAGCGAGACCAAAAGCTAACAGTTCTCCCCTCGCCAAGTACCAACGCGCCACGCGGTCAGTCTAACTCACCCTTCGACTGGAGCACAGCTGTGGGCGCTTCCCGTACCGGCGGCAGACTGCCTCCCGCTTCTTCTCCAGCCTCTTCCACGCTCCGCGTGGTCCGGAAAACCCAAAGATGCCATTTCCGCCACCAACCTAACGCAGGTGTATTTCTCACAAGTAGCGAAAACCTCTTTGCCTACTTGACCACTACGAGAGTTGGCTATTCTGTACAACTGCTGCTGAATCTGTACGACTATCGCAGACTTTCTGCAGCAGACTACGCCACCGTCTAGCAACGTGACACACAACCACATTCATTCAATCACACCACTATGATAATTATGAGAAAAGAGAAACAAGGAAGGAAAGAGAAATACTAGTGAAAATGGGCTACCGGATTAATGAAAGGTGGCTACAGGACCCTTTCAAAATTTTATTCTGTGCATATGTTTGTAGTCTATGCGTTTGTAACAATCTGTAATAGGTTTTACAACGCATGCATAAAGAAGCATTAGTGAATTCCTGAATTGGTTCTTCTTTATAACAAATTACTACGGGTGGACACTCTTTAACATGTTCACTCTTAGCTAATGATCAGTAATAACTGATTTCAAATTGGACACTGCTACTTGTGTAAAGATACTTACTTCGTTCTCTAGATGTTTAGCAGTTCAAATGGAAAAGTAATTATATGGACTGCCTGACTGATATGATGTGCTGTGACGTGTTCTTAATATTTGATTTGTTATAAGTATTAATTTACACCACTTATGTATAACTGATTGAAATTTATGCATTTCTAGTTTTCTCGTGTTTTGTTTTGATGTATATACAGATACCATGATATAGTGTAAACCGCAACTGGTAGTTATAATAAAACAAATGTTGAGTTTCACGCATTTAAAAAAAAAAATACATAACAGGTGCTCTCAAACGCCTTCAAAAATAGTGGCAAATAGTCGCTAGTGTACACGTAACATTAAAAAGTATTACACATCTGTGTCATTCTTATTTTGATTGTTGTCAAACGGGACAGGTGACTGAAAAATATCGTAAACGAAACCCCAGTGACTTCTACGCAGTTTCTTTATTCAGTTCAGTGTTCTTTGCGTTTGTATTATTATCTATTGTGCAGTGTAAACTGCCCATGTACATTTAATAAAATTTCGTTTTTCATGTCCAGAAATATCGTTACTGAAGTTCACCGGCCGCGGTGGTCTAGCGGTTCTAGGCGCTCAGTCCGGAACCGCGCGACTGCTACGGTCGCAGGTTCGAATCCTGCCTCGGGCATGGGTGTGTGTGATGTCCTTAGGTTAGTTAGGTTTAAGTAGTTCTAAGTTCTAGGGGACTGATGACCACAGATGTTAAGTCCCATAGTGCTCAGAGCCATTTAATCCATTTTTTTTTTTTTTTTTTTTTTTTTTGTTACTGAAGTTCTAACATTGACAAATTTACCAGTGAATCGTGTTTTTCCTCCTTTATCCACCCAGGCCAACAAGACATTGTGATAATACACTAGTCTCGCTTATGGGACGAGGGGCATAGAAATTACCTTCTGTTTTCCTGATTTTAACTCCCCTAATGTATCAGGTGAGGAGGGCGATGAAGCAACAGTATTCCTACACATAAAAAGTTGCGGCTTAATAATTGATAATGAGAAAGTTGATCGTCTGGCCAACGAAGTGTTATGCTTAAATGTGAAGCTTCCAGTCAAAGAATTTTATAGTTAACTGGTTCTGAAAATTTATTACTATTACATTAAAACATTTCATGTATTTTATTGCTGTCAGTTTTAAAATCGTACCCATCTGGGGTGGGTTAAAAGTGATGGTGAGAGCAAGGTATATTTGGGGTGTCGGGGCAGACACAGAGGGCCCTCCCCCCTCCCTCCCCTCCCCTCCCCTCCCCCACCTCTCCCCCGCCAGAATAGAACCTTGAACCCGCGGTATAGACTAGGGGAAGTCACTATGCTTGGAGATGTAACCTACGTTCCCATCCATATTTTAGTTTAAAATATAGATTCTGAACCTTCCTTGGTATAGCGTACCGCATTTTCTGTATACACCCTCACCGCCCTTTTCAGAAAAAAATAGACACCGTGTTTTTGAAATCCATTAGGTAATTCATTGTCTTCCAGCTTTTTCGCGTCATAGCACACGTTTTCCTACAGTGATTAGATGGCGTTGCTCTTGAATGATGGATATTGGTCAGGTTTTTAAATTAACTTCATTGAAAAATGTTAACAATGTAGGTGCATTACTCAAAAATAATTAACAGATACAGCGTGTTACCAAAAAAAGTATTCCATTTTTGAGAGGTGACGACACGGACCAACACAGGAAACAAATGACTGATAAACATGGACACTAAAATGCATGGCTTAATAGCTCTGAAGACTTGTTCATCTTTGCTACTGTGTAACGTATCTCTTCTACTCCAAGCTCTTTGGTAATACGATTAAATTACGGTCAGCAGTAAACAAAAGAGTAAACAAAACTATTCTGTTTCTGTTATTTTTCGGCATACAGTACACGAGCTCGACGGTTGCTTCCATTTGTCAGACCATAACAGAAGGTCATGTCCGTCATTTGCCATCTGGAATAATAGGCTTAAATAATGCAGGTAGGTGCAACGATAAAACTTCAGTGTAAAATCAATTGACAAACATAAACTGGTTGGGTTAGAACTAAATACGCGCTGCACTTACACAGAACTGTGAATAATACGGCTTACAGAAAAAACACTAACAGATCTGGCAGTGCACTGGTGTCCAAAATTAAAGCAACAAACGGAAATCCATGGTGCGTTTATTTTGCCACAAATCAGTATAAACAGGTGATAGTAAATAGAAACAATATAAAGGATCTGGTGAGCAAGATGTATGAGACAGGCGAAATACCCTCAGACTTCAATAAGAATATAATAATTCCAATCCCAAAGAAAGCAGGTGTTGACAGATGTGAAAATTACCGAACTATCAGTTTAATAAGTCACAGCTGCAAAATACTAACGCGAATTCTTTACAGACGAATGAAAAAACTGGTAGAAACGGACCTCGGGGTATATCAGTTTGGATTCCGTAGAAATGTTGGAACACGTGAGGCAATACTAACCTTACGACTTATCTTAGAAGAAAGATTAAGAAAAGGCAAACCTACGTTTCTAGCATTTGTAGACTTAGAGAAAGCTTTTGACAATTTTAACTGGAATACTCTCTTTCAAATTCTGAAGGTGGCAGGTATAAAATACAGGGAGGGAAAGGCTATTTACAATTTGTACAGAAACCAGATGGCAGTTATAAGAGTCGAGGGGCATGAAAGGGAAGCAGTGGTTGGGAAAGGAGTGAGACAGGGTTGTAGCCTCTTCCTGATGTTATTCAATCTGTATATTGAGCAAACAGTAAAGGAAACAAAAGAAAAATTCGGAGTAGGTATTAAAATTCATGGAGAAGAAGTAAAAACTTTGAGGTTCGCCGATGACATTGTAATTCTGTCAGAGACAGCAAAGGACTTGGAAGAGCAGTTAAACGGAATGGACAGTGTCTTGAAAGGAGGATATAAGATGAACATCAACAAAAGCAAAACGAGGATAATGGAATGTAGTCAAATTAAATCGGGTGATGCTGAGGGAATTAGATTAGGAATTGAGACACTTAAAGTAGTAAAGGAGTTTTGCTATTTAGGGAGTAAAATAACTGATGATGGTCGAAGTAGAGAGGATATAAAATGTAGACTGGCAATGGCAAGGAAATCGTTTCTGAAGAAGAGAAATTTGTTAACATCGAGTATAGATTTAAGTGTCAGGAAGTCGTTTCTGAAAGTATTTGTATGGAGTGTAGCCATGTATGGAAGTGAAACATCGACGATAACTAGTTTGGACAAGGAGAGAATAGAAGCTTTCGAAATGTGGTGCTACAGAAGAATGCTGAAGATAAGGTGGGTAGATCACGTAACTAATGAGGAGGTATTGAATAGGATTGGGGAGAAGAGAAGTTTGTGGCACAACTTGACTAGAAGAAGGGATCGGTTGGTAGGACATGTTTTGAGGCATCAAGGGATCACAAATTTAGCATTGGATGGCAGCATGGAGGGTAAAAATCGTAGAGGGAGACCAAGAGATGAATACACTAAGCAGATTCAGAAGGATGTAGGTTGCAGTAGGTACTGGGAGATGAAGAAGCTTGCACAGGATAGAGTAGCATGGAGAGCTGCATCAAACCAGTCTCAGGACTGAAGACCATAACAACAACAACAACATAATGGATACAGAATGTAATCAACTGCAACACACATAAAGGAAGACAAAAATGTTCTTAGTTTTTTTCAACTGAACGGATTTGCACACACATTCTAACAACCGGTTTACTTGCTCAGTATGGGGTGTGACCACCTCTGGCCCCAGTACAGGTCTGACAACGACGCGACATGCTGTGAATGATGTCATCAATCTCATGTTGAGATAATAACACCCATTCTTCCTGCAGAGCTGCTCGCGGTCTTGGAGAGTGGTTGGTGGATGCTGACGTGATGCAACCTGTCTTCCTAATGCATCCCAGACGTCCTCTAAGGGATTCAAATTGGGAGAGCGAGCAGGCCACACCATGCTTGCAATATTTTCCGTTTCCAAACAAACTTCACCCACCCGTGCTCTATTAATTCGAGCATTATCGTCCATCAATACGAAGTCTGGGGCCACAGCATCTCGAAACAACCGCACATGAGATCGTAAGATCTCCTCACGTTACTTGACAGCACTTAAATCCACCGTGCAATTACATGAAGAGGTGTTCGAGTGGTCAACACAATCCATGCCCACACCATTAGGGATCCTCCTCGATACAGGTCTCTTTCCACAATGCTTGGGTCCCGAAATCGTGTTCCACGTGCCCTCCAGTTGCGAATCCGTCGAGAATGATTCTCCAGGCCAAATAGGGACTCATCTGTGAAACAAACAGTAGCCCAGCGTTCGACCATCCAGGTGGCATGGCCATTCTGCTGAAGCCTTCTGTACACCGTTTGTCTCGATACAACATACGTCCAGCGGATGGTGAGAGGACAGATGTCAGCTACAGTGCAGTAGTAAGGCAGTACCGTTTGCCCTTACAGCCAAATAGCGGTCCACTCTTTCTGATGCCACACGTGGTCGGCCCTACCCTGATCTCCGGGATACAGTTTCTGTCTCTATAAACTGTCGCCTCATACAGGAAACAACGGAACGATTCACATTAAGCCATCGGGCCACATGAGTTTGCGACTCTCCTGCTTCCATTCTTCCTATGACCCTCCACAGCAGAGAGTCTGTAGGCGTTTTCTCTGTGTCATACTGTACCGCCTGAGACTTGTACACAGCGATTGTGGATGTGGGACACCCTGCAAACACTACCCCGCTCAGTAAGTGCCCTGACGTCATTGCTGGCGTGGTTGTCCGTTGGTCGGAATGCCATCTTCCGTGCAGAACACGATAGTAACGACGTCTGTTGACAGTTTATATGATTATATCGTGAATTAGACACAGGACGTGGAAACAGCAGTTCGTTGCTTTAAATTTGGACATCAGTGAAGAAGACACGCGTTTGACAGTAGTTAAGATGAATAAGTGCTGTTAGCTGTTAAGGTATGTACACTACTGGCCATTAAAATTGCTACACCACGAAGATGACGTGCTACAGACGCGAAATTGAAGATGCTGTGATATGCAAATGATTAGCTTTGAGCATTCACACAACGCTGGCGTCGGTGCCGCACCTACAACGTGCCGACATGAGGAAAAAATGGTTCAAATGGCTCTGAGCACTATGGGACTTAACATCTGAGGTCATCAGTCCCCTAGAACTTAGAACTACTTCACCCTAACATAACTAAGGACATCACACACATCCATGCCCGAGGCAGGATTCGAACCTGCGACCGTAGCGGTCGCGCGATTCCAGACTGGAGCGCCTAGAACCGCTTGGCACACCGGCCACGCTAACGTGAGGAAAGTTTCCAACCGATTTCTCATACACAAACAGCAGTTGACCGGCGTTGCCTGGTGAAACGTTGTTGTGATGCCTCGTGTAAGGAGGACAAATGCGTACCATCACGTTTCCGACTTTGATAAAGGTCGGATTGTAGCCTATCGCGATTGCGGTTTATCGTATCGAGACATTGCTGCTCGCGTTGGTCGAGATCCAATGACTGTTAGCAGAATGTGGAATAGGTGGGTTCAGGAGGGTAATACGGAACGCCGTGCTGGATCCCAACGGCCTCGTATCACTAGCAGTCGAGATGACAGACATCTTATCCGCATGGCTCTAACGGATCGTGCAGCCACGTCTCGATCCCTGAGTCAACAGATAGGGACGTTTATAAGACAACAACCATCTGCACGAACAGTTCGACGACGTTTGCAGCAGCATCGACTATCAGCTCGGAGACCATGGCTGCTGTTACCCTTGGCGCTACATTACAGACAGGAGCGCCTGTCGATGGTGTACTCAACGACGAACCTGGGTGCACGAATGGCAAAACGTAATTTTTCGGATGAATCCAGGTTCTGTTTACAGCATCATGACGGTCACATCCGTGTTTGGCGACATCGCGGTGAACGCACATTGGAAGCGTGTATTCGTCATCGCCATACTGGCGTATCATCCGTCGTGATGGTATGGGGTGCCATTGGTTACACGTCTCCGTAACCTCTTGTTCGCATAGACGGCACTTTGAACAGTGGACGTTACATTTCAGATGTGTTACGACCCGTGGCTCTACCCTTCATTCGATCCCTGCGAAATCCTACATTTCAGCAGGATAATGCACGACCGCATGTTGCAGGTCCTGTACGGGCCTTTCTGGGAGCAGAAAATGTTCGACTGCTGCCCTGGTCAGCGCATTCTCCAGATCTCTCACCAACTGAAAACGTCTGGTCAATGGTGGCCTAGCAACTGTCTCGTCACCATACGCCAGTCACTACTCGTGATGAACTGTGGTATCGTGTTGAAGCTGCATGGGCAGCTGTACCTGTATACGCCATCCAAGCTCTGTTTCACTCAATGCCCAGGCGTATCAAGGCCGTTATTACAGCCAGAGGTGGTTATTCTGGGTACTGACTTCTCAGGATCTATGTACAAAAACTGCGTGAAAATGTAATCACATGTCAATTCTAGTATAATATATTTGTCCAATGAATACCCGTTTATCATCTGCATTTCTTCTTGGTGTAACAATTTTAATGGCCAGTAGTGTATTTTAGAGCGCATGTTTACTGAACATTTTTGTATTGTTTTGGTTCGTAATACCAGCTCTAAAAATCTTGCAATACGTTTTTAACGCCCTGTATATTGTCACATCTTAAGCAGAATTAAGTCTAAAATCGAAAGCAGTGTCACATATGAAGTGCAATGCTTAGCAACGAAAACAACAACGTAACGCCAGAACAGAATAGCTGAACGGAGAGTGCTGCTGTTTATACAGACATAGAATATTTCAGAATTTGCAAATGTTAGGAATAAAAGAAGTTGCTATAAAGTCCCAGAAATCATAAGTACTGAATAACAATTATTTGCAGATGATCTGATTTGAAATGGCGACCCGGATCACTCCAGACAGAGACGCCAAAGTTACTCCACAATGCATGCAACACAACTCGCAGTAACATATTATTAAAAATTAAGCAACATTTTGAGAGGCCTGGACGAGATGCAGTGATATTAATTTTTCGATATATGGTGTCGTATTTCTCATCACCTACGTCAAATCGTCACGTTCCATTATTGGCAACCTGTTTGCTTTCTTTATCATTAAATTGCTGACTTTACATTAAATCTTCGCTTATCCATTATTTCTATATTGCCCAATGGACTTTGTAAACCATCAAAGCCGCAACATGATCTTAGATTTCTCTCGCATATAATAAAGCCAGAGCTACATCCGCTATGGAATTTTCATTAGTAGCACTTATGAGGTGCAACGTTCTATATGGTAGTCAATCACTGAGCAGAACATATCGAGTAATAACTGAGGGCGCAGTACTGACCCTCCGACTTACCTTAGAAGATAGACGTTCCTAGCATTTGTAGACATAAAAAGAAATGTTCAAATGTGTGTGAAATCTTATGGGACTTAACTGCTAAGGTCATCAGTCCCTAAGCTTACACACCACTTAACCTAAATTATCCTAAGGACAAACACACACACCCATGCCCGAGGGAGGACTCGAACCTCCGCCGGGACCAGCCGCACAGTCCATGGCTGCAGACCGCAGACCGCTCGGCTAAACCCGTGCGGCATTGTAGACATAGATAAAGCTTTTGACAATGTTGACTGGAATAGTCTCTTTCAAATTCTGAAGGTGGCAGGGGTAAAATACTGGCAGCGAAAGGCTATTTACAATTTGTACAGAAACCAGATGGCAGTTATAAGAGTCGAGGGGCACGAAAGGGTAGCAGTGGTTGGGAAGGGAGTGAGGCAGGGCTGTAGCCTATCCCCGATGTTATTCCATCTGTATATTGAGCAAGCAGAAAAGGAAACAAAAGAAAAATTCGGAGTAGGAATTAAATTCCAAGGAGAAGAAATAAAAACTTTGAGATTCGCCGATGACAATGTAATTCTGTCAGAGACAGCAAAGGACCTGGTTCAAATGGCTCTGAGCACTATGGGACTTAACATCTGAGGTCATCAGTCCCCTAGAACTTAGAACTACTTAAACCTAACTAACCTAAGGACATCACACACATCCATGCCCAAGGCAGGATTCGAACCTGCGACCGTACAGGTCGCGCGGTTCCAGACTGAAGCGCCTAGAACCGCTCGGCCACACCGGCCGGCCAAAGGATCTGGAAGAGCAGTGGAACGGAATGGACAGTGTCTTGAAAGGAGGATATAAGATGAACATCAACAAAAGCAAAACGAGGATAATGGAATGTAGTAGAATTAAATCGGATGATGCTGGGGTAATCAGATTAGTAAATGAGACACTTAAAGTAGTAAATGAGTTTTGCTATTTGGGTAGCAAAATAACTGATGATGGTTGAAGTAGAGAGGATATAAAATGTAGACTGGCAATGGCAAGGAAAGTGTTTCTGAAGAAGAGAAATTTGTTAACATCGAGTATAGATTTAAGTGCCAGGAAGTCGATTCTGAAAGTATTTGTATGGAGTGTAGCCATGTATGGAAGTGAAACGTGGTCGATTAATAGTTTGGACAAAAAGAGAATAGAAGCTTTCGAAATGTGGTGCTACTGAAGAATGCTGAAGATTAGATGGGTATATCACATAACTAATGAGGAAGTATTGATTAGGATTGGGGAGAAGAGGAGTTTGTGGCACAACTTGACTAGAAGAAGGGATCGGTTGGTAGGGCATGTTCTGAGGCATCAAGGGATCACCAATTTCGTACTGGAGGGCAGCGTTGAGGGTAAAAATCGTAGAGAGAGATCAAGAGATGAATGCACTAAGCAGATTCAGAAGGATGTGGGTTGCAGTAGGTACTGGAAGATAAAGAAGCTTGCACAGGATAGAGTAGCTTGGAGAGCTGCATCAAACCAGTCTCTGGACTGAAGACCACAACAACAACAGTATGGACATAATCGTAGAAGATATTCCAGTTATAAATATGCAAATAAATAATCAGACTTCACAGAGGCTCTAATCATCGTAAGCGATGAAGAGGAAAACTGTAAAATTAGTATATCCTTTCTCGTCACCTGTGAATGAAATTTAGTGAAGATTCTCCCGACGGCACTAAATGAGATTTGTATTATAAGCTCACTGGTGAGATAAATCATTACTAGCGAGAGGACAGTAATCATGTCTAAATGGATGAACTAGCGTTGCAACATCCAATAATAAATCTTCTTCATCCTGCGAGATGACTGTCGTAAATTCTTCTACGGTAGCCGTACCATGTTTCACGCATATCCCTTTTAACGACCATACGCGTTGCATTTGGCATTGTGTACCTGTTGCCCAAGTTTTTTTATACCTGCTGTGTAGTAGTCACTGTTTCTTTACAGACCTCGTGCACCATGGAGGGTTCCTCTCAGCAGAAACGGGAATATTAGGCGCTTGGGCCATTGTTATAAAGGTGAGCCCCCGCTAATCTAAATGCTCCTGGCCAGAACTAAATGTTTCGAGTGCCTCCTTAACACATGACACTACTGTACCGTTATCTTGTTCACTGAACATGAGCTGCAATCTCATCTCGCACATGCCATAATCTTTAATAAGCATCTAGCACAAACTCTAACAAAAGTAGTTGATTTCAGTACAGGTAATAATTCCATACATGGTTACACTCCAGACAAGTACCTTCAGAAAAGTTTTCCTAACACCTAAATCTATATTCGATGTTAACAAATTTCTCTTCTTCAGAAACGCTTTTCTTGCAATTGCCAGCCTACATTTTATAACCTCTCTATTTCGCCCATCATCAGTTATTTTGCTGCCCAAATAGCAAAACTAACCTATTACTTCAAGTTTCTCATTTCCTAATCAAATCCCCTCAGCATCACCTGACTGAATTCGACTAAATTCTATTACCTTTGTCTTGCTTTTCTTGGTGTTCTTCTTATAATCTCCTTTCAAGATACTGTGCGTTCCGTTTAACAGCTCTTCCGAATCCTTTGCTGTCGTTGACAGAATTACAGTGTCATCTTCAAACCTTAAAGTTTATAATTCTTCTCCCTGGACTTTAATTCCCGTACCAAATTTTTCTTTGGTTTCCTTTACTACTTGCTCAATATACAAACTGAATAACATCGGGGACAGGCTACAACTGTGTCTCACTCCCTTCTCAACCACTGCTTTCCTTTCATGCCCCTTGACTGGAAAAATGCCATCTCGTTTCTGTACAAGTTGTAAATAGCCTTTCGCTCCCTGTATTTTACCACTGTTACGTTCAGAATTTCAAAGAGAGTATACAAGTCAACATTGTCAAAAGCTTTCTCTAAAAATGAGATTTTCACTCTGCAGCGGAGTGTGCGCTGATATGAAACTTCCTGGCAGATTAAAACTGTGTGCCCGGCCGAGACTCGAACTCGGGACCTTCATATCAGCGCACACTCCGCTGCAGAGTGAAAATCTCATTCTGGAAACATCCCCCAGTCTGTGGCTAAGCCATGTCTCCGCTATATCCTTTCTTTCAGGAGTGCTAGTTCTGCAAGGTTCGCAGGAGAACTTCTGTAAGGTTTGGAAGGTAGGAGACGAGATACTGGCAGAAGTAAGGCTGTGAGTACCGGGCGTGAGTCGTGCTTCGGTACCTCGGATGGTAGAGCACTTGCCCGCGAAAGGCAAAGGTCCCGAGTTCGAGTCTCGGCCGGGCACACAGTTTTAATCTGCCAGGAAGTTTCAGCTTTCTCTAAGTGTGCAAATGCTATAAACGTATATTTGCCTTTCTTTAACCTATCCTTTAAAGTAGGTTGTTGAGTCAGTATCGCTTCGTGTGGTCCTACATTTCGCCGAAATCCGAACTGATCTTCCCTGAGGTCAGCTTCTGTCAGTTTCTCCATTCTTCTGAAAAGAATTCCTGTTACTATTTCGCAATCATGACGTATTAAACTGATAATTCAGTAATGTTTATATCTGTCAGCACCTGCTTTCTTTGGAATTGCAATTATTACATGCTTCTTGAAGTCTGAGGGTATACATCTTGCATACCAGACGGAATAATTTTGTCATGACTGACTCTCCGAAGACTATCAGTAGTTCTGACAGAATGCCGTCTACTCCTGGGACCTTGTTTCGACTTAGGGCTTTCCGTGCTCTGTCAAACTCTTGTCGCATTATCATATCTCCCGTCCCATCCTCATCTACGTCCTCTTCCTTTCTAAAATGTTCCTTTCAAGTTCATCTACTTTGCATAGACCTTCTATATACTCCTGCCTTTCAGCTTTCCCTTCTTTGCTTAGTACTGGTTTTCCTACGATCTTGGTATTCATACAGCTGCTTCTCTTGTCCTCCAAAGGCCTCTTTAATTTTCCTGTAGGGGGTATTTATTTTTCCCCTAGTCAAATATGCTCCTAAATCCTTACATTTGTCCTCTAGCCATTCCTGCTTAGCTTTTTTCTTTTTTTTTTGTGCACATCCTGTCATTCTCATTTTTAGACGCTTCTATTCCCTTTCGCCTGCTTCATTTGTTACACTTTTAAATTTTCTCTTTTCATCAGTTAAATTCAGTATCTCCTGTGTCATCCTAGGACTTCTACTAGGCTTTGCCTTTTTATCCATTTGATGCTGCGCTGCCCTCATTATTTCATCTCTTAAAGCTGCCCATTCGTCTTCTGCTGTGCTCCTTTACACTGTTCTAGTCATGCGTTTCCTAATGCTCCCTCTGAAAAGCCTCTGGTTCTATCAGCTTATCCAGCTCCCATTCCCCTATTTTCCTACCTTTTTGCAGTTTCTTCAACTTTAATCTACAGTTCGTAACCAATGCATTGTGGGCAGAGTCCACATCCGCGTCTAGAAATGTCTTACAATTTAAAATCTGGCTCAAAATTCTCAGTCTTGCCATTATATAATCAACTGCAACCTTCCGGTGTCTCCAGGTCTCTTCCAAATAAACAACTTTCTTTCACGAGTAGAAAAACCAAGTGTTTGCGTTGATTAACTCAAGCTTTGTGCAAAATTCTACCAGGAGGCTTCCTGTTTCAATCCTTTCCCCCAGTCCATATTCACCTACCAATTTTTCCTTCTCTTCTTTTTCCTGCTATCGAATTCCAGTCCCGCAACACAGTTACATTTTCGTCTCCCTCAACTGTCTGAATAATTTCTTTTATCCTCATACATTTCTTCAGACTCAACGTCGTTCTGTTCCTCCTGCCACTGAACTCCACTAACACCAACTATATCTAACTTAAAGTTATCCATTTCAATTTTTAAATTTTCTAAACTACCTGCTTGATTAAATGATCAAACATAGCTCTCTCCGATTCACAAAAGGCCGAACGCCAGTTTTGTTTCTCCAGGTAACGACGTCCTCCTGAGTAGTCCCTGCCGGGAGATCCGAATGAGAGACGACAAACAGTTTAGAAGATAGAAGCTTTAGAAATGTGGTGCTACAGAAGAATGCTGGCGATTAAATGGGTAGATCACGCAAGTAATGAGGAGACACTGAATAGAAGTAATGAGAAAACCAGTTTCTGGCACAACCTGACATTTTGACATTCTGAGAATCAAGGGATCACGAATTTAGTATTGGAGGTAAGTATGGGGAGTAAAAACCGCCAGAAGAATATGTGTTTCTGCAGTTATTTGTAGATGAAGAGGCTTGCAAAGGATAGGCTTGGAGAGCTGCATCAAATCAGTCTTCGGACTAAGGCCCATAACAACAACAATTCCATACTGTATATTTTCAACACAAGTTGTTTAGTTAAGGCACTCTTTGTTTCTTTTTAATCAGATTATTTGTTTATAACAATGAAAAACATTGAAAATGAAAGTATTTCTGTGAAAAAAATACATAGTTGCAAATTATTCCTCGAGATATAAAGGCTACAGCTGCAATTAGTAGTTGAGCTTGTACAAATTTTTTTAATCCTGCACTGTTGTTTATTCGGTTCTAAACAGGAAAAAAGATCTATCAACACATACTTGACCCTCCCATCCTTTCATGAGAAGACGTACCTACCATTACCTGTACATGTATACGTCCTTCGAAACGCCGTTGCTGAAAACTCCTGCATGTTCACCGGTCTTCTACACGGCATAATTCTTTTAAAGTAGCCTTGCATGCGCGATATCACTGTAATGTTTTTTTTTTTTTTCAGAGCGTACGATTCATTTTTAAAACTTAAAATCTGCAATGAGCAGTATTTTTGCTCTGCTGTATGGGTACCCTGTATGACAGTCTAGATTTGAGTTCTTCGAACTTCCTATCTGTGATGCTTTGTTTACAATACTTTTCATCTGTTTTGCTATTTGTCTCACCGAGAAGTGTGTTTTTGGGCTGTATACTTCTATGTTGGTAGCGCTGCGCAACAGAAAGTACTCTGTAATAAAATGCCTTATGTAAGTTGTGTTGTGTGACCGGAGTATTTTGAAATATATCTCGAGACATGATATCTCCGAGTGCATTTATTGTGATCGACGCATATTGCGTCCAGAATTCCAGTAACATTGAGTTCGTGACCAGTTGTGCACTGTACAAAACAAGTAACTTTGGTCCAATACTGAACTACAGTTCTGAAGGACGTCAACATAATTTATTGTGACATCGCCTTGTGATTTCCCGTTGCTGAAAAGGTGCACGACAATAGGAATGACTGCAATGATAACCTGGGGCTCATCACAGATCATAGAAAAGCAACATTTTCTTAGGAAGATCCGTATTTCTCGTTTTTCATATGTTCATGTTTGAAGCTGCATACCGGCATCCTTTACTGCTACGTTCTAGGTACGCTTGTGTTCGATGATGGATAAAGTTTGTTTCCCACAGTTATGTAAAGCGTAGCACATACGGCATTGCCACGCTTTTAGATATCGTAGAGCGCTAAATCAGCTATTTAAATATGTAATTACTATAAATTATCTCTTAGGAAGGATGTAATTCCAAACGAAATAACTCTATTGAGAAACGTGAACTGGAAGTTAACGAAATCTTCGCAGCGGTGAATGTCAGGCCCGTTACGCCGGCACCGTAATTCAGCGTGTTCGGTCAGAGAGGTGGTTGGCCTCTGTAATAAAAAAAACTGAGTGAAAGGATCAACAACGAACTTCAGCGGATGTCATATGACCTCCGCTAGGACCAAATACAACGAACAAAAAAAAAAGTTGGTGAGAGCGTCGTGCTAATAACGAGAAGGTCGTGAGTTCGATACCCCCCACCCCTGGGGGCCATCTGTTTTTTCAACATCAAACAATTGACGTACATCACGTAAATGTAAAGCACTTCAACAATGACACCACATGCGTTATTTCTGCATAAAACGTCATACATGTCACGGATGTCGATCAGTCAGATGTTTCCAAACCATAGCAATTATGAGCATATATCCCTCAAATACTAGGATCCACAAAACAAGATTGCAGAAGTATTTCATTTACTGCTGAGCGCGAACAAGCAGATAATTTTGCATCATCACACAACTGGGAAAGATACTGAACATCACGTACAAGCTACGCATTGCAGAACACCCTTATGAAAGTATTAAACAACATGCAAAATTACAATGTCTTTGCCAATCACAAGTGTGTTTTATCCTCTATTGGTACTTATTTCCACAGCTATACGATCATCACTAGGAATGCGTCATATGTAATTAACAGAAAGTTATTACAATAGTTTACACTTACTTCGGCAAAGGCCGACCGTGCATGGTATTTTTACGAAAGCACAGTCGAAGTGAAATGCATAGGCGATCTCTCTCTGAAGCATCCGTGGCACCCGGGAGGTTATGTTGTGTGTTACACTTAATGCACAATAACAACCTAACTGGCCCAGTCATTTGTAGATGTGGCAAAGCGAAAGGGATCTTTATAATGAAAGACGTTCTGCGTAAGTGCTGCATCCTGGTGTAGAAAATCGCATATTCCTTTCACTGCACATATATTTAAAACTTAACGTTTGAATTTTTAAAAAAATTTAGATACACTATCATCAAAAATTTTCAATAGAAAGAATGAATGAAAACCAAGAAGTGAATTCATTCAAAAGATTCGATTGTAGTTTCTGCTTAAAAAAAAAAAGAAAGAAAGAACAGTAATGTGTTGAAATAATTTAACCCGTTAACCCGTTAGTAGCTGAATATGTAAGCAGAGTAATGATAATGCTTGTATTTATGACTTATGCGCTGTAACCAAGATTTTACTGTAATTTAATTTTATTGGTATTTTATAACTAATTTATTATTTTGTACGTATTTGTTTGTAAGAAGTATCTACAATCTACACTGAAAACTGCAAACTCTATGCACTGTTGACTTTCATAAGATCTAATCTCTTTGCTCATATTGATTGTCTTTTGTTCAGATGAAGGTCAGCGGTGAGTAAATTGTATGCGTTTCTATGGCACAAGTTATACAAAATTCGTTAAGTAGACAGCATTGCGTCTTCAAGTGCCCAGCTAGAGAAAGTTCGTAATGTATACTTCACGAGTGTTCTCATTACTCCGTAAGAAAACATTCTAAATGTTTAGCACAGAAATATTTGAAACGAAAAGAAAAATTGGCGGCGAAACGTATCGTCTAAGTTATCACTAATGCGACAATATGAAAATCAGTCAGAAACTTGTTTTAATAATACTAACTACTGCACTATGCCCCAACAACCGATATTGTTTTAAACCGCAGTGAAAGAGCATTGCGCTCGTAAGATAAAGATACGGATCGAAGACGGTTCAACCGCGCTCTTGTAATTTCCAGGCAGAGGTTCAATTCGGGTATTTTCTGTGCTTCTGTTGGACGTGCGCTGGGTAAAAGCTAGCAGCTCAGAAGCTAATGTGTCTTAATGCGGTCGTTTACCTTACTACTCGAGTCCGTTCTGTCATCTGCAGGTATTTCGATTAGTACAACGTTCGAAAGAGCACTTCAGAATATTTTTCTTAAGGTCGCTTACAGCGGTTATTGTCGTTTTAACCCGTGGCGACGTGTACTGTTTTTTTATCTCGTTGCTAGCAGATTTTGAAATATAAAATTTCCACAGTACATTCTTCGATCATTTTCTCGACCTTCAAAAATTAATTTTTCCTTGATTTACATTTTGTTTCTTTGTACGCCTCAATTTTAATTAGAAATACGTTGTTTTACACGAAACATACGAAATCCTGCTGTTGCTGTGTGTTTAACGCTTAATGAATGTCGTTGTTTGTTTTTTCTTTTTTGTATTTTCAACTTTGATTTGTATTTTCAAGTTTGAGTATGCTGCTTAAGTGTGTGTGTGTGTGTGTGTGTGTGTGTGTGTGTGTGGTGTGTGTGTGTGGCCCGGGAGGGGGAGGGGAGGATAGGAAAAGTGTTTGTAGGAGTGGAAGAGAGATTGATAGTGAGCGTGTAACAGCTGCTTCCTTTGTTATGTGAATATGTTAATTTTACTTTGGGATGAGGAAACATTTCCCGTTGCTTTGATTGTGTCTCTGTTATGATCGTTTTATGATTGTGTTGTCATAGGCTTAAATGCTTTGTTCCACATTTCCATGCTGTGGCATACTACTCATATCTCGCTGTGGATTTTGTGCTGGTTTATCTTCACATATTCCTGCACATTTGTTACATTTTATGGGTAATTGCCTGAAACCTGATGCATACTTGATTAGCTGCTAATTTAGGGAAATAATCGTGAATAGAGATGCTCGTTTGGTGAGCTATATTTGTTGTATATTATACTCCTGCACGTATTTTGTTTTCTTATTCCTCTTCCTCATTGTTTGTTTTTCCTTTCCTCGAGGAGTTAATGATTTTTTATTCTCATAGTGTTTTGATAATTGTGTTTGTCTTGCTTCATGGTGTTGTTATAATTTTTGTGACTGGTTTTCCTTTGTATCCATTATATGTGGCTAACAACAATTGTTTAAAAGTACGGCCTCTATTGCGTGATGTGGAACAGATAAATTTTATGTTTTTTCAAGAAGCAAGTCTGTACATGAGGCTGTGTTTTTTAATTTAATTTAATTAATATACCTCACTGTCTCGGATTACTGGGAAATTCCACTTGTTTGACTACCATGAAATTGTACTGAAGCACTGTGTACGTTGTAAACAAAACCATTGCCCCAGGTTTATATAATAGTGGAATAATACGAAGAAGAAACTAATTCTAAAATTATATGCAAGGAAGTAGTAGACGATCCACGACGTAAGGGAAGATGAAAGCTTTCCAACATGTTCTAAGGTCTTTTGCGCGCCTTCTGTGTTGACATCACACTAGAAGTCCCTTTAAAGGAGAAATAAAGCTATGATTTAAAATGTATAGAGGTGATATACGAAGGGTTATCTATTAAAGGACAATCAGAAGAATTTGCCACTAGCTTTTACTTTATCTCATTGTCTCGGGATACGGGGAAAAGCCACAAAGAGTAAAGTGAAATTATACGAGGTGCATTCAAGTTCTAAGGCCTCCGATTTTTTTTCTCCAGACTGGAAAGAGATAGAAACATGTGCATTGTTTTAAAATGAGGCCGCGTTCATTGTCAATACGTCCCAGAGATGGCAGCACCGTACGTCAGATGGAATTTTACCACCAGCGGCGAGAATGAGAACTGTTTTAAATACTTAAAATGGCGACGTTTTCCTTACTTGAACAGCGTGCAATCATTCGTTTTCTGAATTTGCGTGGTGTGAAACCAATTGAAATTCATCGACAGTTGAAGGAGACATGTGGTGATGGAGTTATGGATGTGTCAAAAGTGCGTTCGTGGGTGCGACAGTTTAATGAAGGCAGAACATCGTGTGACTACAAACCGAAACAACCTCAGGCTCGCACAAGCCGGTCTGACGACATGATCGAGAAAGTGGAGAGAATTGTTTTGGGGGATCGCCGAATGACTGTTGAACAGATCGCCTCCAGAGTTGGCATTTCTGTGGGTTCTGTGCACACAATCCTGCATGACGACCTGAAAATGCGAAAAGTGTCATCCAGGTGGGTGCCACCAATGCTGACGGACGACCACTGGCTGCCCTTGTGGCATGTTGCCAAGCAATGTTGACGCGCAATGACAGCATGAATGGGACTTTCTTTTCGTCGGTTGTGACAATAGATGGGATGTGGATGCCATTTTTCAATCCAGAAACAAAGTGCCAGTCAGCTCAATGGAAGCGCACAGATTCACCCCCACCAAAAAAATTTCGGATAACCGCCAGTGCTGAAAAAATGATGGTTCAGATGGTTCAAATGGCTCTGAGCACTATGGGACTCAACTGCTGAGGTCATTAGTCCCCTAGAACTTAGAACTAGTTAAACCTAACTAACCTAAGGACATCACAAACATCCATGCCCGAGGCAGGATTCGAACCTGCGACCGTAGCGGTCTTGCGGTTCCAGACTGCAGCGCCTTTAACCGCACGGCCACTTCGGCCGGCAAAATGATGGTGTCCATGATGTTTTATGTGACTATGAGTGATGTGTTTGTTACAAATAAGAGTAGCTGGACATTTAGAAACGCATAGAGAAGTGAAATATGAAGGTTAGCATAAAAACTGTTGTTGGAAAAGCCCTAAATAGTAAATAATTGGGACTGCTATTACACACTTGAAGTTTCAGATCAGGTCATTTTAACTGAAGACGAAGTCGATAGCCTAATAAATTGCCAAATGGTCATATTATTGTGACATTCCAGAATGAGATTTTTACTCTGCAGCGGAGTGTGCGCTGATATGAAACTTCCTGGCAGATTAAAACTGTGTGCCGGACCGAGACTCGAACTCGGGACCTTTGGCAGAGGTGAAGCTGTAAGGACGGGGCCTGAGTCGTGCTTGGGTAGCTCAGATGGTAGAGCACTTGCCCGCGAAAGACAAAGGTCCCGAGTTCGAGTCTCGTTCCGGCACACAGTTTTAATCTACCAGGAAGTTTCTTGTGACATTGTTTTCTGAGATGTCTGCGGTATAGAAGCAAGCTGTCACGTACGTTATGTAGCGAAAGGTGTGACCTTGAACTGCGCCATTACCAACTTCACTCATAGCTGTTCCGAATTTCATTTAGTCCCAGCAGTGGCCACTGCACAGTGATTCCGTGATGATGTGACAAACTTCAGGGATGATGGAGAAGGGTAAATGTATCAAATTGAGGTGAAGGCCCTGGCCCGGAAACAATTGACTCGAAAGTTATCAGCGAAAATCATTCTGATATCTGTGACGGTGGAACATACATGCCGGTACTGTTGTTGCAACGGTTGTAGCGTAGGCTAGTTTCAGAGATGGTAGTATGGACCAGAAAAAGAACAAAGTCTGGTAAAAGTGAGCTCTAAAATGTGTACCTTTAAGAGATACGAGCCCTTGGTCAGTAGAATAGATGTGTTTCACAGTAACGAAGATAAACGTGTGTTCGTAGCTCTTAAGATGTGCACTACAGAACCCACACTTACTAAATTTTTTTTTCTTATTTTGGTCCATACTACCATTTCTAAAAGTTTCCTACCCTATAATCGTGGCAAGAACAGTACCGGCTTATGTATTATACTGTCAGAGGTATCATAACGATTTTCGCTTGTAACTTTAGACTCAGTCGTCTCCGAATCGGAGTCCTTTACCTCTAATCGATACATTTACCCTTCTCCATCATCCTTGACAATTTGTAACGTCATCACGGAATCACCTTGTATATCGGTAGCTCTACGATTCACATATTAAAAACGGATATGTTTTTATTCCTGTTTGTGTTTCCTTGGAATTTTCGGCCAGCGATTGTTTAATTATTTTTCTAAGGAGTCGTTAATGCGAGTAGCCTGCGTAGTAAAACAATAATGGGAATTTGGGCACAAGTGTCCTACACACTAACCATTTTGCCACAGGCGCCGACAGAAATGATAACACGTAAATAATTACTAATTCAGCGTACGGGAACTGACGGTTAATTGTAGGAAGCGAATTGCTTTTGAGACGTGGTTCTGAGTAAACGATGACGGATAGTTAAAAATGAAAAGTGCCTTTCATTTGTATGTAGCACTTCTAAATTATTCTATGTAGTTTTTAGTTCTCTATCAGAAAAACGTGCATGTGGGGTCTCAAGTGACTTGTGCTTACATGGACACTAGAGTAATCATTTCATCTCTTCCTGATTAGAAAGCAAAACCACCAACGGTGTAAGCGGACAGGGAACCGAATTTGTTGAAATTTTTGGATTTCCGCTCAAAAATTTGGCGTCCCCTCTGAATTTCCACGGTCTAGACGACATAAATCGTGTAAGACTTCCCCCCAGTAGATGCCTAAAATATGACAAGCAGATAGAAGAGGTTGGCAGTGTTACATTCCGCCGGCCGGAGTGGCCGAGCGGTTCTAGGCGCTACAGTCTGGAACCGCGCGACCACTACGGTCGCAGGTTCGGATCCTGCCTCGGGCATGGATGTGTATGATGTCCTTAGGCTGGTTAGGTTTAAGTAGTTCTAAGTTCTAGGGGACTGATGATTCCGGAATTTAAGTCCCATAGTGCTCAGAGCCATTTGAACCATTTTGTTACATTCCTGGCAATACAGTTTGAGGAGCACACCACAGACACAGGCGATACAGAAATAAAGAGCTAGCATATTTCGCTTACTTTTATTCCATACTGTCATACGGGATCATTTTATGGTGTAACTCATCGAGCCATGCTGAAGTTTTCCGAGTTGAAAAGAGTATATTAATTATTTGGGGTGTGAACTCAAAAGACCTGTTCAGTGAATTGGAGGTTCCAAGTACTGCATCCCAATATATTTATTTCTTAACGAAATTCATCACGAATATCACTTTTACAGACCAAAAGCTCACTTTGGAATCAATACTAGAAATGAGAACGCTCTGTACGAAGATTTAAAGTCACTTACTTTGGTATAGAAAGGTGTTCACTAAGCAATAACACTCATTTTCAGTACCTTGCAAGCAGTCATAAAAAATTCAATTACTAAAAAATTAAGAGGACCCTAAAGAAATAAGTGGGGTAGTAACCAATTTCTCCTTTCCTCTGACGAATCTCTTGATAGAACCAATTATTGGCAGTATCAGATAACATGAATACTACCTAAAGTAGAACCCCTGTACAATTTCGGTGCAGCGATTGAATAATGTAAATAAGTGCTTTAAACTAATTTTCTCTTTGACGGTGCATGGTTACGATAGCCTAAGATTTATCATATGCTCCTGAGTGTATTGTGGATTTACAAGTTTTTGTGTCAATTTTATTACTTTTTAAATAAAAATGTATTTAAGATATTTTTTTACTTATTCTGCACCCAAGGGGACCCTTTCACTTGGAATCTGTGGAAGGTACATTAGCACATCTTTTTGTTTTAAAAATATGTATTATTTATTCTTGAATTTATGACATGTTACATATGCTTACGAGTTTCCCTACTTTGGTCTATGCAAGAAAAATTGCATCTAGTGTAATCTTAATCTAGTTCGTCTACCGGTAAACTCACCCATCCCTGATTCTTTGAAGAATCCAGTTCCTATGTATAAAAGAGCATCAAGTGTCTGATAATTTCACAAATGAGCTAATGTGTTAAGTGTTCCGCATTAAGCATGTGAACGAGAAAAGAGTTTAGAACAGGTTTGAAATTCTTTTTAAAGTTTATTGGAAGTCGCTTAGTGCTCTCATTCGGAAACACCGAATGAGTATACTGTGGGTAAATTGCGCTCCGTTTCAAGCAAAAACTAGTTTTTTACGCTTCTCAAAAATGGTTCAAATGGCTCTGAGCACTATGGGACTCAACTGCTGAGGTCATTAGTCCCCTAGAACTTAGAACTAGTTAAACCTAACTAACCTAAGGACATCGCAAACATCCATGCCCGAGGCAGGATTCGAACCTGCGACCGTAGCGGTCTTGCGGTTCCAGACTGCAGCTACGCTTCTCAATGTTTATGACGGCATATCTCCTCAACTGTGTGTCGGACAATGATATAAATTTGCAAGGTACATTCATTGTTATGTGAATTCATGTTGCGAGTAGTTGGTGGAAAATAAGTAATAAACTGAACATTATGCCTGAAAGCGAAGTCCGACTGCTTGAACAGTGAAAATGTAGCAAGCGAGAGACTCTTTTCGTTTCATGATCTTGTGCGGGGAGTCAGCGAGAAAAAGTTTCGTAAAGGTTTTAAATTATGCGTAAACTATTTTGGAGGTTGTTCTCATTCTCAAACACAGGGGGAATATAGTATGGGTAATTAGCACATCGTGAGATACGCTTCCTCAAAAACATATGAACCGTTTTTCCATCTACATCTACATGGATACTCTGCAAATCACATTTAAGTGCGTGGCAGAGGGTTCATCGAACCACCTTCACAATTCTCTATTATTCCAATCTCGTATAACGCGTGGAAAGAATGAACACCTATATCTTTCCGTACGAGCTCTGATTTCCCTTATTTCATCGTGGTGATCGTTCCTCCCTATGTAGGTCGGTGTCAACAAATTATTTTCGCATTCGGAGGAGAAAGTAGCGATTGGAATTTGGTGAGAAGATTCCGTCGCAACGAAAAACGCCTTTCTTTTAATGATTTCCAGCCCAAATCCTGTATCGTTTATGTGACACACTCCCCCATACTACGCGATAATACAAAACGCGCTGCCTTTCTTTGAACTTTTTCGATGTACTCCGTCAGTCCTATCTGGTAAGGGTCCCACACCGCTCAGCAGTATTCTAAAAGAGGACGGACAAGCGTAGTGTAGGCAGTCTCCTTAGTAGGTCTGTTACATTTTCCAAGTGTCCTGCCAATAAAACGCAGTCTTTGGTAATCCTTCCCCACAGCATTTACCATGTGTTCCTTCCAATTTGCCGGCCGCGGTGGGCGAGCGGTTCTAGGCGCTTCACTCCGGAACCGCGCGACTGCTACGTTCGCAGGTTCCAATCCTACTTCGGGCATGGATGTTTGTGATGTCCTTAGGTTAGTTAGGTTTAAGTAGTTCTAATTTCTAGGGGACTGATGACCTCAGATATTAAGTCCCATAGTGCTCAGAGCCATTTGAACCATTTGAACCTTCCAACTTAAGTTGTTCGTAATTGTAATACCTAGGTATTTAGTTGAATTTATTGCTTTTAAACTAGACTGATTTATCGTGTAACCAAAGTTTAACGAGTTCCTTTTAGCACTCATGTGGATGACCTCACATTTTTCGTTATTTATGGTCAACTGCCACTTTTCGCACCATTCCGATGTTTCTTCTAAACCGTTTTGCAGTTTGTTTTAATCTTCTGATGACTTTATTAGTCGATAAACGACAGCGTCGTCTGCAAAGAACCGAAGACGGCTGCTCAGATTGACTCCCAAATCCTTTATACACAGGGTGTTACAAAAAGGTACGGCCAAACTTTCGGGAACATTCGTCACACACAAAGAAAGAAAATATGTTATGTGGACATGTGTCCGGAAACGCTTACTTTCCATGTTAGAGCTCATTTTATTACTTCTCTTCAAATCACATTAATCATGGAATGGAAACACACCGCAACAGAACGTACCAGCGTGACTTCAAACACTTTGTTTCAGGAAATGTTCAAAATGTCCTCCGTTAGCGAGGAAACATGCATCCACCCTCCGTCGCATGGAATCTCTGATGCGCTGATGCAGCCCCGGCGAATGGCGTACTGTATCACAGCTGTCCACAATACGAGCATGAAGAGTCTTCATTTGGTACCGGGGTTGCGTAGACAAGAGCTTTCAAATGCCCCCATAAATGAAAGTCAAGAGGGTTGAGGTCAGGAGAGCGTGGAGGCCATGGAATTGGTCCGCCTCTACCAATCATTCGGTCACCGAATCTGTTGTTGAGAAGCGTACGAACACTTCGGGTGAAATGTGCAGGAGCTCCATCGCGCGTGAATCACATGTTGTGTCGTACTTGTAAAGGCACATGTTCTAGCAGTACAGGTAGAGTATCCCGTATCAAATCATGATAACGTGCTCCATTGAGCGTAGGTGGAAGAAACTAAAATGAGCTCTAACATGGAAATTAAGCGTTTCCGGACACATGGCCACATAACATCTTTTCTTTATTTGTGTGTGAGGAATGTTTCCTGAAAGTTTGGGCGTACCTTTTTGTAACACCCTGTAGATCCAACAGCAAATGGCCTATAACACTACCTTCTGTAACACTTGCCTCAACGTGTAAATCTTCAGCGTAAGAATAACATCTTACTGAACAGATTACTACAGCATTTAACATTTTAAAAACCGGACAGTAACTGTATGAAATACTGAAAATCAAAATTTTGTTGCCCCTGTAAGCCGTCAGAAGGCAACCTGAAACTAGGTCCGTGGAATGGGTTAGCCGTTTAGTTCTACAGATAATGGTATAGTCGGCACTGACAGCTCTTCTCCATTACGGAAGTCTCTTTCGAGGCGCGAGGCCCGGTTTTGTGTTATCGCAGTTTGCGCGACGGAAGCGCCAGCCGGCCGTGCGGTGCGCCAGAGGCGAGGCCGGCCGCTATCGCGTCAGCTGTGACCGGGTCACGGCCGGCCGCTCGCGGTCAGCTGTAAACAAAACACTGGCTGGACCGCGGCCAACTTCCGCCGGCGAGCGCGCGCCAATTTCCGGAGTGCGCACGGCTGCGACGCCAGCGCCGCCACGGCAGGTGCGCCGCGCTGCGTCACACGTCACAGCCAGCCCACGCCAGTGCCCGTGACGCTCTCCCTTCACCCTGCTAACGGTGCCGCGGTGCTTCACCCTATATGGCGACCGAGCGTTTCCGCGTACGTCAATGTCGAGAAGCTGTATCAGCGCCAGGCGTGTTCTCACGTGCGGCTGTGGCACTACTCGGCATAAATTAACCTTAATTTTCGAAAACTGAAGGGCAAAATACATACACAGGGACTGAATGCTACCTCCTATGATCATGGAACTCGTATGTTGCTTTTCCTTGCAATGACAGATTATGACGGCTCATAGCAGACACTGAAGAGCCAAAGAAATTGGTACACGTGCCTAATACCGTGTAGGGCCCCGCCGACCATGCAGAAGTGCCACAACATAAGGTGGCATGGACTCGACTAATGTCTGAAGTACCGGGTGATCAAAAGGTCAGTATAAATTTGAAAACTGAATAAATCACGGAATAATGTAGATAGAGAGGTACAAATTGACACATATGCTTGGAATGACATGGGGTTTTATTAGAACCTAAAAAAAAATACAAAAGTTCAAAAAATGTGAAACTTCCTGGCAGATTAAAACTGTGTGCCGGACCGAGACTCGAACTCGGGACCTTTGCCTTTCGCGGGCAACTGCTCTACCAACCTTTTTTTTAAAAAAAAAAAAAAAAAACTCTTATTTGTTCGTTTTCATTCGTTGTATCTCCTCAGGGCGGACGTCGCAAGACACCCGTTTCAGTTCGTCCTTGATCCATTAACTCAGTTTCTTTATTACAGAGGGCAGCAAACCCTCTGACCGAACACGCTGAGCTACCGTGCCGCCATCAACTGAGCTACCCAAGCACGACTCACGCCCCTTCCTCGCAGCTTTACTTCTGCCAGTACCTCGTCTCCTACCTTCCAAACTTAAGAGAGTTGGTAGAGCAGTTGCCCGCAAAAGGCAAAACGTCCCGAGTTCGAGTCTCGGTCCGGCACACAATTTTAATCTGCCAGGAAGTTTCGTATCAGCGCACACTCCGCTGCAGAGTGAAAATCTCATTTCAAAAAATGTCTTACAGATGGCGCTTCATCTGATCAGAATAGCAATAATTAGCATAACAAAGTAAGACAAAGCAAAGATGATGTTCTTTACAGGAAATAGTCAATATGTCCACCATCATTCCTCAACAATAGCTCTAATCGAGGAATAATGTTGTGAACAGCACTGTAAAGCATGTCCGGAGTTATGGTGAGGCATTGGCGTCTGATGTTGTCTTTCAGCATCCCTAGAGATGTCGGTCGATCACGATACACTTGCGACTTCAGGTAACCCCAAAGCCAATAATCGCACGGACTGAGGCTGGGGACCTGGGAGGCCAAGCATCACGGAAGTGGCGGCTGAGCACACGATCATCACCAAACGACGCGCCCAAGAGATCTTTCACTCGTCTAGCAATACTTTTTTTTGTTCTACTAAAACCCCATGTCATTCCAAGCATGTGTGTCAATTTTTACCTCTTTATCTACATTATTCCGTGGTTTATTAAGTTTTCAAGTTTATACTCACTTTTTGATCACCCGGTACCGTTACAGGGAACTGATACCATGAATCCTGAAGGCTGTCCATAAATCCGTAAGAGTGCGAGGAGGTGGAGATCCCTTTTCTGAACAGCACGTTCCAAGGCATCCCACATATGCCCAATAATGTCTGAGCATTTTGGTGACCAGCAGAAGTGTTTAAACGCAGAAGAGCGTTCCTGGAGCCACTCTAGCTGTAAGTAGGCTGTTTAGGTTTTTTTATTGGTAACGCCACCTCTGTATGAAAATCACTGGCTGTGCTGTGGGCAGTCTGTGTCTGCTTTGCATTGTTGTAATACTCGCCATTGTAGTGTTGGGCAGCGGCAGCTGGATGTGAACAGCGCGTAGCGTTGCGCAGTTGGAGGTGAGCCGCCAGCAGTGGTGGATGTGGGGAGAGAGATGGCGGAGGTTTGTAATTTGTCATGAACTGCTATATTTATATATGATGATATCAAGGTAAATACATTGTTCGTTCTCTATTAATATCTTTCATTTGCTAACTATCCCTATCAGTAGTTAGTGCCTTCCATAGTTTGAATCTTTTATTTAGCTGGCAGTAGTGGCGCTCGCTGTATTGCAGTAGCTTGAGCAGCGAAGATTTTTGTGAGGTAAGTGATTTGTGAAAGGTATAGTTTAATGTTAGTCAGGGCCATTCTTTTGTAGGGAATTTTGAAAGTCAGATTGCGTTGCGTTAACAAAATATTGTGTGTCAGTTTAAGCACAGTCATGTATAATTGTTGAAAGGGGACGTTTCATAGCAATGCTGGACGTGTCGCATTGTCCTGCTGGAATTGCCCAAGTCAAAGTCCGAATGTACAATGGACATGAAAGGATGCAATTAATCAGAGAGGATGCTTATGTAAGTGTCACTCGTCAGAGTCGTATCTAGACGTATCAGGAGTCCCATATCACATACGCCATACCACTACAGAGCCTCCACCAGCTTGAATATGAAGGGTCCATGGATTCATGAGGTTGTCTCTATACCCATAAACGCCCATCCGATCAGTACAATTTGGAACGAGACTCGCCTGACCAGGCAACATGTTTCCAGTCATCAACAGTCGCCGGGCGTGGTGGCCGAGCGGTTCTAGGCGCTACAGTCTGGAACCGCGCGACCGCTACGGTCGCAGGTTCGAATCCTGCCTCGGGCATGGATGTGTGTGACGTCCTTAGGTTAGTTAGGTTTAAGTAGTTCTAAGTTCTAGCGGACTGATGACCTCAGGAGTTAAGTCCCATAGTTCAAAAATGCTTCAAATGGCTCTGAGCACTATGGGACTCAACTGCTGTGGTCATAAGTCCCCTAGAACTTAGAACTACTTAAACCTAACTAACCTAAGGACAGCACACAACACCCAGCCATCACGAGGTAGAGAAAATCCCTGACCCCGAAGTCCCATAGTGCTCAGAGCCATTTGAACCATCAACAGTCCAAATGTCGGTGTTGACGGGTCCAGGCGAGTTGTAAAGCTTTGCGTCGTGCAGTGATCAAGGATACACGAGTGGGCTTTCGGCTCCGCAGCAATTTGCGGAAGGGTTGCCCTTCTGCCACACTGAACGATTCTCTTCATTCATTGTTGGTCCCGGTGTTGCAGGACTTTTTTCAGCAGCCGCAGCGATGTCGGAGATTTGATGTTTTATCGGACTCATGATATTCACGGTAAACTCGTGAAATGGTCGTACGGGGAAATCCCCACTTCATCGCTACCTCGGCGATGCTGTGTCCCATCACTCGTACGCTGACTACAACACCACGTTCAAACTCAATTAAATCTTGATAACCTGCCATTGTAGCAGCTGTAACCGATCTAACAACGCCCCAGACAGTTGTTGTCATATAGGTGTTGCCGTCCGCAACACCGTACTCTGCCTGTTTACTTATGTTTGTATTTGAATACGAAAATGTTCAATTGTGCGTGAAATCTTATGGGACTTAACTGCTAAGGTCATCAGTCCATAAGGTTACACACTACTTAACCTAAATTATCCTAACGACAAACACACACACCCATGCCCGATGGAGGACTCGAACCTCCGCCGGAATCAGCCGCACGGTCCATGACTGCAGCGCCCCTGACCGCTCGGCTAATCCAGCGCAGCATTTGAATACGCATACTTATACCAGTTCTTTGGCGCTTCAGTGTATTTGCCGTGTTTTTTTTTAAATAGATCAACGTACTTTTAACGACCTGCGAAAGCTCTAGAGGGACAAGTACTGAGCTATAACACTCGTTAATTTTGGTGTTTGCCTTTTGTCAGCGAAATATTTATTGTATAAGAATAAAATGCAGGAGGAAACCAGGGCGGTGAGCAAACCTCGTATCTATGAAAAAAAGAAACAGTTACGCCCAAGTTCTCACCTACCTCGTTAAACGTGTGCTTTCACCTAAAGACACGCCTAGTGAACCACCTGTTTCCTGCACTCTGTGTTACCTCAGGATTATGCAACTCTTCGTTTCTCCTACGTATCTTCGCTCGGCTTTCTGGCGCACTTGGTTGCGCCGCAGTAATAGCACTGATCGAAATGTGGCTGTGTGCGTGGTGCATCTGGTCTGTGCTCGGAAAAGTACCGTGGAAAATATCACAGGCTTTTTGTTGACTGCAGTGACTGTGTTACTTACAGACTAGTTTGACGCCATCCATGCTGTAACCAAAGTTGGACTTTGCCCTTGACGCCATCAGCTTCGAGATGGTAATCCCAATGTTTATTGCGTTGAATACAGAAAATGGTGCTGCGGTCGGAAACGCCTATATAACACAACAAGTGTCTGGCGCAGTTGTTAGATGGGTTACTGCTGCTACAATGGCAGGTTGTCAAGATTTAAGAGCGTTTGGTGGCTTTAAAGTCGGCGCACGAGCGATGGGACACAGCATCTCCGAGGTAGCGATGAAATGGGGATTTTCCCATACGACCAATTCACGAGTGCACCGTGAATATCAGGAATCCGGCAAAAAATCAAATCTGCGACATAACTGCGGCCGGAAAAGATCATGCAAGAACGGGACCAATGACGATTGAAGAGAATCATTCAACTTGACAGAAGTGCAACCCTTCCGCAAATTACTGCAGATTTCAATGCTGGGCCATCAACAAGTGTCAGCATGCGAACCATTTAACGAAACATCATCGATATGGGCTTTCAAAGCCGAAGGCCCACTCGTGTACCCTTATATGACTGCACGGCACAAAGCTTTATGCCTCGCCTGGGCCCATCAACACCGATGCTGGATTGTTGACGATTGGAAACAGGTTACCTGGTCGGACGAGTCTCGTTTCAAACTGCATGGAGCAGATGGACGTTTACGAGTATGGAGACAACCTCATGAATCCATGGACCCTGCATGTCAGCAGAGCACTGTTCAAGCTGGCGGAGGCTCTGTAATGGTGTGGGGCGTGTGCACTTGGAGTGATATGGGACCCCTGATACGTCTGGATACGACTTTGACGGTTGACGCGTACGTAAGCACCCTGTCTGATCACCTGCATCCATTCATGTCCATTTTGCATTCAGATGAACTTGGGCAATTCCAACAGGACAATGCGACACACCACACGTCCAGAATTGCTAGAGTGCCTCCAGGAACACTGTTCTGAGTTTAAACACTTCCGCTAGCCACACATGAACATTATTGAGCATACATCTACATACACATGGTGACTCTGCAATTCACACTTAAGTGTCTGGCAGAGGGTTCATCGAACCATTTTCATACTACTTCTCTACCATTCCAGGCTCGAATGGCGCGTGGGAAAAAGGAACACCTAAATCTTTCCGTTCGAGCTCTGATTTCTCTTATTTTATTATGAAGATCATTTCTCCCTAAGTAGGTGGGTCTCAACAAAATATTTTTGCATTCGGAAGAGAAAGTTGCTGATTGAAATTTCGTAAGTAGATCTCGCCGCAAAGAAATCCGCCTATTGCGCGATAACACGAAACGAGCTGCCCTTCTTTGCACTTTTTCGATGCCCTCCGTCAATCCTACCTGGTAAGGATCTCACAACGCGCAGCAATATTCCAGCAGAGGACGGACAAGTGTAATGTAGGCTGTCTATTTAGTGGGTTTGTCACATCTTCTAAGTGTTCTGCCAACAAAACGCAGTCTTTGTTTCGCCTTCCCCACAATATTGTCTATGTGGTCTTTCCAATAAGTTGCTTGTAATTGTAATTCCTAGGTATTTAGTCGGACTGATAGTCCTTAGATTTGTGTACCCAAAATTAATCGGATTTCTTTTAGTACCCATGTGGATGACCTCGCACTTTTCTTTGTTTAGTGCCAATTGCCACTTATCGCACCATACATAAATTCTCTCTAGATCCTTTTATAATTGGAATTATCGTCTGATGATTTTACTAGACGATAAATTACAGCGTCATCTGCAAACAATCTAATGGGGCTGCTCAGATTATCACCTAGATCGTTTATGTAAATCTGGAACAGCAGAGGACCTATGACACTACCTTGCGGAACGCCAGATATCACTTCTGTTCTACTCGATGATTTACCGTCTGTTTCTACGAACTGTGAACTCTCTGAGAGGAAATCACGAATCCAGTCACACAACTGAGACGATACTCCACATGCAAGCAATCTGATTAATAGTCGCTTATGAGGAACGGTATCAAAAGCTTCTGGAAATCTAGGAATATGGAATCGGTCTGAGATCGCTTGTCGACAGCACTCATTACTTCTTGGGAATAAAGAGAGAGCTGTGTTGCACAAGAACGATATTTTCTGAATCCTTGTCGGTTAACTATCAATAAGTCATTTTCTTCAAGGTGATTCATAATGTTAGAGTGCAGTATATGCTCGAAAATCCTACTGCAAATCGAGGTCAGTGATGTGGGTCTGTAATTCAGTGGGTTACTCCTATTTACGTTCTTGAATATTGGTGTGACCCGTGCTACTTCTCAGTCTTTAGGATCAGACCTTTCGTCAAGTGAGCTGTATATGATTGCTAAGAAAGGCGCTATTTTGTCTGCATACTCTGAAAGGATGCCTTGCAACGTGCTGTTCAGAAGAGATCTCCACTTCCTCGTACTCTTACGGATTTACGGACAGCCGGCAGGATTCATGATGTCAGTTCCCTCCAGCACTACTCCAGACATTAGTCGAGCCCACGCCACGTCGTGTTGTGGCACTTCTGCGTGCTCGCGGGGGCCCTACACGGTATGGGGCAGGTGACCAGTTTGTGTGGTTCTCCAGTGTACATTTTTGAGTTGTGTAACCATCCAGCAGGTATATCGTCAATCTGAGCGTGATGGTCGATTTTGTGTAGAAATTAAATTGTCCGCTTTCCGCTCAACATTTCGTTTTACTTCTGAGAATATCAGCAACAATATCGCAAAAATATATAAAAGTAAGATGACGTGTGGTTTAATGACGTGTTCCAGAATAAGGAAGTGATGGATCAAAGAGACAGAAAAAGCCGCACACTGATTGTACGTTACTGCACCTGCATACCGACGCAGTTGTTTGCCATCGGCAGCTGCAATTAAGCAAAGATTTTACCTTGAGGCAAACTATTGGAAATATAATTTCACTTATCAAGGGACGCTTCGATTTAGAAAAAAAAACAGCTCTCGTGGTCTTCAAAAACCTGTTGAAACCTCTACAAATAACTGCAGAAAACAATCATTTAAATTTGTCTGTGTTAAAGACAAAAAGTGTGGTTTTTGAAAGAAAGTACCCAGTTAGACCAAAAACAGTGAATTAAATTGTTGTAATTATGTTACAGAGGACAAATCGGAGTACAAAACAGAAACCCAAAGTTTCAAGTAATCTAATAGGATTTTTGAGTAAGCCTTAAGATGCCCGCCCGGTTGGCCGTGCGGTCTAACGCACGGCTTTCCGGAGTGGGAAGGAGCGCCTGGACCCCGGCACGAAACCGTCCGGCGGATTTGTGTCGAGGTCCGATGAACCGGCCACTCTGTGGATGGTTTTTAGGCGGTTTTCCATCTGCCTCGGTGAATGCGGGCTGGTTCCCATTATTCCGCCTCAGTTGCGCTATGTCGGCGATTGCTGTGCAAACAAGTTCTCCACGTACGCGTACACCACCATTACTCTACCACGCAAACATAGGGGTTATGGTTCAAATGGCTCTGAGCACTATGGGACTCAACTGCTGAGGGCATTAGTCCCCTAGAACTTAGAACTAGTTAAACCTAACTAACCTAAGGACATCACAAACATCCATGCCCGAGGCAGGATTCGAACCTGCGACCGTAGCGGTCTTGCGGTTCCAGACTGCAGCGCCTTTAACCGCACGGCCACTTCGGCCGGCAAACATAGGGGTTACACTCGTCTGGTGTGAGACGTTCCCTGGGGGGATCCACTGGGGCCGAACCGCACAATAACCCTGAAAGAGTGGTTCGGTGTGGTGAAGTGGACTGCAGTAGTCGTCGTGGGGTTGTGGACCACTGCGGCTGCGGCGGGGACGGAGCCTCTCCGTCGTTTCTAGGTCCCCGGTTAACATACAATACATACAGTGCAAAGCCTTAGGATTAAAGCTAGGATGAAACTGCCTTAAGGCTTTGACTTTTGGGCACAACACTCTTCACCGCGGAACTAAATGTCATATTAATAGCTTCTGTCACGACAACTACCTGCGGGAAGAGAAACGTTCAGTGGACATCGCTGTTTTGAAGACCTCATTTCGGAAAACAAATCTGTCATCGTCCACATACGGGGAATACATACATGAAATTATGGCCTTTATTTTCTTAAACAGCCTGTGTGTGTGTGTGACAGAGAGAGAGAGAGAGAGAGAGAGAGAGAGACGAACAGTCAAAATGTAAAGTCGTCTGTAGGGAAGGTGGGTGGTCGACTTTGGTTTGTTGGGAAAATTCTAGGAAAGAGTAGCTGAGCTATGAAGCAGACCGTGTACAGCACCCATTTTTCAGTATTTCTCGAGGCTTTTAGAGCACAACCATGCCGGCTTAAAAGGAAGACATCGAAGCAATTCAGACGCTTTCTCTAGATTAGTGCCGGTAGATTCGATCAACAAGAGAGTATTACCGAGATGCTCCGTGAACTCAAGATGAGAATCCGTCGACTACATAATGAAGGTGGTTCAATGAACCCTCTGCCAGGCACTTAAATGTGATTTGCAGAGTATCCTTGTAGATGTAGGTGTAGATACTGTTGGCACCAACATGCGTTTCGGACAAGGACCACGAAGACGAGGCAAGAGAAATCAGGGATCGTACGGAAACACACAAGACAGTCGTTTCGCCTAGCTCCGTTTGCGAACGGAGCAGAAAAGGGGAGCAGGAGTGGTGCGACGAAACCTCCGTGCATCCTACGGTAGCCTGAGTAGTATGTATGTTTGTATGTAGATACCGAACCCAGCAATCTCAAAAACCTTATACACACACCTTTTCAACAGATTATGTTGTGACTTGGCTCACGTTATTGCGCACATACCAACGTAACAAAAACAATATTTCATTTATATCAAAGTCGTCCTCGACGTTGTTGCTGTTTTGTATTCTTCAGTCTGTAGACTCGTTTGATGCGTCTCTTAGTGCTAGTCTGTCCTTTACAAGCCTTTTTTATCTTTGCGTAGGTATTGCAACCTACAGTCATTTCAATCTACTTCCTGTATTTAAGCCATGGTTTTCCTCTACAATATTTTTCTCCCTAACACTTCGTTGCTCTACCAAGCTGACGATTTCTTGGTGCCTCAGGATCATTTCTATTAGTTACGATTTGGCAGGAATTTCTTTTTTCCCGGATTCGATTGCAGTACTAACTATGGTATGTTTCATAATTAATACAATTGAAACTACACGACAGTAGAAGCAAAAAAGTCTAGTAAACAAGGGTTCTAAAATGTATACTTTAAGAGCTACGACCACTTCTTCTGCTTCGATACTGTGAAACAATCTCTACTGCTGCAAGCTGCTTGCTTTGCATATTTTGGAAGGAGGTAGTATGGACCCAAACAAGAAAAAAGTGCTGGAATGGAATTTTCGCTCTGCAGCGGAGTGTGCGCTGATACGAAACATATCAGCGCATACTCGGCTGCAGAGTGAAAATTCCATTCTGGAAACATCCCCAGGCTGTGGCTAAGCCATTTCTCCGCAATATCCTTTCTTCCAGGAGCGCTAGTTCTGCAAGTTTCGCAGGAGAGCTTCCGTGAAGTTTGGAAGGTAGGAGACGAGGTACTGGCAGAATTGAAATTGTGAGGACGGGTCGTGAGTCGTGCTTGGGTAGCTCAGTTGGTAGAGCACTTGCCTGCGAAAGGCAAAGGTCCCGAGTTCGAGTCTTGGTGCGGCACACAGTTTTAATCTGCCAGGAAGTTTCAAGAGAAAAGTGTCCGGTAAACATGGCCCCTAAAGTTGTAACCTCCCCACCGTAATTTTATAAGAAAAGACAATAGACAATACTTAATAGAAATGGGAGCCAAGTGTAACGTCCCCACAATAATTTTGAAAAATTATGGACAATATTATTTAAGAATGCTAATGTACATTGCTCTATGCGTAACCTGCCCACAATGAAATGTACTGACAATGGCAACAAAAATGTGAAATTCGCAATCTGACTCAAATATAAATTCTTCACAAAATTTAAAGTCCGTTCTGTCACAAGAAAATACAATTAAACCGAAATATCGGTCTTTGGCCCTGTGTAAAACAATCAGAATTAAAGTCTTACCTCAGAATAAATGGATGTCACATATCTGCTCTTGTTGTTGCGCACCGCTTGGAGGAACTGCATTGCAAATAATAATATTCTCCCTTTTTTTTTTTTTTTTTTTTTTTGATTCTAGTGAAATTTTTCTTCAAAAGAAGTGGAATGAAATGGGAAGTGCAACGAAATCTTGAGTTCAATAAGAAATTAAATTTTTGAGAAAATGCTTTTGAAATAAAAAAGTTATTATTGGGAGACTTGTTGGAGAATAATTACAATAAATAAAATTTTTCATTATCTAATGATTATATTAATTAACAGTATACCTTATTCCTCATCTTGACCAGTGTTGCCGACCGCCTACATCACACAACCGCACTGGGCTGCTACTACTGACCGACCGCTCTGCATGACGACTACAGACTGAGTTCTGCTCTCAACTAGACAGAGCTACAGACTCGCAACGACTGAACTGACAGACTCGCAACGACAGACTGACAGACTCGCAACGACTACTACTGACAGAGAACCGCTCGCAACACTCGCGCGGTCAAGCGCATACTCTCTGGTCACAGATGCTACAATGCCTCGCCATCGCTGCTATGTTACATACGTGTTTCATAACCCTCCACTGGGGGGGCAAAAATTTGGCAGCGATGGTGAGTCATTTGGACTTGCCAATCGCGGCAAAATTTTTCTTTAATTAACAAAATCCTACAACTTACAGAATATTTAAATGTTGTGCACACGCACTAAGTACAAAATATATCAGACAAAGACAAAATGTGAATACTAAACATAGTAGCAAATCAGAAAAAAGTATATACAAATTTTTTTGACATATAAAGTGCACAGGCACTGAAAAAATTCTTTAGCATATTCAGAACAAAAAAACAGACTGGCAAGAATAATTAGATGTAGTACATAAAGTAAATGTTGTGCACACGCACTAAGTACAAAATATATCAGACAAAGACAAAATGTGAGTACAAAACATAGTAGCAAATCAGAAAAGTATATACAAATTATTTGACAGATAACAAAGTGCACAGGCACTGAAAATTCTTTAGCATATTCAGAACAAATAAACAGACTGGCAAAAAATATTATGTTGACAAGTGCCATAAGTGTACTCGCACTGGAGTTCAGGAATCGAAAAAAATGTATAACCTATGAACATAAATGATGTTACCAAAATTTTTTTCTTTATGTGACAAGAATCAGGATAGGAAAGGGAAGGATTGCATCATGGTTGTAGCACTTTAGATTGCACACAGCTGCTCTGAAAGTCCATATCTTTCCACAGAAGTACAACACCAAGTGACACAACTTGAAGTTCTTTTCCCATCAGAATTTATCAGTGTAGCCAAGACACTGAACTGTCGTAGTAATGTTCCATGTTTTCATTTTGGCAGTACATTACGTACACCAAACAGTGGGACCATAATAATGTCTTCATCGCTCATGGTGGTGGACAGCATGTCGTGTCAACACCACACTCTTACAAGGCACACCAACGTAGAATTAGTGCAAAAACCAAATATAGTGCTCCATGATCACTAGGATAAACAGGACAAATGGACATTGCAGTAATTCAGGGTAGTCAGCTTATGAGGTGAACGACATCAAGTCACATAATATTGACAATTACAGTCTTCATTGATAGTTTGTGGCATTCATAGCCCAGTTATTGAACATTTCTGTACCAAGTATGTAGTATTACAGAAAAATGTTCATTAATTGTTTTACATAGAATCAGTAGCCTTCTTTTCCTGGTTACAAAGCATTATGAAATAATCGCATTCTTTTTAGTTACAGAGTATAATTAAGAATCATTAACCTTCTCCAAATTACAGTTAATTAATCATTTGTCATTCCAATAAAAATCATTAGCCTTTTCCTAATTACAGTTGATTAATCATTTGCCGTTAATTAATCATTTGTCTAATTACAGTTAATTAATCATTTGTCTAATTACAGTTAATTAATCATTTGTCGTTAATTAATCATTTGTCTAATTACAGTTAATTAATTGATCATTTGTCATTTCAATATAGTAAGAATTATTAGCCTTAATTAATTACAAAGCATTATTAAACAGTACCATAGTTAATTAATTATGTGTCATTCCAATCTATTAAGAATCATTAGTCCTTTCCTAATTACAAAGCATTATGAAACAGTCACATTCATTTCCAACAACAAAGTATGGCATCGTTAATTAATCATTTGAAATTCCAATATATTAAGAATTATTAGCCTTCTCCTAATTACAAAGTATTATTAAACAGTCACATTCATTTCAAATTACAAAGTATCAACATTGGAAACAAGAGCTAATCAATGGCATAATTAATAACAATTCGTGGAGTGACATTAATTATTGGCACTCAGTGGCCAGCAAGTATTGAATAGAATCATCATTCAGTATTATTCAGATTATTACGAAGTCATTATTAAAAATCAGGTAATTATAGTCATAGCATTAATAATCATGGGCATTACAAGTACTCATTACAATAAACAGTGTTCCTCCTTCAGTAGTATTCAGATCATTACAAAGGCATTATTAAAATCAGTTAATTACAGTCAAATCATTAATAATCACACGCATTATAAGTAGTATCATTACAATAAACAGTGGCAGTTATTAGCTAGTGACAAAGCATTATTTTGAATATAGTCTCATTAAGAGGTCATTACTCAAGTGACATACTATTCAGAGCTAATCAGTATTATTCAGAATTTTCTCAAACTGGTATCACTATTTGGGACTGTTAATACATTTTATTTTTTTGTTTTCTTTGTTAGCAATGCATTGCGTTGGGATCGATAATTAATTGCTGAAACATAACACTATTTGCTTTTGACCTATTGCAGCAAATGAGGATAGGTAACGTCATTCGTCATGAGTCAGCTGTAGCAAGATTATGTAACAAGGCAGTACATGTGATCACATTTATAAACGGTAGACACAAATGGGTAAAAATATAAAAATGCAAGTACTAGAACAGGTATAATAAGTAACAGGTTTAGTAAGTGTCATGAAAAACTTCTCCTGGAAAAAATACAAAAACGGATTATTGACCTGAAAGAAGAAACGCACACTATGCTGAAAAGTAGTGAACTTCGAATTAACAAGTAGTGAAATGTGTATAAAATGTGTTCCATAGCTGTCCTTTCCAAAACTTTCAGTCATCCTACTATGCAATGTAACACCTGCTGTCAAAGCAAACTGCAACAAATACTTAAATAACTACGTAGCATAAATACATTACTTCAACATTATCCTCATCTGTAAAGAAAAAACTTCATTATCCATCACTTCATTATCCATATTATCATAACTTCATTATTATCATCACCTGTAAAGAAAAACTTCATTATTCATAATACCATTTCCTTCATCATTATTCATCAGTATTCACTATCATCTGCAAAAAATCACTTCATTACTCATTACATAACTATTCCTTATCTCTAGCATATTTCATCACTAAAACTAAGATGTGTAGTTCTCTCTGACAGCCTGCATCAATCACCTTGTATTCTGAAAGAAAAAATTAGTTAAGACTGCTATTCTTCGATGAGTATAGTATATTCTTGTTAATGTTTGTTAATCCTGATCCATTTACTCTTCCTCATAAAGTTATTGCATCTCCTTTCGTTTATTCCGTAGGTGAAATTCCATTTATGTAAAATTTATTTCTTAGAATCATCATTCCTTTCTGAAATTGATGAACAAAGATTAATGTCCTGCATTTAAATCATATACCCACTAGATAATGACTGGTTTATGGTAACATAATTAACCCTACAGCATAACATGACAGAAAACGTAATATGTCAAAAACATTGACAGTGTTCAAAAACAAAGATATACACAGAATAATACAATGCAGCAGCAAAAAAAAAAAATGTGAAACAGTCACGATGTTGAGATGTCATAAGGCAAAAAAAAAAATGTCAAAGTCGACTGGTGTGTGTTATATCTTAACTATTTCATAGTGCATACAAACAAAACTGGAGTACAGTCATATACACAAAAAAATGGAAAATGTGCACGGTCTGATGTGTAACGACAAGAAAAGCGACCTGCTAACCTTACCTTGCCGGGCACTTGCCAAGAAAAAATACGATAATCATCAATAAGTAGTCACATAAATATAATTGCAGAAATAGTCATAAATGTGTAAATTCATCTGGAAAAATATGCACGGTCTGATGTGTAACGACAAGAAGAGCGACCTGCTAACCTTACCTTGCCGGGCACTTGCCAAGAAAAAATACGATAATCATCAGTAATTAGTCAGGTGAATTAATTGCATTAGTAAATGACATCATAGTGTGTTGAATCATACAGTGGTTTCACTCAATAAACGGTTTAATGTTTGAGATATGGTGATTGCCTTTCGATTTTCTGGTTCTCAAAGTTTCGACGTGTACAACATTGGGGTGAGGGATGCTGCGAATCCGATACGGACCTGCGTATAGAAGTTCAAATTTACTGCACTTACCTTTTAATTTGCTGGATAAATAGTGTGTACGTACTAGTATCTTCTGTCCAACGTGAAAGACGCGGCGTGTACAAACCTGTTTTTGCTGTCTTCTCCGGCGCTCTGCGGCACGTTTGATGTTGTTCAGCGCAATGTCAATTATTTCATGGTGTCGTAGGCGACGACTTTTGGGAAATTCTATTAATTCTTTAATTTTGTTCGGTGGTTCAACGTTTTTCAGTATAACAGTCGGAGATAGCGTAGTGGATTCATTTGGAATAGAATTAATTACATCTTGGAATGAGAGTATGTGTGTATCCCAATCAATATGTCTTTTGTGGCAGTATATTCGGCACAGCTTACCAATTTCTTTCATTAATCGTTCACAGGGGTTCGAAGAAGCGTGGTACTTGGATATATAGATCGGAGAAATGTTTCTGGCTCGTAACATGCGTGTCCATACGCTACTACGAAATTGTGATCCATTGTCAGAAATTACTTTCATTACATGCCCTACATGAGACAGAAAATGTTTTACAAATGCTTTAGAAACAGTTTTAGCAGTAGCTTTGCGTAACGGAGTGAAAGTAACAAATTTTGAAGTGAGCTCAACAGCGACAAAAATGTAGCAAAAACCTCTGTTAGTTCTCGGAATCGGACCAAAAATATCTACTGCGGCCATGTGTCTTAATTTAACAGGTATAATGGGATATAAAGGAGGAATATGTGAAGTGGTGTCTGATTTAGCTTTCTGGCAAATTTTACAAGACGCTAAAACTCGTCGTATACGTTTTTCCATGTTAGTAAAATAACAGTTCTGTCTCAGTATAAGAAAACATTTTCGTGCTCCGTAATGTGCGTAACTTAAATGAGTGTACCAAATTAATTTGTTAACCAGTTCGTCAGGAATGCATAATAACCAATTGTTGCTGTCAGGATGAGAGCGGCGAAACAGAATGTCATTGCGCACAGTGTAGTGGTTTCTAATCGTAACATTATTCTTATCTTCCCAAAGGTGTTTAATTTCTTTCCACACATTGTCTTTATTTTGCTCCTGTGCTATGTCCTGTAATGACGATGAAATAAAGTTTTCAAATGCAACTTGCTGAATGTACATGACACTGAAATTTGTTTTGCAGAAGTTGGTTGCTACGTCTTGCTGATTGTTGCTCAGAGAACGCGATAGTGCATCTGCTATAACATTTTGTGTGCCGGGAATGTGAACAATCGTAAAATTAAATTCTTGTAAATATAGTTTCCATCTACTTAATCTATCATGAGTAAATTTAGTTGAAAGTAAAAATTGTATGGCTCTGTGGTCTGTGTAAACGGTGGTATGTCTGCCATAAAGAAAGTGCCGAAATCGCGTAAAAGCCCATACAACACATAATGTTTCCAATTCTGTAACGGAATAATTTCGTTCAGCGGGTGACAAAATGCGACTTGCAAATGCGATGTTTTTAATTACTGTAGAGCCATCTTCTTCAATTTCCTGAAAAATGTGTACGCCTAAAGCGGTATTGGAACTGTCGGTGGCAATGGAAAAATTTCTAGTAAGATCTGGGTGCGATAAAAGTGGTGCATTCAACAAAGCATGTTTCAGGTAACATTCTCGTGAACAAAATTCTGCGTGTCAAAAGTAATGTTTGCGTTACTGTAATATGCAATCTGTGCTGTATCTGGTTAAAATCTATCGTACGTGTTATTATTTACGGGAGGATGCTGTGGCATATCCATTATATGAACTGCTCTGTTATTTCTTACTGACGTGTTACGCTATGGATGACACCTATTGTCTGTTCCATTCATGATTATTTGTTGTTGCTGATGTTGTTGCTGCTCATAAGATCGACTGTTATTAAATGTACGCTGAAAATTGTGCTCATCATTCTTTTTACATCTGTCCTGATAGTAATTTCTATACGGCGCATTGCGATACAAGTTGAAATAGTGTGTTATCTGTACGTAGTTACTTCTTTGCTGCCATGCGTTACTATTTGTTGGAGCTGGGACTATACGTGGCACGCGGCGAAACATTAAAGTTTGGTTGACCTTGTAGACTGCATTGTTGGTTAGGCATGCTAAGCGGCTCACTTTCATGCTGTTGTGGTGAAAAGGTCTATTGTTACCAAAAAATGCGTTTGCTGTTAATTTTACACATACTGATGATTACGATTTTATCTGTTATAAAAATTACGGCGGTAGTTGTCATTACGGGAGTGCCTACTGAAAATTGTCACATTCGGTAAAAGATTGTCACATCGGGTTTTTATTACTCGTTTCTTAATACTAGGTAGAGCAATAGTTAAAGAGCTGTTTTGATAGATATAAAGGATAGTAGAAGAGAAGGCAGCAGTGCAGAAAACTAAAGATGAAACAGCACTACTACAGCTCGGGGCCCTATGCTCGCTACGGCACATATTCATTAAAGCGTAATGAATCCCCTGAGGTCATTTACGCACTGCAAATAAATTTTAGCTTTTGCGTTACAGGCAATAGCGGTATAAATTCATAAGCAAATAGCTGTATCCAAGTTAATTCTGGTTTCTTCATTATAGGCAATGCTGTTGTAAATACAAAAATAAATTGTCGCATCTGGTTCAAAGCTAGTTTCTGCATTACAGGTAGTAGCGGTGAATGTACAAAGATAAATTGTCGTATACAGTGCAAAGCGTGTATCTGTGTTCTCCCGTTATTAAATTCCTTACATTTTCTTACAAATGCACACTGCTTATTATCAACGTTCTCGTCACTGAATTTGAGAACACGTTCGGGTTTGTGTGTGACTCTATTTGTCTGTGTCGTTTCGTACTTCAAGTTACGTAGCTTTTCAGATTTTAAGTCACGTGGCTTTTCGGATTTTACGTCTCGTAGTCTCTGTAGATTGCTCACATTATACACGCTGCGTGAGTCAGGCAAATGCTCGAAACGTGGCGGATTCTGTGACGTATTGGTGACTGAAATAGTTTTCAACTCTGTTACTGTAACACTTTCGATATTTTGGTTGTTCTGTCGTTCACTTTTATTATTGACTTCCGTATTCGGAGTGTGTGAAACTTCCACTGACTCTAAATTAATCTCGTCGCGAATCTGTACTTCGTTTTTAGGACATTCTTCAGTGACTGCATTAATTTCGTGGATCTGTGTTGCATTTGAATTATCTAAGCCTTGTGCAACAGTGCCAACTTCTTCATTACTGTTATTAGCACAAGCCTTAGTATCCGCATGTAATTGTTCTTTACTGTCCTGACATTGAACGGTAACAGCTATAATCTCTTCCCTAACTTGTTTGTTCTGTTCATTAACATTATCGTGTTTTTCTCTCGGCTGTTTAATACTTTCAGAAAATTGTTTGTTCCGTTCTCTAAATAGTTGTTGTAACTCTTTACGACTGTTGTCTTGCTTTTCTATCATTTGGTCAATTCGTTGCAACACTAGTGCCAAAAATCGATCAAGGCCAAAATTAGCGTTTATACTCTCTGTGCTGTTTAGTGGTGGATCTGGAATTGTTTCACTTTCTGTAACCATTTGGTCATTTTGCAACTTACAAAAAGGATTATAAGTCCGATGTACACTGTCACTCACTATTTCGGAATTAAATAAATCCGTCGTACTTTCAGTACACTGACCATTTTCACTAGACAAATTTGTCTGTACATTACTTGAGTTTTTTGAATCGGGTGTGTTAAGCTGGGCAGCGCTCATTACAATAGAGCGTTCTGCGTCATCAATTGTCGTCAAATTAACAGACGAGACAATTGAGTTCGTTTGTTCATTATCAGGGTAAAAGTCATCACTAGTTGTTGGAATGCACTGATTGTTAGTGGACGCAGGATTGCCATGATTACACTGCGTGTCATATGTCCTATCGGTAAAGTTGTTTGAGTCGGTAATTTCATTCAAAATACCTCGCGATACACTATTCACAGTCTTTCGCGGCATTTTAACAATAGTCAAAATTATTCACAAAACAAATAAGCACAATGCAAAAGTAACACACAAATACAACAGAGCAAAGAATTGCCGTTGACCTGTAGAAAGAAAGTCACAAGTTAATAAAAGCGTTGCGCCAAATCCTAATTATGTCTAAGCAAATAAGAGCAGATATCTGACTGTTGTTCAAAAGACTCTCAACGAAATACGATCCTGGACTGGGTGTCGCCAAGTGTAACCTCCCCACCGTAATTTTATAAGAAAAGACAATAGACAATACTTAATAGAAATGGGAGCCAAGTGTAACGTCCCCACAATAATTTTGAAAAATTATGGACAATATTATTTAAGAATGCTAATGTACATTGCTCTATGCGTAACCTGCCCACAATGAAATGTACTGACAATGGCAACAAAAATGTGAAATTCGCAATCTGACTCAAATATAAATTCTTCACAAAATTTAAAGTCCGTTCTGTCACAAGAAAATACAATTAAACCGAAATATCGGTCTTTGGCCCTGTGTAAAACAATCAGAATTAAAGTCTTACCTCAGAATAAATGGATGTCACATATCTGCTCTTGTTGTTGCGCACCGCTTGGAGGAACTGCATTGCAAATAATAATATTCTCCCTTTTTTTTTTTTTTTTTTTTTTTTGATTCTAGTGAAATTTTTCTTCAAAAGAAGTGGAATGAAATGGGAAGTGCAACGAAATCTTGAGTTCAATAAGAAATTAAATTTTTGAGAAAATGCTTTTGAAATAAAAAAGTTATTATTGGGAGACTTGTTGGAGAATAATTACAATAAATAAAATTTTTCATTATCTAATGATTATATTAATTAACAGTATACCTTATTCCTCATCTTGACCAGTGTTGCCGACCGCCTACATCACACAACCGCACTGGGCTGCTACTACTGACCGACCGCTCTGCATGACGACTACAGACTGAGTTCTGCTCTCAACTAGACAGAGCTACAGACTCGCAACGACAGACTGACAGACTCGCAACGACTGACTGACAGACTCGCAACGACTACTACTGACAGAGAACCGCTCGCAACACTCGCGCGGTCAAGCGCATACTCTCTGGTCACAGATGCTACAATGCCTCGCCATCGCTGCTATGTTACATACGTGTTTCAAAGTGCATACCTTAAGAGCTGTGAGCACTTGTAGATTCGAAGAGATATGTTTCACATGAGCGAAGATGAACAAGTACTCCCAGTCCTTAAGGTACGCACTTTAAAGCCGGTGTTTACTGGAGACTTTTCACTTGTTTTGGTCCATAATACCTCCTCTCAAAATGGAAAGCAAAGAACTTGCAGTAGAAGAGACTTATTTCACAGTATCGAAGCGGAAGAAGTGCTCGTAGCTCTTAAGGTATGCGCTTTAATACCCTTGTTTACTGACACTCGTTTGCTTCTAGTATCACGTACTGTCAAATGTATGCTTTTACGGTATTAATCATGATACACCCTGCATAAACCAGGGAGTGGTAAGGATGCGCGGGCTGTATTGGCGAACTTCGACCAACCTTCTTCGATGCTGACTAGCTGCCACTGCTGAGCTAGTGTGGAGGTACTGACAAGGGAACCTCCCCTTCGCACCCCCTCAGATTTACTTATAAGTTGGCACAGTGGATAGGCCTTTAAAAACTGAACACTGATCAATCGAGAAAACAGGAAAAAGTTGTGTGGAACTAAGAAAAAAATAAGCAAAATATACAAACTGAGTAGTCCGTAAGTAAGATAGGCAACATCCAGGAGAGTGTCAGCTCAGGAGCGCCGTGGTCCCGTAGTTATCGTGAGCAGCAGCAGAACGAGAGGTCCTTGGTTCAAGTCTTCCCTTGAGTGAAATGTTTAATTTTTTATTTTCAGACAATTATTATCTGTCCGTCCGCCCGATGCGAGGTAACTGCGCCGTAGTATGGGGACGCTACACCTAAACAAACATCGAAACACACGTCAGTCGACTACAGCGCACGGAAGAGAAGTATTCCTGCTAACGAGGCTCCCTGGCTGGCAGTTGACTGTTCGCTACTTTGGACGAGAGTGCATTAAATACGTGAGATGTATTCCGTGGGCAATATGAATCCAGCAAATATAGCTCGCGACTTCAATAACAAGGTCAATGAATGTTTTCCGACCTGTAAGACATCGGAAAGTTCTTTAAGGGATCGAACGATTGTCGAACATTTGTGTGATTATCGGGCAAGGTAGATGAATCTTTTTTACTCATTCGCCAAGTGTACAAGTTAGGTGGGTCGACAACATATTCCTGTCATGTGACGCACATGCCGTCACCAGTGTCGTATAGAATATATCAACGTGTTTTCCTGTGGAGGAATCGGTTGACCAATGACCTTGCGATCAAATATTTTCGGTTCCCATCGGATTGGCTCTGAGCACTATGGGACTTAACATATGATGTCATCAGTCCCCTAGAACTTAGAACTACTTAAACATAAGTAACCTAAGGACATCACACACATCCATGCCAGAGGCAGAATTCGAACCTGCGACCGTAGCAGTCGCGCGGTTCCGGACTGAAGCGTCTAGAACCGTTCGACCATCGCGGCCGGCGTTCCCATTGGAGAGACACGTCCTTTCGTCTACCAATCGCACGGTTTTGCGGTGCGGTCGCAAAACACAAACACTAAACTTATTACAGTGAACAGAGACGTCAATGAACGAACGGATACCACTCGAGGGAAGACTTGAACCAAGGACCTCTCGCTCCGCAGCTGCTCACGCTAACCACGGGACCACGGCGCTCCTGAGCTCACACTGTCCTTGATGTTGCCTATCTTGCGCATGGACTACTCAGTTTGTATATTTTGCTTATTTTTTTCATGGTTCCACACAACTTCTTCCTGTTTTCTCGATTGATCTGTGTAAAATTTTTCGAAGCCTATCCACTGTGCCAAATTATAACTAAATCTGAGTGGGGTGTGATGGGGAGGTTCCCTTGTAAGGACGGAAGTGTGTGTGTTGTACACACGAATACGGCGTAACAACACAGCTGCATTTAGAGAAGCAGCCTGAAAGCGGTACCGACAGTTCGGCACAGGAGAGGTTATCTCTGCAATCGACGCGCAACGCCACACGGGCGGCTGAGCCGTTAGTATGTCACCGCGGGGGCAGTGGGACACGCCGGCATAATACCGCAGCCTTATAGCGGCGCGTTACACAAGCCACCAGCTAGGTGGCGGGTAAGCGCACGCGCTCTGGCCGTTGCCCAAGCCTACCCTGCCTGCCACCTGTGGCAGCGCCGCCAAGGACAAACACACACACACTGTGCAACGCTCGTGTGTCCGCGGTTCCCACATGCACATGCCGTGCATGCCGGCTTGCTGGCGACCACACGAAGCCAGTCACGCCGGAAATACACTTCTGTCATACACAGGAAGAGTTGCTTAACGGAAAGTACAGTACAGTGAAAGGAGGAAATAAGATGAAGAGCAATAAAAGAAAAAGAAGGATAATGGAATGTAGTCTAATTAAATCACGTGAAGCTCAAGCAATTAGATTAGGAAACGAGACAAAGTAGTAGAAGAGTTTTTCTGTATAGACAGTAAAATAACTGATGGCCGAAGTAGAGAGGGTATAAAATGTGTGCACCGTCCCCTTAGGAAAATTATGAATGACTGTACTAGTAAACTTCTATGTTATTTGATTTTGCCTCAAATGGCTCTGAGCAGATACCTTAGGGGTTGCGAAGTAACTCAAATCGCTTGATACGGGCAACTCTTCAGGTCCAGATTGTATACCGATTAGGTTCCTTTCAGGTTACGCTGATACAATAGCTCTCTACTTAGCAATCATATACAAGCGCTCGCTCACAGATAGATCTATCTGTACCTACAGATTGTAAAATTGCTCAGGTCGCACCAGTGTTTAAGAAGGGTAGTAGAAGTAATCCATCGAACTACAGACCTCGCGAGGTTTCGGGGCTAGCAGTGTATTTAACACTAAATTCTTCTAGAATGTTCCTATGTAAATGATGCCCTAAGCCCCCCCCCCCCCCCCAATTCTAACTCCGACTTTTGCTTTTGCACATGGATTAAGAACAAACGCGAACTGACTGTAATCGACCCTGCAAGTGGAGTAGAAAAGAGTCTGGCACCTGCAATAATGTAATTTGTTACAAATTAATTAAATAAAGGAAAGTTTCATTAACGTAGTGAGAAATGAAAGGTTTGCTCTACCGACTAACAGAATGAAAGTTCTGTCCAAAATAACAATTTGATTTATTATGACTAAACTCAAAATAATAAACAAAACACATGAAACATTTACAATACATCAAACTGGATCAAATTGGGTACTCAAATAAATGCTGTGAAGGCGAAGTTGTCCATAAACTAGATTGTGATATTTATGACGAAGTGGTATGTGGAGCCAAATCCTTGCAACTCAAATCTTAAGAGAAACACACAGCCAACCCAACATTAATTGCTGCTACAGTAGTGAGAACTCAGACAATGAACACCCAAGACAGAACAAAGTTAGAAAAGACGAACAGGCGCGCTCTGCTGAGCTCTGATTATCACCTAGCAAAATTCCCTAAGCTGCCGGTGCTGCGGACATACATTACCAAGCTGTCTTCTTAACTGCAAGAACACGATCTGGCGTACCGGAGGCGATGGCTGGTTGCTTCGACGTCCCGTCGTGGTGATAATAATGTCGCGAATATACCCCAAAACAAATTATCCTGGTCTGGTTGTTCCAGACTAAAGACTTCCTATCAATACAAATGCGCCTCTGAGGGAGATGAACAGGCTCGCCACACAATCACTAACGGTACAGTGATTGATTTTAACAAGCGAAGTCATACAGTCGACTTTAGCCAAAACTGCTCAAGACAGACAACATAGGCCGCTTGTACGCATAACGCTCAATTGCCAACTGTACTCGGAAAGTTACGTTGAGGCCGAAACTTCAGCAACTTCGTCAAACAGTTACAATTAAATAAAAGTATATTAGACAGCCAACGGAAGGCTGTCCAGAGCAGCAAGAGCTCAGTCTTGTAACCTACTCCGACCGAAAGGCAAGAGCCGACTCTCTCAAGAGCACCCGTACAAGCCGAACACAGAACATACCCACCCCCACGACAGTGGCCGTGGTTAAACGTTCCAATCAGCAACTCGAAAACCGGTGGAGAATTCCACTCTATTGCCGAAGCACTACCATTCCACCAATGGAGATTCCTGGCACCAATTTCTGCGCCGATTTTGCTACGTCACGGAGCTATGCCCTGAGCAAGCCAATCACAGTTACGATTTTGCAGAAAACTCGGCAATTTGCCTGCCCAGACTGCCTGGGAACAAAAGTCATTCCCACGCCTCACTGGTAGCCCGCCAGAAAGTGTTTTCGCTAAGTTTCTGCGAAGTAACGGAATCTCTAGCCCAGCCGCTCCTTCAGGCCCCTGCGGGCGTGTCTCCACCGCTATTATGACAATGTCGGCGTCTGGAAAGCATTCATTTGACTCCCTCACACCCGTTGGTTTAACCCTTTCAAGATCAGCAGAGCCCGCCTGTCACCAGACCACCCGGGACGAGAGACGCTGAGTGGGAAGGCCGCGTGTGAAGGAATAGCAACTTTTCACCGCATGCAATTAGAGAGGAAAATCGAATTACTCAGAGTAAGATAGAACTATGAGAAGGGGCTTCTGCCACCTCTCATAGCCCCTACGCCAATTTAGATTGTAATTGGTGAGTGGTTGGCTCACTTAGGAGCAAGATAGTGAGCCATTCGCCCAAGAACAATCTGGCAAACTGACTCCACATGCCACACACTATAAAAAAAATCACTGCAACTGAAAAATGCAGCTCATAGAGGGAGGATTATTTATGAGGTAGCCAACTTCACCTTCTTAATATGGAACTCTAACACTCACGTCACACATCCATACCCAGGGAGCCCCTTCCAAACACCGATTCACACAGACATTCATACTCTAAATATGGCCCGGGCATGTGAGCCAAATATGGAGCAGTTTATTCTTTACAATCAGAGTTGGAGTGCTCTGCAATTAAATGCCCAAGATGTTACAACAATTTCAATCATTAAACTAACCTGAACTCAATCACTAATGATAATATTTAACAATCTCTTTGTGAGCTTTCAGAATCTAATTACAACCTCCGATTCATTCTGTCTCCCTGCAGCAAGAATAGCCTTTACAAAAAGTTCCCTGAACTGATGGTCCATTCACAATGACAGTGGTGGTATCTGCTTCAATTTATGGGAACTTCAGGCACACTGTTTGCATACACACAACAAAAAATTCAGAATACAAAAAAAACATGGTGTAGAGAACAATACAGTAATTTGTAATTGGTGCGCCCTACTCTATCACTTACATAAGAATTACAGTGCAAATTCACAAACACATACAAGGTATAACATACATTACAAAAACAACACTAGAGAAAGAAATTTAAGAAAAAAACAAGGTTCATGGCGTGTCAAGTTGTGCTTGCACATTGCACAATGTTCGCGACTGTGCTGAGGATGAGGCACTAAATCACATTGTTAGAAATATTCGAAGCACTTCACAAATTCGTTAGTTTCTCTGAGGGGGTTGGTATGTTGAGTCATATGCATTGATGCACATGGTTCCATGTCTTGGGCATCGGAGGGGGGGCTTTTGGGATGGGGCCACAGTACTGACATCACACAGGGCTAAACGTCGGCTGTTGTTGCTACGTTGTTGCAACAGCAATAGGGTGTGCTGGAGCATCTGCAGTACTCTCTTGAGATTGCAGCAAGACCCACGATTATGATCACGGCAGTACGGTAGGAAGACATAGTGATAGGCTCTCCTCACGTCGATTAATTGTCTCTGAGGTCTACTTGTTGGGATACATCACTAGTCTAGGTCTCTTCTCTCCCTGGACAGTACTTTACGTTTCCCAAAATTGCATTTCGACGAGGGATGATGGCACGTGGAGTGACTCCACAAGTGTGTGAGGTCATCCATACAGGATCGAACTAGAAGCAACGATTGCTACAACTGCTGTCTAAGTGAGAGGAGAAGTTAGAAATGAGACAATTCATTTGTTAGAGTTTGTGGCACGATACTGCTTTGTGTATACAGATCGGCCAATGCTAGTGAGTTGTAAAAACTGAAATAGGTGATTATATAGCGTCCCTTTCTGTCCTGAGGCACATGAGGCGCAGGTTCTGGCACCTTATGTGATCTTCGTGTACTCACGACAACGTGGTCTGCCGCAGGGAATCCCTCCAAACAGCTGCCGCGTCCGGAGAGCTAGCTGGCTGTTGCGTGCTGGTCGCGTGTCAGTGTCAACGGCCAACCACACTTTCGCTTGTGGCCCGGCGAGGGCTGTCTGCCGCCTAATCCCTCAGGTATACGGCCCGGTGACTGTCAGCTTGTAGGACCCGACGGTCCCGCGTCCTTCTCGTCAGGTGGCGCGCTGACGCTCCCCTTCTTACGGACAGCCGATGACCTCTTGTTTTTTGCGCCGGCCGGCCTCTGCATTGCCACGATTCCTGTCATCTGCACATTTCTGACAAAAATCTTATGCCTAACTTTTTCCCATGACCTTCTATGCTATAATAAATTTACATAACGATACATCGATGGTCTGTCATTTCAGATACTCTTATTTTAATTTTATAGTTATCAATCTGTGGCTATCATTACAAAAAAATCTTGGTATATCTAATCTAGACATGGAAATAATCTATCTTGATATTTGTGTAGAGACCGATCTCACTACTGTACATGGTGTGTGACGCTATATTGGATGAACAACTAAATGTGCGGGCCCGCACTAATATTACTATTAATTATATAGATGGACAGTAGACATGCTCAAGAATTAACTACCATTTGCCAACGATCTACATTCTATGTCTTTTGAATAAATTATGTTGTTATGCAGGTCGAAGTTTTACTGTGCTATAAAGAGCATGCAACTATTCTACTTTCGCTCGCCCGTCGTCCCTCCATCTCAAGTCTGTGGTTTGGTGACCTGAAAAATAGCATCCCAACAGGCGCGCGCCAAACACTTGTGGTAGAAAACCCCCACAATATTAAGGATCTAGTTATTGTTAAATCCTAAAGTTTAACTTATCCTAGTATATGGTACTCTCTCTCTCTCTCTTTTTATTTTTATGTATATATACAACACTCTTACATAATTCCTGTTACGCTGAGATGTCTCGCTGCTCGCCGCTATTGACGACAGTGATGTGCGCGCCGTACGACATGGCCTCCGAGTTCTCACTACGCCTCACTGAAACTCCAGAGACTGGGTTAGCCATGGCTATACAAGACAATAAATTTATAGTTGCAATTTCTTTTTCTATGTGATGCGGTTTTCGCGATCAATGCACACCTTTCCAGAGGCAATGTAATATGACCAAGCCAGGACTGGTTCCTGTTGAGGATTCCGTCGCCCACCACACACCAGCTACACAGTATGTCTGTGACAGTGACAAGCAGCACGCTGAATCCTCAACCAGCACATTGGCATGGTAGGCTCTATGCCCGCATTTCTACCGTCTAGGGCACCATTGGAGTCAAACGCTCACAGGTTCACACCGACTTGCAAGACAACGATGCTGGCGCATCACTGTAAAAACTATACTGCCCATATTCATCCTCGAAATCACGCAATATACCACAATCTTGCAGTGCACTGACGCGTGCCTGCAAGCATTGGTATGAACGTCTCACAAACTGGTTGTGCCCGCTATGGAGCGTATCACGACTTCTCAGAACGCTTCTAAGAGCACGTTCTTGTGTGCGCCCGTTTGTGCGACATCTCCTCACTCATCATTATCCCTCAACATGGACACCAGACAGGAAAGGACAAAAACATTGCTCATGGAAAGGTAGTGTCTCCTACTCCATCGACACTGGAAGTCGCGAACATAAACAAAAAAGGATAGCAGCAGTAAATTCTTATGCGAGACAACGCAGCGTGTTAATACTTTAGCAATCTTAATCTATTAATACAACGATTATTGTTCCCCGAAGAAAGGTTCATATATTTGCCTATTCTACTATGTACACCACTTACACTACTACTATAGCAAGGTTCACGTATTTGCCCATTCTACTATGTACACCACTTACACTACTACTATTCCACGAACTCTTATGTGAGAGATGTGGTGGAGTCCTATGGACTTCTTCCCTTTCAGCGTCTCCAATTCATAAGCATTGTGGTGAGCTGCTCTCCTCATACGTTACGGGCCGTTGTAAGCAGAATAGAATTTTGGCATTTCATTTTTTGTTTGTTAGAGAGTCGGAAAGACTTCAGGAGCACCCTTTGTCCAATTTGGAAGTGTCGTAGACGAGCTTCCCTGTCGGCACGTCTCTTCCTGACCTCTGCTGCAGCCCTTATCCTCTTGAGAGCCAAATCCACTATGGCTCGGTGCTGCGTTCGCGCCCTTGGTGGGAAGTTTACGACCTCGGTTATCAAGTCCTTAGGAATCCGGTTTTTCAGTACTGTAATGGGTGCCAATTTTGTTATCCCATGGGGTGCCTCATTGATCACCTCCTGGAAGTCTTTAAGGAAAACGTCTCATGTCGTGTGCTGTTTGTTACAGTACAACCGGCACAAGTTTCCGAGTTCCTTAATTACCCGTTCTGCAGCATTCGAGCTCGGATGGTGTGAAGATATAAAAATGGGATCAATTTCACATCGACGCAACGTCTCCTTCCATGTTTTTGACTTAAACTGTGGTCCGTTATCAGAAATTATTCTACCCACATGACCAACCTGTGGTAGGAAATCCCGGATTAGGGCTCGTGGTACAGTTCGTCCTGTCGCCCTCTTCAGTGCCGTAAAAGTAACGTATTTGGACGTTAGCTCAACAAACACTAATACGTAAGTATATCCTCTTCTTGTTCTTGGCAAAGGCCCCATCAAATCTGTTGCTGCTAATCTTAATTTGGTCGGTACGATTGGGTATAAGGGTGCCTGCATGCTCACAGTGGTGTGCTTAGCCTTTTGGCAGTCTTTACACACCGATAGTACCCTCCGAATTCGTCGCTCCATGTTTTGAAAGTAACACATGGTCCTTAGCTTGAGATTGCACTTGCATGGTCCGAAGTGTCCATAGCTGAAGTGAGTATGCCATATAACCTTGTTTATTAGGTGTTCAGGGATGCATACCCCCCATTCAGTGTCATTGGCATAATTTCGGTGGAAAATTATGCCTTTCCACAAGACGTAGAACTGCCTGACGGTGGTGTGTCTTCTGTCTATCCATTTCTGTTTCAATAACACTAGGGCAGGGGCCTTGTCTTGCTCCTTCTTGATGTCCTGCATACTGCAGGTAATAAAATTTTCAAAGGCTACTTTTTGCATATAGAAAAGGCAGTAGTGATTTTCCTCCAGATCTTCTTCCATGTTGTGGTCAAATCCGATCGGTGACCGTGATAAGGCGTCTGCAATAATGTTCTGACTTCCGGGGATATGTTCTATAGAAAAATTGTACTGCTGCAGATATGATGCCCACCTAATGAGCCGCCTGTGATTAAGCTTTGCAGTCATTAGGAACTCGAGTGCCTTGTGGTCTGTGTAGACCCTCGTCTTGCGACCAAACAGAAGGTACCTCAATTTTTCAAACGCCCATACAGTAGCCTGCACCTCTAACTCGGTTACTGAGTAATTCCTCTCACTCTTGGCTAGTACTCTGCTACCAAACGCAATTGTCTTCCACACCCTGTTTCCCTCATGTACATAGTCTTGGAACACCATGACACCCAGACCTGAATATGAACTGTCCGTTACTATGCAAAGCTCTTCTGCTAAATTCGGGTGTGAGAGGATGGGTGCATGTAATAATGCGAATTTTAATGCTTTCCATTCAGATTCGGCCACCTCATCCCATTCCCAAGGAATCTTCTTTCCTCTAAGTTGGTGCAACCTAGGACTGCTCTGAGTTTTCACATGTATGAAGCGGTTGTAAAAATTTATGATCCCTAAGAACCCCCTTAACTTCTTCTTTGTCGTAGGAATGGGAAACTTTTCAATCGCTTCGATCTTTTCGGGATTTGCCGCAATGCCCTCACCCGTGATGATATGTCCTAGAAATTTGACAGAAGACGACCCAAAATTCGATTTTTCGATATCGATAGTCACTCCGTATTCCTTGAATGTCGCTAGGAGTTCACCGAGGACCGCATTGTGCTCTCCCAAAGATTTCTCCGCGATCAGCAAATCGTCCACATAGCTGGTGACATGACGTTTCAAATTATCGCTTAGTATGCCGTCCAGCCCCCGAATGAATGCGGCAGACGAAATGTTCAAACCAAATGGTAGACGACGAAACCGGTAACATCTTCCAAATGCTAAATAGGCTGTGTACTGTCTGCAATTTGGGTGGAGCTCAATTTGCCAGAAACTCGATTTTAGATCAACTGATGAGAAGATTGATATTCCGTGGAAGTTTTGTGAGAGTTCCTCTCATCGTTCTGGTCTGCCTGTTTCGGGTTCTATTATGTTATTAATTTGTCGCGAGTCCAAGACTAAACGAATTCTACCATCTGCCTTCTCGACTACTCTTAACGGGTTATTATAGGCTGAAGCCGTAAGTTCTATTATTCCTTCACTCAGCATTCGCGAAATTTCAGCTGCTACTTTCTGTCGATATGCCAATGGGATTGGGTAGGGTGGCACACGAAACTGGTTGTGCGGACGTACACGGAAGTCATATTGTAAGTTCTTTATTGATCCTGTCTTGGGAATGAAAACCTCCGCTTGTTCTACTAGTAATTTATGAAGTTCTTTGCGCTGGTCGGACCTTATATTCTTTATTGCTTCCACTTTTTCTCCTATTTTCTCCTTTATTTCTCCCATTATTACGACTTCATTCTCATCCGTGTCCTCTCCCCTACCCGCAACGTCGACCTGTTCTTCCTTTCAGTCTTTCTGACACGCATAGTTTATCCGTACACAGTTAGACGGTAGTTGAGCTGGGATCAGCTGGTCGTCGAACTTAATGTGGACGGGATTCCCTTTCCTCAAAACCACTTCACCTCGTCCTAGATCAACTATCGCTTCACGCTCATTTAGGAAGTCCGTTCCTATTATCATGTCGATCGCCAGATTTGGCACGATCCAGAAGTTAGACTCTATTTTGTGTCCTTGGCAGGAGAATTCCAGTCATGTTTGTTGGGTGACCTCCGTACATTTACCCGCTAATGCCCCTTTTATTTTGGTTTTCTTAGCCGATAGGACAGGCCAGTCCACCTCCTGAGAGCACCTCTTGTATGTTGCCTCAGATATTGCTGTTATGTAGCTTCCACTATCTATTATCGCATTCATACTCTTTTCAGCTATTGCTACTGTGATAAGAGGCTGCCGATCCTGTCGAGAAGTTGTTTTATGTTCTTCGAGCAGGATTTCTGACAAATCTTCGTAATTTATCATCCGTAGTTGGCCAGGTCCGAGATTACGTGCGAAATTCCGGCGGCCTGTGTTCGCACTAGTCTGGCGTCAATCCTTTGTTAAGCTCCCCCTCCTCTGACGTGCATTAGGATTTGCGGGTCTAGTTTCAATCTCCTGGCTCCACTGTTGTCCTTGGTTTCGCTCTCTCCAATTACGGTCGCTTTGCCGTTCATTATTCCTCCTGTCCCAGATTCCTTGTCTAGATTAACCCTGTTCCCTGACGTTCTGGTTTCCGTGTCTCTGGTTTCCATAACCTTGAATAGCGTAACCTTGACTTCCGTAACCCTGGTTTCCTAACTGACCAGTGCGATTATGCGATCTGTTGTCGTCTTCCCTTCCTGGCCCGTGGTATTTGTTACTTTGCCCCTTCTTCCTGTCCTTTGCGTCTTGTTTATCAAAGACTACTTCGAGTTCGCGCAATAGACTCTTGAATGCTTCTATGTCAGATCCACACTTCCCGACAAGTGTCTGTTGGTACCCAACTGGCAATTGGAAAAGCAAAATTTAATGATTTCTCCGTTGCTATATGGACTATCTAAAAATTGAGTCTTCTTGAGTAAATCATCAAGAAATTTGGTTGCGCTCCTATGTCCGGACACTTCCAGTTCAGGACAAAATATTATTTCCTCTTTAATCCTGTCTTGCGTTTCCTTTGACCAGTAGGTCCGCAGGAATGCACCAACAAATTCCTGATAAGTCCGACACGTCGCTGCCACACCCCGCATCTTTTCCGCGGCTTGGCCTTCGATGTGTCCACACATGAATTCTAATTTTGCCTGGGTTGGCCATGACGCCGGTAATGAATTTGTAAACTGTGTCACCCAGCTCTTCGGATGCATCGACCCTCCATTTTCTTTGAACTTCTGGAATTTTACTATCGACAGGAAGTGATTGTGATCAACATCCTGTCTGATCCTCGCACTGGTGTTGTCACTCGTTTCCGATACTTGCACGTCTGCTGAGTGTCCTGATCTATCTTGCTGATAACTGTGATGTGCTACCTCTGTATCACAGTGGAAGTAGCACGCAGAATTCACTTTCCTAAGTGGGCTACAATTATTGGAGCTATTACTCGCTGTTTCTGCGTGTGCATTGTTAGTTCCGCACTCGGTCATTGGGCTAGAGCACGACGGGCTTTCCCTCGGAGACACAATTCTGTGTACTCCATCATTGGTATCCGAACGCGCAGTGCTCGTGTGCCCGTTTTGCTCTAGTTTTGCTACCCGACTCTCTACTTCTCCCAATCGTTTCGTGGTGTTCGCAACCGCGATATTACCTTGATTTTTTAAGAACGCTAGGGATTTTGAGTGGGATTGTGTTGTACGTCGCAAGCGCCCTGCGAGTTTAGAAGTTGCTTCCGCGACTTTCATTGCCCCTATTACTGCCGGTTTGGCCGGGCCTGCTACTTTTTGTGCAGCCATTGACATTTGTTTTACTTCTCCACATTCTTTCTTTATTGTTAGTAATTCCCCACGAATTTCTCCTATATGCGAAATTACAGTCTGAGTGTCCTTCTTACGCTGTTCGTCCGCTTCTTCCTTTTCCTTCTTACGCTGTTTCTCATCTTCTTCCTTCTCCTTCTTACGTTGTTCGTCAGCTTCTTCTTTCATTGATCGTAGGAAGCTCAGTATTGGGTTAATGCCATCTTTTTGATCCTTGTCACACATGGGCGATGTAACTCTGGACACCTGGGCGCTAGAGCTCTGACGTGACCGAGCTGGCCTCTGTCTGCTCTCGTTCGTTTGACTATAAACTTCTGATACTGTCTCGACCTGTGTGCCTGTCTCTGTTTCATCCTCTACCTCACTATCATAATCACGGCCGCGACGTTGCTCTAAGATCGCGTCCAAATCACCTTCCTCATCAATGAACCTGCCGCCCTGTCCTGCTAAAAATGTGCCAATCTCATCTCCGAACCTATCCCTGTCAGTAACCTGCCCCTTATCCATTATGGTATCCACTTTTGTTTTAGCTTCGCACACTAATAGTCGTGCCTTACTTCTCGTGATCATTCATGAAAAACAAAATTTATCTAAAATGCACAATAAAAATAATCTACTCCCTGTATTTTTACACATAGACATAAAATTTCAACAACGCTGTTCCAACGCTGTAATTACAAACACAATTTGATGTGGAACAGAAACCGCACACAAATCCGACAAAGTGCGATGTGGTACGGATACCACATCAAAGAAACACAAAAAACAATGAACAAAAAAATATATACACTGAAAGCAAAAACTGTAATCATGCGCCGCTACTTAAAAACTAAACGCGGAACTAACAGAAAAACTTGGGTATTAATCAATAAAAAATTAAGTAAAAAATTTTGAGTGTTCCTACTGATAATACTGCTTGCTTATCAGCGATACACAGGAAAGATCCGAGGCTAAGGGTTGCCATTTTATGCGAGGTGCAGGGGCTAGCAGTGTATTTAACACTAAATTCTTCTAGAATTTTCCTATGTAAATGATGACCTAAGCCCCCCGCCCCCCCCCCCCCCCTATTCTAACTCCGACTTTTGCTGTTGCACATGGATTAAGAACAAACGCGAACTGACTGTAATCGACCCTGCAAGTGGAGTAGAAAAGAGTCTGGCACCTGCAATAATGTAATTTGTTACAAATTAATTAAATAAAGGAAAGTTTCATTAACGTAGTGAGAAATGAAAGGTTTGCTCTACCAATTAACAGAATGAAAGTTCTGTCCAAAATAACAATTTGATTTATTATGACTAAACTCAAAATAATAAACAAAACACATGAAACATTTACAATACATCAAACTGGATCAAATTGGGTACTCAAATAAATGCTGTGAAGGCGAAGTTGTCCATAAACTAGATTGTGATATTTATGACGAAGTGGTATGTGGAGCCAATTCCTTGCAACTCAAATCTTAAGAGAAACACACAGCCAACCCAACATTAATTGCTGCTACAGTAGTGAGAACTCAGACAATGAACACCCAAGACAGAACAAAGTTAGAAAAGACGAACAGGCGCGCTCTGCTGAGCTCTGATTATCACCTAGCAAAATTCCCTAAGCTGCCGGTGCTGCGGACATACATTACCAAGCTGTCTTCTTAACTGCAAGAACACGATCTGGCGATGGCTGGTTGCTTCGACGTCCCGTCGTGGTGATGATAATGTCGCGAGTATAGCCCGAAACAAATTATCCTGGTCTGGTTGCTCCAGACTAAAGACTTCCTATCAATACAAATGCGCCTCTGAGGGAGACGAACAGGCTCGCCACACAATCACTGACGGTACAGTGATTGATTTTAACAAGCGAAGTCATACAGTCAACTTTAGCCAAAACTGCTCAAGACAGACAACATAGGCCACTTGTACGCATAACGCTCAATTGCCAACTGTACTCGGAAAGTTACGTTGAGGTCGAAACTTCAACAACTCCGTCAAACAGTTACAATTAAATAAAAGTATATTAGACAGCCAACGGAAGGCTGTCCAGAGCAGCAAGAGCTGTCTTGTAACCTCCTCCGACAGAAAGGCGAGAGCCGACTCTCTCAAGAGCACCCGTACAAGCCGAACACAGAACATTCCCGCCCCCACGACAGTGGCCGTGGTTAAACGTTCCAATCAGCAACTCGAAAACCGGCGGAGATTTCCACTCTATTGCTGAAGCACTACCATTCCACCAATGGAGATTCCTGGCGCCAATTTCTGCTCCGATTTTGCTACGTCACGGAGCTATGCCCTGAGCAAGCCAATCACAGTTACGATTTTGCAGAAAACTCGGCAATTTGCCCGCCCAGACTGCCTGGGAACACAAGTCATTCCCAAGCCTCGCTGGTAGCCCGCCAGAAAGTATTTTCGCAAAGTTTCTGTGAAGTAACGGAATCTCCAGCCCAGCCGCTCCTTCAGTCCCCTGCGGGTGTGTCTCCACTGCTATTATGACAATGTCGGCGTCTGGAAAGCATTCACTTGACGCCCTCACACCCATCGGCTTAACCCTTTCAAGATCAGCTGAGCCCGCCTGTCACCAGACCACCCGGGTGACGAGAGATGCTGCGTGGGAAGCCCGCGTGTGAAGGAATAGCAACTTTTCACCGCATGCAATTAGAGAGGAAAATCGTTCACAATAAAGGATGGCAGCCATGTTTAAAATCTTGAGGAAAATCGAATTACTCAGAGTAAGATAGAAATATGAGAGGGGACTTCTACCACCTCTCAACCTATATCACTGACGTCGGTTTGCAGTAGGGTTTTGGAGCATATACTGTATTCAAACATTATGAATGACCTCGAAGGGAACGATCTATTGATACGTAATCAGCATGGTTTCAGAAAATATCGTTCTTCTGCAACGCAGCTAGCTCTTTATTCGCACGAAGTAATGGCCGCTATCGACAGGGGATCTCAAGTTGATTCTGTGTTTCTAGATTTCCGGAAAGCTTTTGACACCGTTCCTCACAAGCGACTTCTAATCAAGCTGCAGGCCTATGGGGTATCGTCTCAGTTGTGCGACTGGATTCGTGATTTCCTGTCAGGAAGGTCGCAGTTCGTAGTAATAGACAGCAAATCATCGAGTAAAACTGAAGTGATATCAGGTGTTCCCCAGGGAAGCGTCCTGGGACCTCTGCTGTTCCTGATCTGTATAAATGACCTGGGTGACAATCTGAGCAGTTCTCTTAGTTTGTTCACATATGATGCTGTAATTTACCGTCTAGTAAGGCCATCCGAAGACCAGTATCAGTTGCAAAGCGATTTAGAAAAGGTTGATGTATGGTGTGGCAGGTGGCAGTTGACGCTAAATAACGGAAAGTGTGAGGTGATCCACAGAGTTCCAAAAGAAATCCGTTGGCATTCGATTACTGGATAAATAGTACAATTCTCAAGGCTGTCAATTCAACTAAGTACCTGGGTGTTAAAATTACGAACAACTTCAGTTGGAAAGACCACATAGATAATATTGTGGGGAAGGCGAACCAAAGGTTGCGTTTCATTGGCAGGACACTTAGAAGATGCAACAAGTCCACTAAAGAGACAGCTTACACTACACTCGTTCGTCCTCTGTTAGAATATTGCTGCGCGGTGTGGGATCCTTTGCTGCGCGGTGTGGGATCCTTGCCAGGTGGGATTGACGGAGGACATCGAAAGGTGCAAAAAAGGGCAGCTCGTTTTGTATTATCGCGTAATAGGGGAGAGAGTGTGGCAGATATGATACGCGAGTTGGGATGGAAGTCATTAAAGCAAAGACGTTTTTCGTCGCGGTGAGATCCATTTACGAAATTTCAGTCACCAACTCTCTCTTCCGAATGCGAAAATATTTTGTTGAGCCCAACCTACATAGGTAGGAATGATCATCAAAATAAAATAAGAGAAATCAGAGCTCGAACAGAAAGGTTTAGGTGGTCGTTTTTCCCGCGCGCTGTTCAGGAGTGGAATGGTAGAGAGATAGTATGATTGTGGTTCGATGAACCCTCTGCCAGGCACTTAAATGTGAATTGCAGAGTAATCACGTAGATGTAGATGTAGACTTAACATCTGTGGCCATCTGTCCCCTAAAGCTTAGAACTAGTTAAACCTAACTAAGCTAAGGACACCACACACATCCATGCCCGAGGCAGGATTCGAACCTGCGACCGTAGCGGTAGTGCGGTTCCAGACTGAAGCGCCTAGAGCCGCTTGACCACAGCGGCCGGCAATTTGATTTTCGAACAGCTGAGTAAAACTGAACGTACTCAGACAGTTTACTCTTTATTTATTCCGATCATCACTAAACTGACACGCCGGCCGAGCGATTCTAGGCGCTACAGTCTGGAACCGCGCGACCACTACGGTCGCAGGTTCGAATCCTGTCTCGGGCATGGATGTGTGTGATGTCCTTAGGTTAGTTAGGTTGAAGTAGTTCTAGGTTCTAGGGGACTATTGACCTCACAAGTAAATTCCCACAGTGCTCAGAGCCATATGAACCATTTGAACTAAACTGACAGGCAATATTGATTTAGCGCAACGCAGTCTGACTTTCAATAATCCCTACAAAAGAATGGCCCTGTCTAACAATAACCTGTACCTTTCATGAATCAAAATGGTTCAAATGGCTCTGAGCACTATGGGACTCAACTGCTGAGGTCATTAGTCCCCTAGAACTTAGAACTAGTTAAACCTAACTAACCTAAGGACATCACAAACATCCATGCCCGAGGCAGGATTCGAACCTGCGACCGTAGCGGTCTTGCGGTTCCAGACTGCAGCGCCTTTAACCGCACGGCCACTTCGGCCGGCCCTTTCATGAATCACTTAACTCACAAAAATCTTCGTTACTCGAACTACTGCAATACAGCGAGCGTCAATACTGCCAGCTAAATAAAAGATTCTAACTACTGAAGGCACTAACTACTGATAGGCATAGTTAGCAAATGAAAGATTTTGATAGAGAACAAACAATGTATTTACCTTAATAGTGTTCAAAAGTCATCGTATATTTATTAATTCATGACATCCATCTGCACAAATTTCCTTTTTCTGGCGGACACACGTCCAGATCGTCCGCTTATAGCAACCTCTCAAAACTCTGGCATCTGTTTCTCCATATCCACCACTGCTGGCGGCTCACCTCTAACTCCACAACGCTACGCGCTGTTCACATCCAACTGCCCAACACTCCAATAGCGAAAGCCGGCCGGAGTGACCGTGCGGTTCTAGGCGGTGCAGTCTGGAGCCGAGCGACCGCTACGGTCACAGGTTCGAATCCTGCCTCGGGCATGGATGTGTGTGATGTCCTTAGGTTAGTTAGGTTTAATTAGTTCTAAATTCTAGGCGACTGATGACCTCAGCAGTTAAGTCGCTTAGTGCTCAGAGCCATTTGAACCATTTGAATCCAATAGCGAATATTCCACCAATGAGTCCAACCAACCACAGAGTGCACACAGCGCAGTCAGTGATTTTCATACAGAGCACTATGTGGCGTTACCAACATAAAAACCTAAACAGCCCACTTACATGTAGGCTGGCTAAGCCAAGGAAAGCATCTGTGAACCTCAAGGTTCAACCAAGACTGCCTTGAAAACTTATTTTCCCAGGTAAGAGCAATTGGCAGAGCCTATGATCATCCCTTACCAGTGGAATTTAAAAGCCGTTTGCGTATTTTAGTTATGAACATAAGTATTGCTGACATTCAGTTACGCAGTTCTTGTCCAATCTCAGCGGAAACTGATACAAATTATTTGACTTCCAACCTGTTTACAGGACTTGTGCCGGGCACTGAGGAAGCGTTGCCAATGATAGAAGGTGATCAACAAATGAGGGACATTACACTACATGACTTAATTGTTCCAGCTTTGATAGAAGATCCAGAGTGTTCTCTAGAAGGTCTGTGCTACATCGCTGAATATATTGCCTCCAGGTGCGTCTCCATTGACAAATCACTTGGTCATCCTAGTGGTAAGACACTCGAAGTGTCGAAAGACCATGCAAGTTCTGGGTGGATTGAGAAACTGTCTCGTGGTGGCTTAATCATCCCTTCAGATGAGTGGTTTGATGTTCTTAAGCAGTTAGAGATGTTTTTTTTTAAATTTTCATGGCATCAGTCTGTGTAAAGACGGCAATGTGATCAGAAGCCTGACGAGACTTTTAATTGGGAAGTTTCCAACTATTCCTCAAGAGGTCATCACAGTGTGCGCTAAAACCAGAACCTTCATCCGGATAAGGCACTTCAACACATCTGCAAAGGCACAGAGGGCCAAACAGCAGCAGCAGAAAGCAGCACGCAGATGGAGAGCTTCTGCAGTCCCCTCCAGATCTGATTAAGGCATTTAAATTCTTCTTAAAATTTTTGAATGTGAGTTTATTAAACCGGGCTTCTGTATCATTATGTGTAGTCTCAACTAACTAGACGTACGGTTGCTGCTTAATACCTGCATGAAAAAGATGGTACACACTATTGCCGACTGTGATGCACAAAATGTGTTTCGTAAACTGAAAGCTCTTGTAATTGCTGCATTTCCAGTACTATTAAAAATTGTAAAATATATGAAAAGGGACTGAAGCATACCAGATTGTTATCTAACAAAAAATATTGAGTAATAGAATATAAATTGAGGGGGAGCCACAAATCTGTAGTTTTACTTTTGTCATTTACCAGTGAGACAATATAAGAATTTCACAGTCGTAGCAGGTATTAACATTCAGTCCCTGTATTGGTAAGCTTCGATCGAATCCATAGTTCATTATATGCCCTTCACTTTTCGTAAATTAATGTTAGTTTCAGCGCAATAGTGCCGCATGCGAACGTCTCGCGCTGCTGTCGCTTCTCGACAGTGACGTCACACGGAAACACCCGATCGCTGCCGAACACATTGGCCCAACCTTCTATGTAGCAACCTTGGGTGTTTGAAATCTACTCAAATCAGGGGTTGGCAGAAGTGCAATTGAGTTACGGTAAGGCAGTCTGTCATCGTTGGTACCAGGAGAGGCAACCACAGCGAAGATGACCACATCCTAAGACATTTGAACGTCTCTCTCTGTGCACTCATTTGAATTTTGAATCTCCTGGGTTGCAGAGAGTACGAACTCCAGATACAAAGTAGGAGATTCCGGATTCTGTGTACACGACTCCCTCCATGAGCACATGATGGTTAGGTGGTTTCCATATGACTATTTGGAGTACAAGTCTGCGACAGCAGCCTTTGCGTTCTTGCCTTTTACAACGGTGCCTGACGTGGAGCTACTTCGGAACCGAATTGTGGCAGGTTGTGAAGATATATGCAATACTCCTACAATTTGGATTCGCAGGGTCGTGAGACATCAATGTGAGGTCTATAGTCAAGCAGGAGGTGAACATTTTGAACATATTCTGTGAAGACAGCGACCTGGTGAAAATAAAATCACAGTTTTGAAGGCCTTAACCTGGAAAAGAAGCATTTCCGGACACCTGTAAATGTGTGTGTGCCTGTGTGTGTCAGATCTCGGACAAGTTAGGCCCTACTTTTGAGGAACCATAAACTGCCTACTATGATTCAGTTAAACCTGTTATTAGCGATGTCAACTGCCTACTATGACTCAGGTAAACCTGTTATTAGCGATGCCAACTGCCTGCTATGATTCAGGTAAACCTGTTTTTTTTTTTTTTTTTTTTTACACTATGGGACTTAACATCTGTGGTCATCAGTCCCCTAGAACTTAGAACTACTTAAACCTAACTAACCTAAGGACATCGCACAACACCCAGTCATCACGAGGCAAACCTGTTATTAGCGATGCCAGATGGGGAAAGCGAACTTACTGAATGCTAGTTCACTATTGCAGTCTGTGAGCGGCTTTGCTCGCTGCTTGTCTGTGCATACTCGAACTGTGCGTGTTTGCACATGTTGGGGCCGAATTAGCTACAGTTTTTGCAATAGCAACTACATACCAACCCTCAAGCGGTTGTTGTTATTTATGATGCACGTATTCCATGGCTTACTGGACACAATATTTCCAGAATTTATCAAATCACACGGCCAGCCGACGTCGTTAACACACAGTGCTCAGATAATTGGGAAACATTGTCTGTCACATCGTCTCATTCGTCAAACAGTAAATTGGTCAAAGGGCGTAAGACGCAGCGAATCTGCGGTGAACAAGCACAAGGACTGCGAGTAAGGCGTACTCAGTGCCTGTACTTGACAGTTTGTTTAGAATGCGACACAGGTGAAATGTGCCTCCTTTCTAAACATCGGATGTGCCTTGTTCTACTTCCTGAAGAGTGGCTACGTTTTCACATTCTCTCTCTCGTCTGTGTGTCCGTATGTGTATGTGTGTGTGAACGCTAAGGAACCAAAAGTCAGTTTTCAAACTCCGAATATGAAGTGCATCGAAGGGTATGTAAATTAAGACGGAATGTATGTGCGTTTTGGCCACGTAATGTGTTTAGCTCTAGCGACACTATCGACATTTTAACTAGCGTTCGATTGAAGATAATGGGTACGAAACTCATCGAAATGTTGCGTTAGTCTTGATGATAATGGCTACGAAACTCGTCGAAACGTTGCGACAAGGCGACGCCACCATTCGGCTGATCACCCGAGACGATTTCATCGAATATCTTTGTGTGCAAATACATATTTTACACATTTTTTTCTACAGTTACATAAATTCCTGTTTTTCAGTTATTAGCAATTAATATTTACACTTTTTTATAAATATGCTAGATCTTTCAATTTATTTCATTTCTGTTTTGTGTTACTTAAACGACGAAGTACCTGGGAGCTATACAGTCTTAACAAACACCCGCTGCCCTACATACAGTGTGTATGTTACTCCGTTTCTGCACACTAGCTGTCAGTTGTGTGTTTATCATCTTATCAGTCGCACTCACCACATGTCCCACCTCCCAACTCGCTCACATGCAGTTCATTTCTGGAGACGTGAACTAAAATTCCTAATGCCAAAGCAACAGCAATTTATCGTCTGCAGCAGAATGTTGGAGAATTTAAGGATGAGTTTAGGTCTGGTGGACGCGTTCTGCCAACCATGTAGGAAAGCGTTAAAGGCCGAACAGCGATCTCAAGTTAAACATCACGTGAAGGGTAAGAAACTTATCGCCGCAGTTTCCCGCCTGATGAAAAAACAACCCCAAAAAAGTGATACAGTTCCAGGTTCTTCTGCACGACAGATAAATTTTCGGTTCATTGTGAAGATTTATTTAGGGCATTGGAGTCAGCCGACTTATCTGTTTCTAGAGTATATAATCCAGTGTTAAGGAATATTTTTTCCAAATATTCGTATCTTGAGACTCTTGAAAAAATCAACGTTGGGAATAGAGTATCGTCAAAAGCGCTACCAACAAACGCTACAACAAATTCGTTAGGTGGGTGAAAATGAGAATATCTCGGTTAGGTTTTACGAAAGTTGAAACTCTACTGGTAAATAAGTTGGAAATGTCATTTTTGGAGTATTAAAAAACGACGAAGTGATTTCGAAGATATCTCTTCTGCCAACAAGCCAAGAAAGGACTACTGCGAACCATGTGACGGTTGCAAAAGTATTTAATGAAGCATTACAAATTTTGTGGCCAGTTGGTAAGTTCAACTATGTTTTACTGTTAATTACATTAGATTAGATTTACTTTCATTCCAATTCATCCGTAGTGAGGAGGTCCTCCAGGATGTAGAACATGTCAGAAAAACAACAACACATGACAAATATTTACAACTAAAACAAATAAGCTAATGTACCATTCCACAGGTCCAAGTGGAATGACTGTCATTTTTTAATGAACACTATATGAAAGAGTCATTTTACAAATACTAATGCACTGAATTTTAAAAAAAATTAATTATTTATTTAGAAGGTAATAAACGTGTAATACAACTACTATAATACTTCTTTAGAATGAACACATTACGGCACTGAAATGGTGCAGAAGTTATATATACATACACAAATCAGTTGGTTTTACTGAGAAATTCATCAGTGGAGTAGAAGGAATTGGTCACCAATAAATCCTTTAGGCTTCTCTTAAACTGAACTTCATTGGTTGTCAAGCTTTTTATGGCTGTTGGTAAGTTACAGAAAATGTGTGATCCTGAATAATGCACACCTTTTTGTACAAGACTAAGTGACTTTAAATCCTTGTGAAGATTATTCTTATTTCCAGTATTGATTCCATGAATTGAGCTGTTGGTTTGAAAAAGCTATATATTTTAATGACAAATTTCATTAAGGAATAAATATATTGGGAAGCAGTAGTTAGTATCCCTAGTTCCGTAAACAGGATGTTCTTGAGTTCACACCACATATAACTCTTACTGCACGTTTTTGTGCCCGGAAAACTTAAGCTTGGCTTGATGAATTACCCCAAAAAATAACCCCATATGGCATTATGGAATGAAAATAAGCATAGTGCTGCAGCCTATGTGAAGAAGGCAGCGGCACCTCTTGTTGTTGTTGTTGTGGTCTTCAGTCCTGAGACTGGTTTGATGCAGCTCTCTATACTACTCTATCCTGCGCAAGCTTCTTCATCTCCCAGTACCTACTGCAACCTACATCGTTCTGAATCTGCTTGATGTATTCATCTCTTGGTCTCCCTCTACGATTTTTACCCTCCACGCTGCCCTCCAATACTAAATTGGTGATCCCTTGATGCCTCAGAACATGTCCTACCAACCGATCGCTTCTTCTGGTCAAGTTGTGCCACAAACTTCTCTTCTCCCCAATCCTATTCAATACTTCCTCATTAGTTATGTGATCTACCCATCTAATCTTCAGCATTCTTCTGTAGCACCACATTTGGAAAGCTTCTATTCTCTTCTTGTCCAAACTATTTATCGTCCATGTTTCACTTCCATACATGGCTACACTCCATACAAATACTTTGAGAAATGACTTCCTGACACTTAAATCTATACTCGATGCTAACAAATTTCTCTTCTTCAGAAACGCTTTCCTTGCCATTGCCAGCCTACATTTTATATCCTCTCTACTTCGACCATCATCAGTTATTTTGCTCCCCAAATAGCAAAACTCCTTTACTACTTTAAGTGCCTCATTTCCTAATCTAATTCCCTCAGCATCACCCGACTTAATTCGACTACATTCCATTATCCTCGTTTTGCTTTTGTTGATGTTCATCTTATATCCTCCTTTCAAGACACTGTCCATTCCATTCAACTGCTCTTCCAAGTCCTTTGCTGTCTCTGACAGAATTACAATGCCATCGGCGAACCTCAAAGTTTTTATTTCTTCTCTATGGATTTTAGGTATTCCAAAATGATGCATTTCCTGTGCATTGCGCATGGTTTACACGAAATATGTGACGAAATTAGAGCAGTATATCCTGAAATGGATTAAGTGATTTCTAACGGGAAAAAGAGTGCTCACAAAGTCGCCGAGAAGAATTCACATATTCAAACGCGACGTACCACTGCCACCCACCCGAGTAACGACGCGCTGGACGTCTTGGCCCGCTGCAGTCCAGCGTTTGGTTTTTCCTCGGTAGTTAATGTGCTGGACAAAGGTGATGCAGCTTCAGTTGCAATCGTACAGAAACAGTTCAATGTGTTTACGACATTGATAGAAAACTTGAGAGACTTACTGGATCTGTAGGACAAATGTAACAAAATAAATCCAGACGTGTGTTAGGAAACAAAAGGGGGTTTCAGATTATGCGCAAAATTTCAGATGTGTTAGTTCCTCATCAAGAAAAGTGTGTGCATGTGACCGTGAGCGAGGTGCCCCGCTGTAAGTTTGCCAGACTGCCGTCTTGTGACGTAGAGCGCTCGTGTTCCCAGTACAGGGCAGTGTTTGTGGATAATACTCAGTCATTTGTGACGGACAGCTTGAGGATGAATCCCATTGTGTGTCGTAATTCTTCAGCAATCAGCGAGGCATAGATTAAATTGTAGTCGTGAGTAGCTACTGCATATTGCTCACATTCACATAAATAAATTGAATTATAATTAAATAATTTAATTTTAAAACTAAAAATTTATATAATTTCCTGATTTTTAATACCTAAAAATGAGAACCGATATTATAACAAAGCAAGAATAACAATTGGGATTGGCTCGATGCGTAGGAGGCCTGTGCCCATAGCGAAGGGACGCTACTTGCTATGAATGCGCCGTTCAGTCGAGTTTCTACTTTCACATGTGTGTAGATGACCGCAGTGTCTGAGCCACAACTTGTAGATTAAATGCGGTGATTTATCATAGCATTCTGGTTCTCTCGTAGGTGACTGAAATGAATTAATGAAACATACACGTTCAGAAAAAACAGAACACCTTGAACGACTAGAGACAGGACGTTCATATTCGCCGGCCGCGGTGGCCGAGCGGTTCTAGGCGCTTTAGTCCGGAACCGCGCGACTGCTATGGTCGCAGGTTCGAATCCTGCCTCGGGCATGGATGTGTGTGATGTCCTTAGGTTAGTTAGGTTTAAGTAGTTCTAAGTTCTAGGGGAATGATGACCCCAGATGTTGAGACCCATAGTGCTCAGAGCCATTTGAACCATTTTGAACATTCATATTCACAGGACATGTACATTAGCGTGTTATGCAGAAATGATTAGCATTTCAGTCACCTAGCCTCAGCATGTGTCCTGTTGGCTTGTAGGCAGAGGGTGCACTATGGTCCCTGATAACTAGTTCCATACAACATGGCATCGATGCGTTAATGGCGCGAATGACGTTCTGTAGTATAGCCATCCATGCTGCATTCACCTGGTTCCAAAGTTCGTCTGTGATGGTTGGTACTGGGTCACAGCGCCGCACCCGTCGTTTCACCGTTTTCGATTGGCATGAAGTCTGGTGATGTGGCGGGCCAGGGCAAAAGGCTGACATCCTGTGACAGTTCTTCGTGCAGCAACATGTGGTCGTGCATTGTCTTGCTGGAAAATGCCGCCGGCCGCTGTGGCGGGGCGGTTCTAGGCGCTTCAGTCTGGAACGGCGCTGCTACTGCGGTCGCAGGTTCGAATCCTGCCTCGGGCGTGGATGTGTGTGATGTCCTTAGGTTAGTTAGGTTGAAGTAGTTCTAGGGGACTGATGACCTCAGATGTTAAGTCCCATAGTGCTTATAGCCATTTGAATCATTTGAAAAATGCATTGTGGGGTGATGTGCAGAAAGGGTATGGCTATGGGTCGCAGGATTCATTCACGTAGGTAACGCTGGTCGCAGTGCCCCGGGACACGCACCAATTGTGAGTTTTCGTTGTCCTCAATAGCACCCCCACACCATAGCGTCTTGAGTTAGCGCTGTATGTCTTGTGTGAATCTAGTCACTGTGATGCCGCTGCCCTTATCTGCGGCGAACCAAAATGAGGCCATCATTTTCAAACAAACAGAAACTGGATTCTTCCGAAAACACTTTCTTTTGTCATTCCTCTCCCCAGTGACGCCGTTCCACACACCATTGTCGTCTAGCATGGTAGGCGGAGAAGTGGACGAAGCGCACGTAACCAGTGCCGTTATAAACGGGGACGGACTGTCACTTCTCATAGTGTACGATGTGTTACACTGTTGCGCCAGAGACGAGGAGGACGCAGATCTGTCCTGCACTGCCTTCGGGATGAGTTGTCGATCTTCTAGGGGGGTTGGGGGGAGGGGGGTCTGGACGGTGCGACCTGAAAACCCACCTCGTCGTGTTCTACGACCTTCCCTGAACCATTCTATACACACCCGTTGCGCTGCCTAACACTTCGTCCCACACGAGCAACAATTTCCCAGATGGACACATCACACTTTCTCATGCCAACAAGGTGCCCTCTTTCAGTCTCACCTATTTGACGGCACGTTTCACGCATACCTCTGCGAGGCACCTGTACGTCTGCTCAAGTCCCAATGATCTATTACTTTCGGTTTATATGACAACGAGAGCCCCAGGCGCATATTACCGATAGGTTGTGTTGCGCCGCGATATCGATGTTGACCTCGAACCCGCGGGCTGACATGGTTAAAATGCTAGTCATTTCTGCAGAACGTACTAATATACATGTCATATGAGTATGAACTTCCTATCTCTAGTCGTTCTCAGTGTTCTCTTTTTTTTCTGAAAATGAGTGTATTTTATGGCAGTTGTAGAGTGGATTCGATTGGACGGAGGAAAAAGACATGAGAAGGCTCTAGTCGTGTTGGAGGAACCTTGTCGCAGTTCCCGTTAATTGATTTAGAGACGCCGTGACCATCCAGATGAATACTGGCAGCCTAGGATGTGAACGCCATTTCTGAACACTGTGCGTCCACGGCTTGCTCTGCGAGCTCCTTCTCTCTGCCCTCTGTGCTTTGTTGTCGTTTTTCACTGTGGGCACCCTGTGTGTTCTTAGCGCCTACAAAGAGTTTTTCGTGCTTCGTTATTTTTTCACGGACACACTATGAAGGTGCTGCACATCCACCTTGCTGCTTGAAATAGCAGGCTGGTTTTATCATGTAGGCTGCTTCTTTTTAAGCACCTGACGTCAGTTTAGCCTTCTTTTGTCAGCCCACTGCGCTGTCAAAGGTCTGCGCTGCTCCTGTGTGCTGGTGCCTGTTATAAAGTCCCCCGCAGATCTGCCAAGATAACGCGCGGAGGTTTTTGATAATAATTTGCTCTACTAAGATTTCAGCATGCGATAAAACCTGGAGGTAAAGGTAGAAAGCACAGAAAAGTTACATGAAGCACAGAGGTTTCTTGTTGACCTCGCACAATTTTTACAGTATGCGGAGTACAGTGATAAACCTACCAGAAATGTGCATTACTTTAAAAAAATTTAACACTTGGCCGGTTTCAGGAACTTTGGATCCCACTGTTAAAGGTACATAAAAAAAAACCAGTCATACATTAAAGACAATTTCAGAGGGAGATGACTTTGGAAAGGTTTTTAGTCGTATCCTATAACTATTCAGCTGCGGACACAAACCGACATCGTTACGATGAAAAAATATCGCATACAACGCGGATTTAATTCACCTCTCCTGATAAGTAGCTTTCCCAACTCGAAAGTTGGAGGAGTACTCTCTGTGGTCTTTCAATAATTTTATCTATTCACTTTTCGGGCTAATTCTACCCTCAATGTATTCCTTTAAATGTGTAAGTTAAGTCGAGCGGTGTGAAGCCTGAGACAAATAGTGAATGTCCCAAAATATCTCTTCCTAAGGACTGCAGCTAAAGAAGTCGCACTAGCTCTTTGAAGAAGAATGACGGAATGAAACGACCGTAACAGGTGTAGGTAGTTCCCACAGTAGGTGAGACATTGCTTCATTATTCATTTCATAACAGTAAACAAACCGGCGCACAATAGTAACTGTGTAGTGGATACTGCACTGACGTAGGTTCTACATTGTACTATTATTATTATTATTTTCTTCTTCCTCTTATTATTATTATTATTATTATAGTGGCAGTGGCCAGGCACAAAAGTTTGGCAGCCTCTTATTATCTTATTTCTGGCTGTTCTGAAGTAAGTAATCCACCAATAAAGTGATTTTACAAACAGTGGGCCTAAGTATAGTTCACCTGTTTTAATTTACTTGATTTTAAATGGGGTGCAGGGTGTGGCTGAAGCAAGTGTAGCCTAGGGAGAAGAGTGATGCAGACGAAGCATGTTTTGTAACACATCTTTACCCTTAATGTGGCTAGTTGGCTTCCTTTTACGAGAGGTAGTTTTAAGTAATACTCGCAGTGGACTGAAAACTGCTTCATCGTTCTATAAAAAAGTTGTTACAAATAAGCCATACCAAATGTCTCATTGACTCATTAATTCGTGGTTCAACAAAACGCTTACAAAAACGAAATATAATTTATCTTTCATCATTTTAAAAATGAAAGTGTTCAAAGAAAATTCTTTTCCATTCTCAAGTTTATTTAGTTGCTAATGTTGGCGATAATAGGTGGGTAGGGGGTTCTAGCTAATATGTGAATGCATTAAGAAATTATGAGCTGAGAAAGGTTCGAAGCCAGTATCCTAATATATCTCGCCTTTATCAGTGTACCTTTCTGAAATAGGGATTTAATACCAGACAGCATGTATATAATATCAGACTTTATCACACATGTGGTAATTAAAATAAATTGGCCCGTGGGGGGATCGAACCCACGACCTTCGCGTTATTAGCACGACGCTCTAACCAACTGAGCTAACGGGCCGTTGCGATAGGCGGATCACATTTATGTATATATCTAAATACTAAATGTCGTACCGATTGCAAAAAATTACTGATTTATGAAAGAAAATGGTTAACTGTTTTTCACGTTCTTGGAGGGCAGCGAAAGAAACACATTGATCTAAGCCACTGCGCCGCTTAACATGTTGCCTCTTAATGATAGATATTCAAAAGTCAACAGAATTTCACACTTTGGCAATTCTCTTCGGTAATGTTTGGTCTTGGAATGTTATATAGTTTATTAAAGAAACGTTCGAGGAAGTGCTGTGCACAGTATCGTATGTCGTACTTCAAGAAACAGTTCTACAAAACTAAATTTTCTGTTCGGTAACTTACCTTTGTACATCTCTGACACCTTACCTGTTAGGTAAAGGATTTGAAACTACGTGAAACAGCGTTACAGGCTTGTGATGCTGCCGAGAAAAGTAAGATCAGAAAATTTGCATTATGGGTATTATAGCATAAATAATTCAACTTACTTGCCTCTCTGTTCTAACAATACTTCTGGTAGGCGAAATTTTCTGTATATGGTAAAGTTTTCGCACTCACCTATGCAGCCCTCTATGACTTGGGTGAGTTCGGCTTTATATTGCGCTAGTCCACAAATTTGTAGCGTATCTACCAGGATACTGGAATTTAGGAAAGGGTGGGAGCGATTAATTGAGCTTGGTTGCCAACATTTATTGTAAAAAGATAAGTGCGAAATTTTTCAGATTTAACAAAAAAAGAAATACTGAGACGCTTATTCCAGAATCATAACTGGATGTGAGCTCTGAATTCAGTCAACTTTCATAGTTTGAAAGCCGTAAAAGATGGCCGATACATTTCTTTATGATCCTGTAGGTGTTATGGCGTCACATTAGCTAAGCAAATTTCTGCAACAGACAGGTTTACCTGACCACACAATGTTCCGTTTGATTACAAGGCACAGTCATGAAAACGATATACGTACTCCAGCACACAACTCACAATCGCACTCTATTTAGTTCTCCACGGGAGCACATACATTTCAAATGAAAATGATCCCTTAAATGAAGCAAAATATTTTTTTCTAATCCACAGCTGAGGTTTACTTCAGCTCAGTCCCATAAATTTAAAATCAGAAATAGAAAACAGCAAACACGGATAGTTTAGCAATCACCTAATGCAATTACAGCTTGCCTAAGAGTCAATGTTTGTAACAGCTCTCTAGTTCCAACTCTTAAAGGTGATCGATGTTCAAATACATATTACCGTGAACACCTTTAAGATAGACAACAACTGTGACAATGCCCAAGTTCGAGAAGGATTAGATGAAGGTTATCAAGACAGTACCTTTAGTAAGTGTCTTCTCGAATGTCGTCGCTAATAGATTGGCCCGTTTAGCTAAATGTCACCACATCACATTACATCTTCTCCAGCATGGCATGACCTTTCGATGCATGCCGAAATCAAAGTAAAGTACGGATCTGAAATAGACTAAAATTCAGCACCTTATGAAGAGCCCAATGCATCTGCTTCATTGGAGTTTCACACTTCTAGGAAACACAGTTTTGCAACTCAGAGCACAACCGAACAAATGCTTCTCTCAACGCTTATACCACAAGCTGTAAAGCAGTATTACTACGGAGCAGCACCGGAGTACAACCATTTCCACCGTATATCCATAGAACAACCTTCCGCCAGGAAACCTGTTGATAGCCAGCGCTACAAAACAGCGCTTCGAATCGGGCGTGAATCACACACTGACGCAATAGCCACATGTCCGCCGACTCTAGTCCGTAACTCATTTCTCACTTCCTGCTTCGCGCTCGCCACGTAAACACCTCGCTCGCCAGCGATATACCTTTAATCGCAGGAGGAAGTAGCGCCAACCTCAAATGGAGCGCAACCACGGCGCACCTCTCTGCGTTAAGTTTAATAAACTTAACAGATATACATAACAGAGACTTCAGTCGTCAATAATATGTTCTCCTTCACTATCCACAAGTCTGCCGACTCTGGGATAGTTTCTCGATTCTGCTGCTGTAGAAATCACTTGGTTTTGCGGCGAAGAATTCGTCTAGCCATATTCGGAGCGAATTTTCATACAGAAAGGTTGAAATTCTATTGGGTAAATTACTTTTTAAAGAAGTACTGAAATATGTGTGTGTGACGTTCCGTCCCTGACAATGATAGTTTTTTTGATTGAGAACCAAAAGAACCGGAATTTGAACATACGATTAATTATTCCTTTCACGCATTATAAAGAAATCAGTTCTTAGCCATCTGACTGCGAGGTTTAAAATATCCTCTAAAGTCTCCTAACAACGGTTCTGCAGTGTTAGTGTGCGCAACAGAAAACTCCCTCAGTCTTGCCGCTGCAACTGCGTGATCAGCAACATGCTAAAATATTTCAAAAAGCAATACTGCGATCCATGCAGAGTGCATTGCATGGACTAATTGCAACAATTACTGCCATACTTTTATGTATAGAAATTAAATGATCAGGAGTGGTTTGGTCAACTAACCAAAGAAAAATGAAAGAAACCAACTTTGAATTTACTATATTCAGAAAATTGATGATTTTAATGCTGAAAAACTTTTCATAGACTTTTAATTATTCCACAATGTCTATGCTCAATAAATACGTTTCTGGCCACAAGATACGAATATTATTCTGAGTGTATCCACGTACACAAATCTGACAAAATCCTTCTAATGCTCTAGCAGCCAACAACTACGTTCAGCGAAGTCGAAAATTTTCAAAAAAAAAAAATCCTCGCTTACTACCAGTCTCCTCCGGCGCTACTAGCACGGTCACAGCAGTCTGCGACCTCTCATGTCGCACGGCTTCTTTCTGCCGCAGGTTGCATCCGACCACTGCCGACACACCTCGAGAACTGCTCGCTCGAAATTACCACAGTCTAACATAACAGTCGCGACACTCGCTGCTGTAAAAGTTGCCGTTTGACAGATGGAGCGACACTAGCGCTCCAAGCGGCAGGTAAGGTGAACGTCAGACGCGTCGTAAGCATAATGTTTGTTTGCATCCATTTCCTACGTAATTTCCGAATTATTCGAGTTATTTTCTTGCCTCCAAGAGTTTGTTTAGCATCAGAAGGCATATATGTTTCTATTAATGATTCTAAAATAAGCGCAAGTATCGACAAAAACCATGAGTAGAGTGGCAAGCTACAACACATTCGTGAAGAAACACATGTGACATTGGACAGAATTGCAGCTTACCACGTTGATATCAAAAGAATATAAACACACAGATTCACATGTAAGAAGCACAGACATGTACCTCTACATACAAAAGCGATCGACAGCTCGTTTATCGTTCTGTAGGCCTACTGTGTGTGTCATTGTCGCCTGTTGCACAATCTGTCACTTCACACGCTTTTGTAAGACACGAACAGCTGCACTTAACCTAACCACTTTATCGTCAAAGCACGTCTGTGGTGATGATTCGCACGAATCTGGCACTGATACATGGAGAGCTGAACTGGCTGCTTCTGTGTCATAGGACTGTTTTACAGCTTTAGATTGACTGTCGAATCTTTGTGGCAGTTTCCTCTTCATCGTCAGTAGAAGTGGCTTATTTGGGATGTCAAACAGTGTGGGTACTGCATTCCACACGAGTTTGTTATTGTCTGCGTTCATGAACTGGTTTTCTTCGAAATGTAGCGGACAAAACCTAATATTATTATACAGTAAACTGGGTCTTTCTTGCCGGCCGCGGTGGTCTAGCGGTTCTGGCGCTGCAGTCCGGAACCGCGGGACTGCTACGGTCGCAGGTTCGAATCCTGCCTCGGGCATGGGTGTGTGTGATGTCTTTAGGTTAGTTAGGTTTAAGTAGTTCTAAGTTCTAGGGGACGTATGACCTAAGATGTTGAGTCCCATAGTGCTCAGAGCCATTTTTTTTTTTTTTTGGGGTCTTTCTTCATAAGGTCTTCTCGTCTGCTATTAACTAGCCATTTTCTGCTCCTAAAACGAAACATTTATCATTTATACACATATAGTTTGCAAGTGAATCCTGACGATACAGTTTCGTAACATGATGCTATATATCTCTCAGGATCCTTAGGAAACCTAAAAAGAGACAGCTGTGGTGTCTTCTTCCTGTTGTTGCTGCAATTTATTGCGCTACAAACGCTCCCAATGGTAAAAATCATTGTTGTTGTTGTTGTGGTCTTCAGTCCTGAGACTAGTTTGATGCAGGTCTCCATGCTACTCTATCCTGTGCAAGCTTCTTCATCTCCCAGTACCTACTGCAACCTACATCCTTCTGAATCTGCTTAGTGTATTCATCTCTTGGTCTCCCTCTACGATTTTTACCCTCCACGCTGCCCTCCAAAGCTAAATTTGTGATCCCTTGATGCCTCAAAACATGTCCTACCAACTGATCCCTTCTTCTAGTCAAGTTGTCCCACAAACTTCTCTTCTCCCCAATCCTATTCAACACCTCCTCATTAGTTATGTGATCTACCCATCTAATCTTCAGCATTCTTCTGTAGCACCACATTTCGAAAGCTTCTATTCTCTTCTTGTCCAAACTGGTTATCGTCCATGTTTCACTTCCATACATGGCTACACTCCATACAAATACTTTCAGAAACGACTTCCTGACACTTAAATCTATACTCGATGTTAACAAATTTCTCTTCTTCAGAAGCGATTTCCTTGCCATTGCCAGTCTACATTTTATATCCTCTCTACTTCGACCATCATCAGCTTTTTAGTCCCTAAATAGCAAAACTCCTTTACTACTTTAAGTGTCTCATTTCCTAATCTAATCCCCTCAGCATCACCCGATTTAATTTGACTACATTCCATTATCCTCGTTTTGCTTTTGTTGATGTTCATCTTATATCCTCCTTTCAAGACACTGTCCATTCCGTTTAACTGCTCTTCCAAGTCCTCTGCTGTCTCTCACAGAATTACAATGTCATCGGCGAACCTCAAAGTTTTTACTTCTTCTCCATGAATTTTAATACCTACTCCGAATTTTTCTTTTGTTTCCTTTACTGCTTGCTCAATATACAGATTGAATAACATCAGGGAGAGGCTACAACCCTGTCTCACTCCTTTCCCAACCACTGCTTCCCTTTCATGCCCCTCGACTCTTATAACTGCCATCTGGTTTCTGTACAAATTGTAAATAGCCCTTCGCTCCCTGTATTTTACCCCTGCCACCTTCAGAATTTGAAAGAGAGTATTCCAGTTAACGTTGTCAAAAGCTTTCTCTAAGTCTACAAATGCTAGAAACGTAGGTTTGCCTTTTCTTAATCTTTCTTCTAAGATAAGTCGTAAGGTTAGTATTGCCTCACGTGTTCCAACATTTCTACGGAATCCAAACTAATCTTCCCCGAGGTGCGCTTCTACCAGTTTTTCCATTCGTCTGTAAAGAATTCGCGTTAGTATTTTGCAGCTGTGACTTATTAAACTGATAGTTCGGTAATTTTCACATCTGTCAACACCTGCTTTCTTTGGGATTGGAATTATTATATTCTTCTTGAAGTTTGTGGTTATTTCGCCTGTCTCATACATCTTGCTCACCAGATGGTAGAGTTTTGTCATGACTGGCTCTCCCAAGGCCATCAGTAGTTCTAATGGAATGTTGTCTACTCCCGGGGCCTTGTTTCGACTCAGGTCTTTCTGTGCCCTGTCGAACTCTTCACGCAGTATCTTATCTTCCATTTCATCTTCATCTACATCCTCTTCCATTTCCATGATATTGTCCTCAAGTACATCGCCCTTGTATAAACCCTCTATATACTCCTTCCACCTTTCTGCCTTCCCTTCTTTGCTAAGAACTGGGTTGCCATCCGAGTTCTTGATATTCATACAAGTGGTTCTCTTCTCTCCAAAGGTCTCTTCAATTTTCCTGTAGGCAGTATCTATCTTACCCCTAGTGAGACAAGCCTCTACATCCTTACATTTGTCCTCTAGCCATCCCTGCTTAGCCATTTTGCACTTCCTGTCGATCTCATTTTTGAGACGTTTGTATTCCTTTTTGCCTGCTTCATTTACTGCATTTTTATATTTTCTCCTTTCATCAATTAAATTCAATATTTCTTCTGTTACCCAAGGATTTCTATTAGCCCTCGTCTTTTTACCTACTTGATCCTCTGCTACCTTCACTACTTCATCCTTCAGAGCTAACCATTCTTCTTCTACTGTATTTCTTTCCCCCATTCCTGTCAATTGTTCCCTTATGCTCTCCCTGAAACTCTGTACAACCACTCGTTCTTTCAGTTTATCCAGGTCCCATCTCCTTAAATTCCCACCTTTTTGCAGTTTCTTCAGTTTCAATCTGCAGTTCATAACCAATAGATTGTGGTCAGAATCCACATCTGCCCCTGGAAATGTCTTACAATTTAAAACCTGGTTCCTAAATCTCAGTCTTAGCATTATGTAATCTATCTGATACCTTTTAGTATCTCCAGGATTCTTCCAGGTATACAACCTTCTTTCATGATTCTTGAACCAAGTGTTAGCTATGATTAAGTTATGCTCTGTGCAAAATTCTACAAGGCGGCTTCCTCTTTCATTTCTTCCCCCCAATCCATATTCACCTACTATGTTTCCTTCTCTCCCTTTTCCTACTGACGAATTCCAGTCACCCATGACTATTAAAAGTTTCGTCTCCCTTCACTACCTGAATAATTTCTTTTATCTCGTCATACATTTCATCAATTTCTTCATCACTGCAGAGCTAGTTGGCATATAAACTTGTACTACTGTAGTAGGCATGGGCTTTGTGTCTATCTTGGCCACAATAATTCGTTCACTATGCTGTTTGTAGTAGCTAACCCGCACTCCTATTTTTTTTATTCATTATTAAACCTACTCCTGCATTACCCCTATTTGATTTTGTATTTATAACCCTGTAATCACCTGACCAAAAGTCTTGTTCACTAATTCCCACTATATCTAACTTTAACCTATCCATTTCCCTTTTTAAATTTTCTAACCTACCTGTCAAAATGATCCTCCTTAAAAGGAGAAAGCTGTTTTCTTGCCGTGCTCTATCCAGTGGCATTATCCCCAAACACGGCGAAAACGTTTCTGACTGCCTCCGCTGCTGTCATCTTTCTATTGAACTAAATCAAAAGAAAACTGTACATCGGAAATGTTCCGATTTCTCAACGTGACGATCCAAATATCAAAATGACAACATGTGAACTCTAATAGCAACAGTGAACTACAAATGAAAAATTACAATAGACAAAGAAACCCGTACCAGCCGGAATACCAACATGCAAAACAAAAACGCTACAAAATTACGAGCCAACTGATTGGCTATGTGGGAGCCAGACACATGAATCTATTCTCAACCCGAAGGCTCTTCTCAGCATTCACAGGTTGGTAAGTTTCAGTTAAGGTACTAAAACAGCTTAGAACACACATTCTTCTTCCACTCCCATGTAGCTACCGTAAAAAGTCATCTACCTAAATCCTTCATACAGAATTTCAGTTTTCTTACAACACTGTTTCTTTCTCAATGCAACCAACCATAGGGCCCATTTTTGAGCCATCGTGGTTTAACAACAAACAGGGTCGGTTCGATAACGCTTTTCTCAAAAACGACTTATCACTTGGTACACGCCCTCCCTCTTTAAGATTTTTATTGCCTTTCGTTAGGTTCTTGGTAAGACTTTTTATAATAAATCTAAATCTAATAAAAATAAATTTCAGAATTTTATTCCTGGGATCTTTAAAAGCTTTTACTGAAAGCAGAAAGAACTAGATCTATCGAACTGTAACAACTTCAACAGAAAAGTGCTGTTATTTTATCCATTTTGGTTGGAGAAAATCACAGCTGTTTTCGTAAATTACACTGTAGGAAACACTGCAACCGGTCACAAGTTTTCGTGAAATGATCCGCCATCTTGTTTCTAGTTCAGTTCATTGATTAGGATGGATTGGAAAAGAAAATCAAACATCTGGCCCATAATATGTTAGGGAGGGCTTTTCAGGAAGACGCAACTGTAAAACTTGCAAGAAGTCAGCACCATAATTTAACGATGAGTTTAATCTAGGAATAGAATAATAAAATCATTTCAAGTATAATTTAAGAATGTGTTATCTTTTAAAGTGAGTGGGAAGTTGGACAATATAACTTTTTTTTTTAGTTTAATACTCGACTTTTTAATTCAATAATTTCCACATTATCACACTTTTCATTGGAAAAGAGAGAGAGAGAAAGAAAAAAGGTCATACAATTTTGTACTGACGTGTTAAACCGAAGACACTGTTTAACGACGTAAATTTATATTACATGTGAAGAGAAGTAAGTGGTTAAATTTTAGAAAACTTGCTGTAAACACAGTTGAAAATTGATAAATATGGTGAACGGTTTTATGTATGTTAGTGAAAAGAGAGACAGATTTAATTGTGATACTAAAGAGAAATATTGTATTATTGGGTATATGCATTTTTCCAGTCCATGAAAAAATTATTTTCAAATTTTTGTAGCCTTTAACTTTGCAAAATCTTTGAAAATACAATCTGAATCCATTGACTTCAAAGTATCGCATTCGGTGGCTACAGCTGACGACAGTCCACACAATTGTTCTTCAGAAAGTGTTGACCTGAGATTTACCTTCATCAGTTTGAGTTTTGAAAAACTCCCGCCACCACTAGCTGCGGGTACAAGTAGACTGAGGAGGATTCGGAAGCTACGAAAGTGTTGGGGAAAATGTCAGTAAAATATTGCTTTGCGTAATATAAGAAACTGAACTTTCAATGAGGGACTTATAGTTAATCGAAAAGTTTACATTGAAATACATTTATACTGACCAGGCCATTGGTTGGTACTGCGGTCAGCGGCAGCTCGTAACCACACACTCGCTGTTGCCTCAGAAATGGGTAATTTGCTAACCAATGTTTTCTGAAACGTTTTTGCTTCTATACTTCGAGCCTATCAGTTTTCGCTACTAATTGTCATATCCCCTGAATATGGATTTTGCACATGGACAGTGATCTCACACGTCAATAGCGCCATCTAGCAACCGTTTGTAATAACTTACGTCCTCGAAAAGACCAGTGTGCTCACTGAGAGAGAGGTTTCCAATCAAGAACGCCCCTCGCGTTCTGAAGGGCTTCTTTCCGGTCGGTCGCCGACGGCGAATGTCCTGCACACGCCTCATGGAGGTACAGGGACTGCTTCTTACGTAGAATAGTTTCCTAACGACAGATTATGCTTTATAAATGTCAAGCACGGTATTAATTTACACTGAAGCGTCAGACACACTGGTATAGGCATGCGTATTCAAATACAGAGATATGTAAACAGGCAGAATACGGCGCTGCTGTCGGCAACGCCTAAATGGTTCAAATGGCTCTGAGCACCATGCGACTTAACTTCTGAGGTCATCAGTCGACTAGAACTTAGAATTAATTAAACCTAACTAACCTAAGGACATCACACACACCCATGCCCGAGGCAGGATTCCAACCAGCGACCGTAGCGGTCGCTCGGTTCCAGACTGTAGCGCCTAGAACCGCACGGCCACTCCGGCCGGCAGGCAACGTCTATATACGACAACAAGTGTCTGGTGCAGTTGTTAGATCGGCTACTGCTGCTACAGTGGCAGGTTATCAAGATTTAAAAGTGTTTGAACGTGGTGTTATAGTCGACGCACGAGCGATGGGACAGAGCATCTCCGAAGTAGCGATTTTCGCTTACGATCATTTCACGGATGTGCTGTGAATATCAGGAAACCGGCAAAACATCGAATCTCCGACATGGCTATGGCCGGAAAAAAATCCTGCAAGAACGGGACCAACGACGACTGAAGAGAGTCGTTTAAAGTGACAGTAGTGCAACCTTTACGCAAATTGCTGCAGATTTCAGTGCTGGGCCGTCAACAAGTGTCAGCATGAGAACCATTCAACGAAACGTCATCGATATGGGATTTCGGAGCCGAACGCCCACTCGTGTACCCTTGATGACTGCACTACGCAAAGCTTTACGCCTCACCTGGGCCCGTGAACACCAACATTGGACTGTTGATGAGAGGAAATATGTTGCCTGGTCGGACGAGTCTCGTTTCAAATTGTATCGAGCAGATGGACGTGTGCGGATATGGACACAACCTGTTGAATCCATGGACCCTTCATGTCAGCAGGGAACTGTCCAAGCTGGTGGAGGCTCTGTAATGGTTTGGGGAGTGTCCAGTTGGAGTGATGTGGGACAGCTGATAAGTCTAGATACGACTCTGATAGGTGACACGCACGTAAGCGTTCTTTCTGATCGCCTGCATTCGTTCATGTCCATTGTGCAATCCGATGGACTTGGGCAGTTCGAGCAGGACAATGCCCTACAAGTCCAAAATTGCTACAGGGTGGCTCCAGGAACACTCTTCTGAGTTTATACACTTCCGCTGGCAACCAATCTGCCCAGATATGAACATTATTGAGCTTATGTGGGATGCCTTCCAATGTGCTGTTCAGAAGAGATCTCCAGCCCCTCGTATTCTCACGGATTTATGGACAGCCGTACAGGATAGTGGTGTCAATTCCCTCCAGCACTGCTTCAGACATTAGTCGAGTCTATGCCACATCGTGTTGCGGCACTTCTACGTGCTCGCGGGTGCCCTACACGATATTAGGCAGGTGTTCCACTTTATTTGGCTCTTCAGTGTATTTTGCTAACGTGATTTCTGTTTACAAGACCATAAGACTTTTAACTGACTGTCGGTATCAAAAAGTGTACAGTATTCGTGAAAAACACTGAAAAAGAAGTTAAACATCGCGAATGAGGTACACTAATAGTGGCAGCAGCTGCAGTCGTACAAGTACTGCCAGTATTAACTCTACTAGCTGAAAGTATAAATTTAGTCACACCGCCACTTCAGACACTCAAATCATTTTAACACCAGTTGTCATATTAAAATTGTTATTTCTTAGGTAATCATGCTGTAAAGACGTTACTGTACGTGTGAAACCCTCGTCCTAGGTAAGGGAGGGCCATCAAGTTAAATAAATAAGTCATCTACGAGAAAGCAGTAATAATACAATTACTTTATCACGGAAAGCTTCCATTTGGTCCGTGTTTGCATAGAAAAACAATAATATGGGAAGTGAGAGTCCGTCTTGATGCAAAACACCTTGTCATTTGTTTACTTATTTATTCCCCAAGCTAGTTGCAGCGACAAATATCGCCATCATCAGTGGGTTCTTTAAATCCAAAACATGCAGAAGATAGCATAGTTCTGCAAACACTGTAACACATCATTACACACGAACAGTAGAAATGTAATAATGTGTTACAGTGTTTGTATAGCGGTCCTCTTCCCTACATGTTTTAGATGCAAAGAACCCACTGATGACAGCGATATTCGTCGCTGAAACTAGTGTGGGGAATAAATAAGTAAACAAATGACGAAGTGTTTTGCATCAAGACGGACTAACAATTCCCGTAATGTTGTAGTAGTAATGCAATTAAAACCTTAAGTGGTAATGGATGTGTGTGATGTCCTTAGGTTAGTTAGGTTTAACTAGTTCTAAGTTCTAGGTGACTGATGACCACAGATGTTAAGTCCCATAGTGCTCAGAGCCATTTGAACCATTTTGAACCTTAAGTGGTAAGTAAATATATTGTGAACGAACCAGAGAAACATTAACACTAAACTCTAGAAACCAGTGCCTGTTTAAAAACTTAAACTGCATCCACTGGCCCATCGGTACCCTCCGATCACCATGTCATCCTATGATGATGACAACATTAGATGGAGGGGCGTGGGGTCACCACACTGCACTCCCAACCGTTTAAATTTCCGTGACCTGAAGCCGTTACCACTGGTTCAGGTATCTCCTAGATTGGCATCACGAGGCTGAGTGCACCCAGTTCCGGTCCTTCCACCGGGGAATACTCTCTGACAATACCGTGAATCGAACCCAGGTCCTTGACAAGGCATTCAGCTGGGCTAACCACTCAGGTATGGAGGGGCACGATAACTACACTACTGGCCATTAAAATTGCTACACCAAGAAGAAATGCAGATGATACACGGGTATTCATTGGACCTTGAACTGACATGTGATTACATTTTCACGCAATTTGGGTGCATAAGTCTTGAGAAATCAGTACCCAGAACAACCACCTCTGGCCGTAATAACGGCCTTGATACGCCTGGGCATTGAGTCAAACAGAGCTTGGAGAGCCAGTTGCTCGGCCACCGTTGACCAGACGTTTTCAATTGGCGAGAGATCTGTAGAATGTGCTGGCCAAGGCAGCAGTCCAGAAGGGCCCGCCCAGGACCTGCAACATGCCGTCGTGCATTATGCTGCTGAAATGTAGGGTTTCGCAGGGATTGCATGAAGGGTAGAGCCACAGGTCGTAACACATCTGCCATGTAACGTCCACTGTTCAAAGTACCGTTAATGCGAACAAGAGGTGACCGAGACGTGTAACGAATGGCACCCCATACAATCACGCCGGGTGATACGCCAGTATGGCGATGACGAATACACGCTTCCAATGTCCGTTCACCGCGATGTCGCCAAACACAGATGCAACCATCATGATGCTGTAAACAGAGCCTGGATTCATCTGAAAAAATGACGTTTTGCCATTCGTGCACCCAGGTTCGTCGTTGAGTACACCATCGCAGGCGCTCCTGTCTGTGATGCAGCGTCGTGGGTAACCGCAGCCATGGTCTCCGAGCTGATAGTCCATACTGCTGCAAACGTCGTCGAACTGTTCGTGCGGATGGTTGTTGTCTTGCAAACGTCCCCATGTGTTGACTCAGGGATCGAGACGTGGCTACACGATCCGTTACAGCTATGCGAATAAGATGCCTTTCATCTCGACTACTAGTGATACGAGGCCGGTGGGATCCAGCACGGCGTTCCGTATTACCCTCCTGAACCCACCGATTCGATATTGTGCCAACAGTCATTGGATCTCGACGAACGCGAGCAGCAATGTCGCGATTCGATGAAGCGCAATCGTGATAGGCTACAATCTGACCTTTATCAAAGTCGGAAACGTGATGGAACGCATTTCTCCTCCTTACACGAGGCATCACAACAACGTTTCACCAGGCAACGCCGGTCAACTGCTGTTTGTGTATGAAAAATGGGTTGGAAACTTTCCTCATGTCAGCACGTTGTAGGTGTCGCCACCGGCGCCAATCGTGTGTGAATGCTCTGAAAAGCCAATCATTTGCATATCACAGCATCTTCTTCCTGTCAGTTAAATTTCGCGTCTGTAGCACGTCATCTTCGAGATGTAGCAGTTTTTATGGCCAGTAGTGTACTTAAAAATTTAGATTAAATTTAAAATCCCAGTAAAACAAAATTATTTTGGATAAAATAGTGTTGGGTGTTGGGTCGCGTCATTGCAAACTACTAAAACAACTAAACTGCGAACGTTTCTACCTACTCGCTGCGGTTCTCTTCAGGGCGTTTCACATACTTGAGAAGAGTATTGACGAACAGTTTGAAAACGGTACTATACATGGAAAGAAATACAGAAACAGAATGAACGATTGAATTGACAATTGTAGCAACAGGATACGTGGACTAGGTCGGCAACCACAATAAAATAAATAAGTACAGGAAAAATGTAGGAACAGAACGTAACTAAGTGCGAGAAGCATTAGCAAGATGAGAGGGGTAAATGAAGTTCAGAAGATGGGGTAGAACTGAGCCGGGTTTGATAATTAAATAGTAAATCGGGACTTTGGGCCAAAGTTTACAGCAATTACAAGGCACCCCGGGTTAAAAACGGGTAACATTCCAGACCTGCAACTTGTTACATTTAGGTATCCAATTATATAACACGAAGAGTGTTAGGATAGAGATCGGCAGAAAAGGAGCGACTACACGGTGGTCCGTATGAGTGGAACCACCAAAGAAGAAGGGGCAGTCGACTACTATTAGATGGGAGAGGGAAAACCCATGAGACAAAGTGCCCGCCATTTTGGAAACCGCACTATTGGATGCAACTCGTAATTTTCAAAGGGAAAGGAGATCACTTGACATACAGCGTGAACAAAGTAAAAATGGCGGGGAAAACATTTACAGTAAGACTAACACAGGACCGGCCATTGTTAATGAGTATCACAGAAGATGTTGAAATGGTCTCATTTGACGCCTTCGCAGCTCTGAGCTCAATTCATCAGACAGAGAGACAGTGTTTTGTTGCAGCTCTTCCAGTGTGCGAGGATTGACTACAGATGACCCTTCAGTTTGCCGCACAGGGGAAAATAACAGGGGGAGGGGGGGGGGGGGGAGAGCTCTGCCTCTGGTGACTGTTTTCTCCTCTCCGAACACCTCACGCACTCGTGACAAGGTTCTGAAGGCACCTGCATTGTTGCTCCGTCTTGCTAAAATAATCATCTTCCTTGAGTTGATCCACATATGGACTAAACAGTTTCTGCGCATACCGGTCAGCATTAACACTCGGCAATAAACCAAGATATTTTTACTGAGAGCGCCGCTTTGCTAACCGCTCTCACTCAAACGTAATGGCATAGCTAAGTACTCGGGACAAAGCATGCGGGAGATGCACATACGTAGACGTGTGACTGCAACCAACTGGTGCATCTAAGTCACGGTTTTCAGCATTTTCTGTGACGGGCAATTCTGTTCAGTAGCAAGGTTCAGTACCGTGTCAGTCTAATAAATATTTGACGTACCATCCTGTGTCAGAGAGACAGATTATTACAGGAGAAAAACAATACCGCCTTGCATTTGAGCACAGCATCTCGCTGTATTAATATGTTGACGGAGGCGATAAACCTATTGGTAGGGTGTTCCAACTTCGTCAGAAAACAATGTAAGTGAAGCTGAGAACGCGTCCGTTGACAAACTTCGTTCTGGACGTCCATCAACTGCCCGAATCGACCAAAATATTGAAAAAATTCGAGAGCTTGTGCTCACAGACAGTTTTAAGAAATTTTAAGAAGATTGCGCAACAATGTTCGTCAAAAAAGACCCGATTTGTAGCAGACGGGAGTCTGGCTTTTCCACCACGACAATGCGCCTGCACACACAACCATCTCTGTTACAATTTTTGGCTAAAGATGGCATGATTCGTCTGCCCCACGCATCTTATTCGCCTAACCTAGCTCCTCGCGACATTTTCTAATTTCCACGCAAGAAAAGGGCATGAAAGGACACCGATTTGACAATAGTAAAGAAGTCAAGGATAAACTGAGGAGGAGCTGTCAACATATCTACAAAATTGTTTTTCGAACTGTGGAAGCTCTGGTAGTTGTCATGGAGAATTTTTTGAAGGTGATAAGGGTGTTTTGTAAACAATTTGAAAATATATAGCTTTCAAAACATAATTCCGGTTTTTTTGTAAGTACCCCCTTGTATGAATGGAGATAAGGCGGCTTCTTGGTGCTTGCAGCATTTCAAAACTGTATCGCATATGTTGTCCGAAGTGCTTGCGTGGTTTTATCATTCTGTTTGTACTTGATGTGAGTGAGTTTTCATGTTCCGCAAACTGCTTCGCAAAGCAGAAATACATACATACGAGATGGGATAGCGATAACTTAATGCAAGGGTACTTCGGCATCATATGTCGATCTGTACACGTACCGCCAACAAACAGGCTTTTATCGAAACACAAAAATTGTGGGTCCGCAGCTCGTGGTCGTGCGGTAGTGTTCTCGCTTCTTGCTTCCGGGTTCCCGGGTTCGATTCCCGGCGGGGTCAGGGATTTTCTCTGCCTCGTGATGACTGGGTGTTGTGTGATGTCCTTAGGTTAATTAGGTTTAAGTAGTTCTAAGTTCTAGGGGACTGATGACCATAGACGTTAAGTCCCATAGTGCTCAGAGCCATTTGAACAAAAATTGTGGGAAGTGAAAGACTCGCAGACTTTTTCACGATACGTGTTCAACACAGACGTTTTGAAGAGGTGCTTATGGGCTGTGATCAACGATGTCACAGATAACTTCATTAAGATTCTTTAATACGAGGGACATTTCATAAATAATGCACAGGTTGGTATTACTGTGGGTTTTTTGATGCAACAACAATGAAAATTACATCAGATATAGGTGGAAACTTGAGGAAGAAGCTCTTGTTTTTGTTTTTTCACTGTGCACTCTAAAAAAAACTGTCGATATATAAGTGGACCGAGCAGGGGTCTCGTGCACTGTGACTGTTGAACACCAGAGGTCGTACATCAAGACCGCAACTTTACGAGGCAAAAACCCAGGAGAAATCCACAGTGCGTGAAGTGAAGTTTGTGGTGAGTTTACACTATATCTTAGTACAGTTCACGTTTGGTTAATCGTTTTAGTGATGGTCGTGTGAGCACAGACGATAATCCAAGATCTGGAAGGCCAAAAACGTCAACAGACGAGCAAAGTGTCAAACTTGTGGCACGTGCTCTTAAAGTAGGTCGCAGTGTGACATGGGAGGAACTCTCTCAAGCCGCGGGGATTCCCGCAACATCATTATTCCGTATTATGACACATAATTTGGAGAAAGATTTCTGCGAGATGGGTCCTACACAGTTTGTCCGTTAAAAGAGAAGTAGAAATGCCTGGACGTCGAAACCTTGCTCAAACAACAGTTTGACCGTGATGGTCAAGGATTTTCATGTCGAATTGTTGCTACTGATGAAACGTTGATTAAAGACTGAACCAGAGTTGAAATCACAGGCTAATGACTGGAGAGCTCCCGACTCTCCACGTTCAAAAAAACAAAAAAAATTTGACGTGCTCAATCGAAGCGCAAGCAAACGATGAGTTTTGTTTATGACCACAAAGTATTCATCATGACAGAGGTCCACGGGGAACAACTGTCACATCGAGTTAAAAATTTCAAAAAGTAGCAGAAATACAGTACACCTACAGTATTCAGAATACAGTATTTCTGGAGACTCAGGAATTTTTCTTGTGTTCATGTAGTAGTACAGGAATAAAATGCCAGCAAAATGTAAACAGCGTTAATAAGTGAAGAAAGAAATAACAACAATGAAAATTGTTCAATAATGCCGAACACGGTGTTGGATAACGAGTGATGTAAAATATTGAGCAAGTTTGAAACTTACTGTAACTGCTGTATAGTCTGAAGAAACAACTTCGTTCCATTTACTGTATTACAAAAACTAATCAACAATAGCAAAATGAAAAGACAGCATTCTATACATAAATTATACGAAGGCCTACACTTTCTCCTATGTTTCTTTTTAAAATATTAAAATATTGTATGGCTGTGATGCACGGTACCTAACACATTGAAAATATCCAACACGCATAACCACAAAACGTCGATAACGAATACACTATTGTTCCACTTCTGTACTTTGAAAAATAACACATATTGAGATTTAATTTTGTAGGTTTACACAATAACAGCACAAACAGCGTTGTTTGCTTTTTTAACCAGTTGCTTGAACTTCAAAATACAATATAATAACGTATACCACAGTATCCTGTCGTAACTTGAGGTTCTCAGTTATCTTTGTTTCCTTTTTCAGCTTAATATGCGAGTACGCATTTTGCATTTGACGATGCATTCGCTTTAACGCCTCCTTATTGTCATTTGTGTAAAATTCTTCTCTGAAAATAAGAAATTTTAGCTAAGGCTGCATGCTCTTTAATCACGTGTTGGCTTTGAATGTCAGCTACAGTTTCTTCTTCACTCGTTGAGGCGACACGCTAAGGTGGTTGTCCCCATGGGAGAAGTCCTGTATTTCACAAGTTCACAGAGATGGACAAAGTTCTTGCACTAATTCCGTCAGAGTGATGTTATCCCCATCTTCATCATCAGCACAATCAGCTGTTGCTGAAAGAGTGTCGTCCTCACCGCGGGATGGTGAGGAAAGAATCCTGCATGTTTAGAACAATTGGCAGTTGTATTTT